>NW_024425675.1:26984916-27116787 GCF_017311325.1 Ursus maritimus | reverse complement strand
TTTTTTTTTTTTTTAAAGATTTTTATTTATTTATTTGACAGAGAGAGAGACAGCCAGCGAGAGAGGGAACACAAGCAGGGGGAGTGGGAGAGGAAGAAGCAGGCTCATAGCAGAGGAGCCTGATGTGGGGCTCGATCCCAGAACGCCGGGATCACGCCCTGAGCCGAAGGCAGACGCTTAACCGCTGTGCCACCCAGGCGCCCCATAATCGGGATTTCTAATTTAGGAAAGAGTGGTGGTCCACAAGTCCATTAATAAGTAGCTTGTTTAGCTCAGAGAATAGATTTTTTTCCCGGAGAAAAAGTGCGGAACCCACATGTGCACAGTTTCTGACGTCCTGAATGATACTCAGAAACCACCTGGAGTGGATTTACGATAGACTTACTAGGAAATGCTTCCCACCCTCCCACGTGGAGTTTTAGGCACGTACCCTAAGGTAGCTGGGGCAGCCAGGTCAGAAGTTCTTCGTTTTCACCGAGCAGTGAGATCAGGTCCTTCCCTAGCTCCAGGACCCCTGAGGGGCTTCATGGCCAAGGGTGAGAGGAAGGGCCTGGGGAAGGACGCTGGGGAGGTAGCAGAAGTGGGGGAGATGAGACGGGGAGGTGACGCTGAGCGTGGAGAGCCGAGGTGCAGCAGGAAAAGAGGACAGACAGCAGCAGAGACGCTGGCTGGGGTGGGAGAGGAGACAGTGCGGTGGGGAGCGATGCCAGGGAAGGTGAACGAGGAGAAAAAGGAGGACGAGGGCAAGAAGAAGAACATGTGCAAATGGTGGTCTCCAAAAGAGGGCATCTGAAGGTCGGGGCCGCCCATGGCGCAAACCTTCCAACTGGCTCAGAGACGGAGAGCGGCTCCCTGATCCAGTCCTTCAGAACCCTTGCGGCTGGGTGTGGCCAACCACAGGAGAGCCCGGCTGATGTGCAGCCTCCAGGTTGGGCCTCCCTGCCTCCTGCCACTGGCTGGAATATGGAGGTGGGGGCACGGAAGCACCTTGGCAGTCGTGTTGGCAATGCGCTTGGCCACCGGAGCCCGGCTTCTCAGGGGGGAGAGAAGTCAGCTATCCAGCTTGGGCCGCTGGGATTCTGGAGCTCTGTACCAGCAGCCCAACCTATGGACTAACGAATACCGCCCTTCACAAGACTTTAGTAGGAAATAAGAATATAACTGAAAGCATTTTCTGAACAATAATTATCCTGATAACAAAACAGAGTTTTATTCGTATGCTCTACAAAGTCCCCTCCCCCTCTGCTCCTTCCTCTTCTCTACCTTCAGAATGACCAGCCCATTCTCCCTGTCCTGCTCACAAGAAAAGAAAGAGGATGTGACAATGGTAACCAAATGGGGCATCCGGCATCAATGGCATGTTCCCGTCCCCACAACCGACAGCATAAAACAAACCCTAACCATCTTCTGGGCACCGATATTTTCCCGAGGTTTAAAAATTTGCAATTCAAATTTGCCTGGGGAAGACCTCTGGGAGAGAAAGCAGAAGGAAATACATTGTATACTTAGTGCCTCTGTCATGCTCTCTCTCCGCTGCAAGAAGCAAAAGGCTAAGCTCCAGGGCACAGCCTTTTCCTCCTTGAAACAAAATCAAACCTACAATATCTTGAAAATACCCCTGCCCCTAATTCTCAACATCTCCCATGCCCAGCTCAGAGTGGAGTGAGCACTGGTCAGGCTGCCACTGCAACAGGCTGGCCATACTTAAGGGACAGAGAGAAAGGTCCTGAGGCGTGTGGGGTCCAGGAGCATGGACTGGTGGACGTGGAGAAGGGCTGAGGACTCTGGGCTCTTCACCGGGGGCATTTGTGAATGGCTCTAGGGAAGTGGGGGAGTCTTTTTCTCTTTTACTTCTGTTTGTTTTTAAAACCAACATTTCATCTTGTTCTGAAAAGAATTGAAAGCAATGAATTATTTCATTAATCTGTACCCCAGTTTACCTCTCAAGGAAATGAACAAGAATGAGGGATAGCAGAATCTGAATGATTTCCCATACCTTTCCTCCATTTGAACGCTGTGACATATTCAAGTTGATATTCTTTTTTTTTTTTTAAGGTTTTATTTATTTATTTGACAGAGAGAGAGCAACCACAAGCAGACGGAGGGGCACAGGGAGAAGGAGAAGCAGGCTCCCTGCTGAGTAAGGAGCCTGATGGGGGCTCAATCCCAGGACCCCGGGATCATGACCTGAGCCGAAGGCAGATGCTTCACCCACTGAGCCACCCGGGGACCCCTTCGAGTTGGTATTCTTACCTATAGTTTACAGATAGGGAAATAGGCTCAGAGAGGTGAGGACATTTGCTCAAGGTCACATAGCTAATCGTGGTGGAGTGGGGACTGGAACTCAAGGGCCATGATGCTAACCTGAGGGCCTTCTGCCATCAACATTCTCTCCCCTTTATGGGGTCTGTTCTGAAAGACACACAGGTCTTTGATCTCCTGTAAGCTCAGTTCTGTTCTGCAAGTAATTATTTTTAATTACATCCGACGGAGAGAGTTATGTGGACATTTTTGTCGAGAAGCCTTTGGGTTCCCACCGCGTTCTCTGCAGCTGGTCTTCACCGTGGAGACGTGATGATTAAAAGGTATTATTCATCTAATGCTTCTCTAAGGTCTTCAAGGGATACCTTCACCTGAGTTGATCCCAGTAATGAAGACACACTCCGTGTCTTTGCAAAGCCGGTCAGGGGAGCAGGAGCAATACTGCCTCTTCCCGGTTCCACGTCCACGATGCCACCCGACCCACACTTCCCCCTCCAGGGCCTCGGCCCTTCTGTGCTTCCTCCCTGGTGATGGGACCATAATTCCAGGACTCAGCAGTGAACGACAGAGACATGTTAGAACTTGTCTAAAGCTACATATACGGACCTTGTGGACACTGTCTGGGTTCAGCACTCAGAATCAAAAGTTCTTTCCAGAGAATACCGTGAAGCCTCAGATGTGCATTTAACTATGACAGTCCTTTTTTTTTTTTTTTTTAAAGATTCTCTCCTGTACTGAAATCTACCCCCCAGGTATCATTTCCCCCACTAATCCTGAGATTGTCGCTCCTTGGCCCCCCCTGGGCCATTTCCATATATTGAGCAGCAGGATTATAAGACATTCTGGTTAAGTATCTCACTGAAATGAAAATGCTTCTTTGCCAGCCCAGTATTTCACTAGTCTGGTAACCCTACAAAAATGGAAACTAAGTGAGTTTGGCATGAAGTTTATTAAATCTGTGCGGAATTCTGCTGATTATCACTTTTTAATCTTTTTTTTTTTTAACAACTAAACAGAAAACTTTCTGCTATGTTAAAAGCCTATTTCTCCCTTTTAAGTGAAGATCAGAAAATTGCTAGTTAGGACTCTCTTTTCAATTAACTTGCTTATATTTATGTGACGTATTAAAGTCACTCCAAGCCTTCTCTTTCCCATGTGAAGTAATATCTATTCTTTATGCTTTTTTCCAAAAAGTATTCATATTCAAATTTCAAATGATTTTTTTCCCCTACTCACTGGATAGATAGTATCTGATTTCCATATGAACTTATTAAAATGCTGAGCCCAAGGGCATTTCTGCAATATTAAGTTCAAGGTCTATGACAGCAAACACAATCACCATGTTCCCTGATTCTCTGCTAGAGGCAGGAGCCTGGGCTATGCAAACGGACCGAGGTCCTAACTGTGGCCGGTTCTTGTGTTCGCACCAAGAATGCGAGGCCAATACAAAGCTCAGTGAGGAACTGGCAAGTCTGGGAAAATCACTTCATCTCTGTGGGTCTCAGCTTCTTGGCCTGTAAGACGCAGGAGTGAGATTATTCTTTCTAGTCTATTTGCGCCCCGACTCCCTATGGCGTGGGATGGTTCCCAGGCTTGCTAGCCGTGCTCACCATTCTGCTAACGTATTTACAGGATTCTGTAAATGCATGGAGAAACATCCTTGCATTCAGATGATACAGGAATAACATATAAATGATCTGTGCAATAACACTCACACAATAAAGATGCATTGAGCGTGGATTATAGGCATTTCCTCCTTGCAACACTTGCATTTTAGTGGAAACAACAAAATACGGATATAGCAGTAGCGACAGAAACCGCGGACATGTGAGTAACTGGCATCTATAATTTTAGACCTAACAGTTCCGAGACTGGAGCAACATTTGAGCATAAATCAGAGGCTGGATTGTCAGGTGCGCTCTGCCGCCCATTTTGCAGTTAGATTACGGCGCAGGGGGGCACGTGCTAGCAAGTCAGCAGATTGGCTTCAAGTTGAATTTGCTGCCCTGGGTCACTTGGCTGCTTTGCGCATCAAATTCCTTATCTAAAAAGCACGGAGGTAATAACAGTCACGACATCATAGTTTCCTTAGGTATTCCTAGGAACACAGTGGGAAAACACGCAAGCCATAAGGTGTAGGGTATGTCAAGGTCAAGTTCACATTCTCTTCATTGTTTCTGCCAAATAAATTTATAAAAAAAAAAGGGGGGGGTTTCTTTTTCTACTTGGGTTCAGAAGGTCCCAGAGCGAGAAGGAATCCCCACTACCAAGCCGTCCTTTCCCTATGTTAGAGTTCCTTCTGCAGGGCTCTACGGAAAGTCCAGGGGTAGGAAGTGCACTCTCCTTCCCGGGAGAGCACAGCTCTCGAACTGCCTGGCAGGGAGGCAGCCAGCGCCCGCTGCTGTCCTTTGAAGCCGGTCCTGTATTTCCGTGTGCTCAGTAATTGGTTCACACTCACCCTGCTGTGTTTACTTTTAAAAAGAAAAGAAGAAAAAGTCACACAGGCGGAACCCAGGCATCTGCAAATACTGCCAGCACGGCACGGGCTTCCTGACATTTTCCACTGAGCCCGCTTGGGTTTCTTTGCAGCTCCAGAGGAAGGAGAAAACCAAGTGGGGCTGGTGGAGTTGGGAAAAAAGGCGAGAGGAAGAAGTCAGAACTAGGTCTGTCTGACTAAACTCACTGGTTCATTCTCAGAATTAAAGTTCATACATCATTAAGGCAGCAGCAACTTCTGTCACCCTTATCGATTAGAGAGAAACCAACCGCTATTTTGTGGTTACGTAAGAAAAGCAAACATACACCTCCAGACGCTTAAGACACTGTCATTGAGGATGACAGACACTCACTCCAGCAGAGCACGGTTTCTGACAAGGCTGTTCTGTGCCTGGTGGGGCTGCTCTTCAGGGAAACCCACGCCGGTGCTGGAATGAGTACCCGCGTGGGGAAATCTGGGCACTGGCCGTACTGTTTCCACCTGTGCCCCTCCTGGCATTCACTTGTCAAGTGCGTCCTTTCTGGCTGAGATGACAGTGACCTTGTGTGACTTATGCTGTGTGTAGGCAGTGGTCAGGACTGGGAACCAGCATGTCAAGCCTTCTCATTATGGGAAAAGGAGAAGTCATCTCCAGACCCATATTAAGAGGGTTACATATTTTTCAGATGGCTTGCATATAGCTTCAAGGCAGGTTACCATTCTCCCCTCAGGTAAGTAAAACTGATTCCATCACTACGATAAACAGAAAACCTCATGAATTCAGTCCACCCCTCATCCCTGATTAATTTGGAATATGTGTCAAATTTCACAAGGAAGTGATGGACTGAAAGTTATCTCTGGGGCACATATTTTGCTGAATGTTTGCTAATTGCTAAGACTATTATGAGTCTTAAGTGGATATGTTTCAGTGCGGAAGTTACAGATATTTACAATGGAAATGCAAGTTACAAATAGTATGATTGGCTACCATTGATTGAGCACCTACTGTGTGCTTTACATTCATCTAAAAAAAACACCCAAAGCAGGTCTACAAAGTGGAAATCATCATCCCTACTTCACAGATGAAAGAACTGGGTACAGAGGTTAAACATCTCACATGAGGATTTACTGCCAAAAAGGATTTAGCATGTAAGGCTCACTCCACTATACCAGGGCCAACCCGTTTCTATTTTTAAAGGTGGCTGCACCTGACAACCTATTTTTTTTAATATTTTATTTATTTATTTATTTATTTATTTATTTATTTGACAGAGAGAGACAGCAAGAGAGGGAACACAAGCAAGGGGAGTGGGAGAGGAAGGAGCAGGCTTCCCGCCAAGCAGGGAGCCTGATGCGGGGCTCGATCCCAGGACCCTGGGATCATGACCTGAGCCAAAGGCAGACGCCTAACGGCTGAGCCACCCAGGCGCCCCCTGACAACCTATTTTTAACTAATTACTTTACCTGCCCCCCAAATTGATAAACTAGAATTAAAACAATTGAACTGTTTATTCTGAAATTTCATTAATTCACACTTAGCTTTCTTATAATGTGTCTGTAATACAAAAGACTCATAATGTATATTGGGGGAGAAAGGCAAGACAGCCAAAATAGGAATGTCATGTTAATTTTTATTTCATCGTTATGTGCAGAGTGGGTCTAGAGCTCTGAGCCCCTTCTGCGTCCCCACCTGCCCTGCCCATGACCAGGGGACTTGCACCGCCATAGCTGTCTCCAAAGCAACCGCTGTTTAATTGCTAAGACGCTCTAGCCTTTGGGAGGCCCCGTGGGACCCCTTAAGTATGGGATCCTGGGAAGGAAAGGCAAGATAGGATATTTGTACAACATTATGTTTTGCCCTTTATTTTTAGACAAACCTCCAATTCTGGAAGACCTACACATTATTTTGGTCTCCAGTTTTAGAACAGAGGTATACCTCCTTTTATTAAACCTCGCTTTATTGCATTTCTTTGGCAATCTTGCTTCAAGCAAGTCGATCAGCACATTTTCCAACAGGATTGGCTCACTTCATGTCTCCGGGTCACATCTTGGTAATCCTCGCAATATTCCAGACGTCTTCATTATTGTTATATTTGTTATGGCAATGTGTCATCAGTGATTTTTGGTGTTACTACTGTAATTGTTTTGGGGTGCCATGAGCCACACCCATGCAAGATGGTGAATTTAATCAGTAAATGTGTGTTCCGACTGCTCTACCGACTGGCAGTTCCCCTGTCTCTCTCCCTCTCCCTATTCCCTGAGACACAGCAATGTAGAAATCAGGCCAAGGAATAACCCCGCAAGGGCATTAAAGTATTTGAGTGAAAGGAAGAGTCACACATCTCTCTCTCTAAATCAAAAGCTTGACATGATCAAACTGAGAGAGCTAGGCCTGTTGTGCCAGTGAGCCCAGCTGTGAACGCAAAGGAAAAATTCAGGAATGATAAGAAAGCAAAACAGCCTTCCTGATGATATGGACAAAGTTTCAGCGGTCGGATAGAAGGTCTAACCAGCCACAACAGTCCCTTAAGCCAAAGCCTCATCCAGAACAAGGTCCTGACTCTCTTCAATTCTGTGAAGGCTGAGAGAGGTGAGGAAGCTGCAGGAGAAAAGTGTGAAACTGACAGATGTTGGTTCATGAGCTTCAAGGAAAGAAGCCGTGTCCATACCATCCAAGGGCGAGGTGAAGCAGGCAGTTAGCCAGGAGATCTGTCTAGGGTAACCAATGAAGGTGGTTACACTAACCAACAGATGGCCCGCGCAGGCCAACCAGCCTGGTGTGGGAAGAAGATGCCGTCCACAGCTTTCAGGGCTAGCGAGAGAAGTCAGTGCGCGGCTTCGAGGATTCAAGGGACGGGCTGACTCTCCTCTTAGGGGCTAACGCGGCTGCACACTGCAGATGAGATGGGAACACAGCCAGAGACCCAGAATTAGAAGCGGAGCCTGAGGATGGGACTGAACTGCTGTGATCTCATGACCAGACTTGAACAGGTGAGGAGTTCCTTTTCGTGGAAGAGCAAACAAAGTGGGGAACGTATTGCAATGAGCCCTGGGTGTTAGATGCAAACAATCAGGGAACATGACATCGAACACTAATGATGTGCTGTATGTTGACAACACAACATGATTTTTTAAAAAGCCAAAAATAAAAAAAAAAGAAGAAAGAAAGAAAGAAAGTGGGTTCTTGAGAAGGAATCCACTCCTGGTGAAGATGCTGTGAAGATTGTTGAAACGATGACAAAAGATTTAGAGTATGACGTAAACTTGACAAAGCAGCAGCAAGGTTTGAGGGGACTGACTCCAATATTCCAAAGAAGTTCTAGAGCAAATAAAATGCTATCAAACAGCATCACGTGCTACAGAGAAATCGTTCATGAAAAGAAGGGCCAATTAATGGGGCCAACTTCGTTGTTGTCTTATTTTAAGGACTTGCCACAGGCACCCCACGTTTAGCACCCGCCGCCCTGCTCAGCCAGCAGCCATCCACGTCGAGGCCAGACCCTCCACCGGCAAAAAGACTACGACTCGCTGGAAGCTCAGATGATGGTTAGCATTTTTTAGAAATCAAGTATTTTAAAATTATTACACACAAATTACACACAATTACACACAAATTAAGCGTGTACATTGATTTTTTAGACATAATGCTATCACACACTTAACAGACCACCGTACAGTGTAAACGCAAGTTTTATATGCACTTAGAAACCCAAAACTTCATTTGACTTCCTTTATTGTGATATTTGCTTTACTGTGATATTTATGGGTAGTCCGGAGCCAAACCCATAATATCTCCAGGTATAGCAGTCCTGTATTTTCCATCAGTTAAGGGGTTGGGCTTCCTGAGATATATATTGATTTCAAAACATTCAGAGGCCGGCTCTTTAACAAAGATGACACCTTTACTTTCAACAAATGGGAAAACTATATTATTTTTGGTGCCTAATAAAATATTTGCAAACTTCCCAACCTAATTTTTCTTAAGACAAAAAAAAAAATAGACTTGACATTAATTTCTACATAGACATTTACTACTATCTCAGTCGAGGTAGGTAAGATTCATTTAACCGAATATAGGATGTCAAAAACCTTGATGTTTCTCCCTGAGTATACCCCAACTATGAATTGAGGGTGGAGCCATTCATTTATATTGAAATGAAAATTGAAAAAATGAATTGAAAAAAGAAATTCTCAAGGCAGAATATTTCTGTATTAAATTCATATTTTCAGGGAGCTCTAGAAAGAGAGGTTTGGGGGTAAACCATGTTTTAAGAATCGAAAGAGAATGTGAAGTAAATTCTTTCACAGTAACTTTACCAATGGGGAAAATCAATCTGAAAGAAGTTCAACTGCTTGTCACAGAGTCAGTTCTTAGTTTAATTCCTGCCGCTTGACATCCATTCTGGAAAGTTCCTGGAAGGCTTTATATTTCTACCGGAATCAACACCAGTCAAGATTCTTCATCTGATTTGCCCCCTTAGTGACCCAGCTTCACTGTCAATGTAAGTATTCATTTGCCATTCTAATGGAAAGACCACAGAACATACTGGTAACAGCAAGGAGTGATGCGGTAATTAACTCCACGGTGATTAACTCTAATTGACTTAGGCCAAAAGACGATCACAAATTAAGATAACTGAAAACTTGTGGCTTGATTCTCTCAGCCTGTCCTCACTGCCTGAATTTATGAGATAACTGCTCAAACATTCTTTCTTACCTATGCTATTAGAGATCTGAATCCCATGGTGTATCACACCAACTTTGTCTTCCTGAGTAATGGAGGTCGGCTATTCTTATCTGTACGATATTGATTTATAGGCAGGGGCAGGAGGAGGAGCAGAAAGGTGTGAAACAATCACTTTTATAATGCTGGGACCTGGCAGAAGATTTCTAATTTACTAAATCAGGACATTCTCCAATTCGATTACACATGATCATTATTGTGCACTCACTGTTGTGTGACATAAGGAACTAGGGAAACGAGAAAGGTGTATTTCTTGCACCTGGTCCTCGTGAAATCTATAAATTAGAAAGGGAAAGAAGGAAACTAAACCGGTATCTTAAGTCAAAGCACTGTGCTGGGCACTGTCCACCATTGTTCATGGTCTCGTTAAGCCCTCACAGCAAGCTTTGAAGAATGGGCTACTGATCCCATTTTACAGAGGGGGCAACTGAGGTCCAAAAAGTTTAAGGTAGAGTATTCTTCAGCCCCAAAGGGAACAAAATTCTAATGCATGTTACAACGTGGGTGAACCTTGAGGATATTAACGTAAGTGAAATAAGCCAGACATAAAGGACAAATATTATGATTCCACTTACATAAGGTATGTAGAATAGCCAAATTCATAAAGACAGAAAGTAAAATAGAGGTTCCCAGAGGCTGGGGAGAGAGGGGGAATGGGAGTCAGTGTTTAGCGGGAACAGAAACTTTGGGAGGTTGAAAACTTCTGGAGATGGATGGTGGCTGTGGGTCGTACAACGATGTGACCATACTTAATGCTACTGAACTGTACACTTTAAAATGGCTAAGATGGTAAATTTTATGCTGTATATATTTTACCACATTTTTAAAAAGGGTTAAATTGCCACAGCTTATAAGTAGAATCGTCAGTAACTGAGATGGGAGATAGCTCACATCAAATACCAGGCATTACTCTTACGATGCCGTACAAGCCCTGGTTCGTTATTTCTGCTACCTGCTGTCTGCTTTTGTGTGCCAATTAATAGGAAGCCCCTTAAAACAAAAAGGGCCATAAAAATGGGGTGGCAGGGGGCACAGGGAAGTAAAGACAACCTTACCCACTTTCCATCCAGGCTTGGGGTAGAAGTGCCTCTTTGGATAGAGCAAATGGGCTGTTGAGAGGAAATCTGGGGTTTGGTGCAAGGAATATAAGCATAGGGGAACCAGAACTATAGCAGTTCTGAGAAGATACTATACTTAATTTTGACCACATTCAGCTCAGCTACATCTTTTTTTTTTAATAATTTATTTATTTGACAGACAGAGAGAGAGACAGCCAGCGAGAGAGGGAACACAAGCAGGGGGAGTGGGAGAGGAAGAAGCAGGCTCCCAGCAGAGCAGGGAGCCCGATACGGGGCTCGATCCCAGAACCCTGGGATCAGGCCCTGAGCCAAAGGCAGATGCTTAACGACTGAGCCACCCAGGCGCCCCTCAGCTACATCTTTAAAATCCCACCGATACACCCGTCCATTCATCCGATCATTCATTCATTCACCAGTCTTATTGTGTGCTAGCTATGGGCAAAGCTCAGTGACAGGCAAACATAGGCAACAATAATGTTATTGGTACCTGTCTTCCAGAGCTTGAATTCTAGTTGGGGTGATCAAGTACCTCTGAACAATGAAGAAACAATACATGGATGAGAGGAGTAATGGACCATAGGTTGTATATGAAATACGTGTACTGGGTCCTCCAGGCAGTAGGGGTCCAAACGACTTAGAATGTTCCTGATTCTACCAAGGAGAATGCAGAACTGAGTTGGGCATCCTCCCGAGGGATCCATCAGAATTCCTTCAGGTAGGAGGTAGGTAGGTGAGAGGAAGTCAAGGGTAATTCTGGAAGGGCAGAATGCTCAATATGAACCAAAGTAAAAGACAAGAAGCAGGGACTCTGAGCAAGAAATACGATTAGATAATTCAGATTTAGTTAATTTACTTTTTAAAGATTTATTTATTTCTTTATTTGACAGAGCGAGATAGCCAGCGAGAGAGGGAACACAAGCAGGGGGAGTGGGAGAGGAAGAAGCAGGCTCCCAGCGGAGAAGCCTGATGTGGGGCTCGATCCCGGAATGCCAGGATCACGCCCTGAGCCAAAGGCAGACGCTTAACGACTGCGCCACCCAGGCGCCCCTAATTTACTATTTTTAACAGTAACTGGAGGGACAGCAAGGAACTCAAAAATTCCTAGGTCAGATGAAATCTTGTTGTAACTATCAATTTATTGTGGTAGAAAACATAACATGAAAGGTGACATCTTAACCATTTTTCAGGGTACAGTTCGGTGGCGTTAAGTCATGCTGTTGTACAATAGATCTCCAGAACCTCTCATCACGCAGAACTGAAACTCTGTACCCATGAAACAGCAATGGCCCATTTTACCTCCCCACAGCCCCTGGGGACCACTATTCTATTTTCTGTTTCTATGACTCTGACTTACTTTTGACACCTCGTGTAAGTGGAATCAACCAGCATTTATTTGTCTTGTAACAGGCTTATTTCCCTGAGAAAATGCCCTCAAGGTTCATCCACGTTTAGAATATATCAGAATTTTCTTCCTTTTTGAGACCGAATAATATTCCATAGTACGTATGTACCACATTTGGTTTATCCGTTCATCCAGCAATGGTTATTTGGGTTGTTTCCACGTACTGGCTATCGTGAATAATGCTGCTATGAACAGAGGTGTGCAAATACCCCTCTGACTTGCTGCTTTCAATTTTTTTTTTGGCTGTATGCCCACAAATGGGACTGTTGGATCATACTATAATTCTATTTGTAATTTTCTGAGTAATTGCCATATTGTTTTCCATAGCAGGTGTACCGTTTTACATTCCCAACAACAACGCACCAGGGTTCCAATTCCTCTGTATCCTCACTGAAACTTGTTAGTTTGGGTTTTTGAGAGTAGCCATCTAATAGACGTGAGGTAATACCACACGGTGATCTTAATTTGCCTTTTTCTAACCAGAGTGATGTTGAGCGTCTTCTTACATGCTTCTTGGCCATTTGTATAACATCTTTGGAGAAATGTCTGTTCAAGTCCCCGGCCTATTTTTTAATTGGGCTTTTGCTTTTTGGTTTTTTTTTTGTTGTTGTTTTAAGATTTTATTTACTCATTTGAGAGAGACAGAGAGAGCACAAGCAGGGGGAGCCGCAGGCAGAGCGAGAGGAAGAAGCAGGCTCCCCGCTGAGCAGGGAGCCCGATGCGGGGCTCGATCCCAGGAACCCAGGATTGTGACCTGCCCCGAAGGCAGATACTTAACTGACTGAGCCACCCAGGCGCCCCTGGCTATTAGTTTTTAAGTCATATTATAAAACATTCCAAACATACAAAAACAAACAAAAAATAACCTAAGGAACACCTTATACCTACAATCCAACCTAAAAAAGAAAACCTAACCAATCTATTTCGGGTTTCCAATGTCCTCCCATTGACTGCATTCTCTTTCATACTCCCACTACCTACCAAGAGAATTACTATGCAGACTTTGGAGTTTATTATTTCCACCATTTGTTGATACAAGTAGTCTATATCTATATATCTATATTCTATATGTAGCATATTTTACTGGCTTTAAAACTCTGCACAAATTGTTTATGCAACTCCACTTCTCACGTTGGTGAGATTCATTCTTGTTGATACAAACGGTCTCCATTTATTCACTTGCCTTACTTTACGGCAGTGGTTTTCAAACTTTTTGGCAGGTTCCTTTATTGTCTTGAAAATTACTGAGGATGCTGAAGAGCTTTGGTTCACATGGATTAAATCTAAGATATTTGCTGTATCAGAAAATAACACTGAGAAAATTTAGAAACAATTATTTACTAACTAAAAATAATAGCAAAATTCCATTACATACAATATCTTAACATAAGCATATTTTATGATAAGTAATGTTTTTAAAGCCAACAAATGAGATGTGGTGCTCTCTTACGTCTTTGCAAATCTTTTTTTTTAAGTTTTAAAAATATTTTATTTATGTATTTGAGAGGAAGACTGAATGAGAGTGCGCACAAGCACGGGAGCGGCAGAAGGAGAGGGAGAAGCAGACTCCCCACTGAGCGGGGAGCCTGATGTGGGGCTCGATCCCAGGTCCTGGGATCATGACCTGAGCTGAAGGCAGACAGAAGCTTAACCAACTGAGCCACCCAGGCACCCCGTTTTTGCAAATCTTTTTAATATCTCACTTCATAGAAGACGGCAGCCTTTTCATATCTACTTCCGCAGCCAGTCTGTTGCTATGATAACGTGCAGCCTCTGGAATTCCACTGGGCGGAATGAAAACGAACAGGTAAAAAGGCCTTAGTAGTTTTATAAAATCAGTTTTGAGACGAGAACTACCTGAAAAAGTCTTGAGGATCTCCGGGGTTCTCAGGACCGCACTTTGAGAGTAACAGCTCTCTACTCTTCTATGAAATACATACACGACAATCTTGTATCTGTTGGTGTTTAATGGTTTTTGCTTCATTTTGTTTTTGCTTGGTTTTTGGGTTTTGTTTGTTTGTTTTTGCCATAATAAACAATACTGTTACGAACATCCTTGTAGGTCTTTCCTTTGGCACATGTCTGGGAGTTTCTACAGAATATATGCAAAGTCTCTGGAAAACAGTGTGGAGGTCCCTTAAAAAGTTAAAAATTGAGCTACCCTATGATCCAGCCATTGCACTACTGGGTATTTACCCCAAAGATACAGACGTAGTGAAGAGAAGGGCCATATGCACCTCAATGTTCATAGCAGCATTGTCCACAATAGCTAAATCGTGGAAGGAGCCGAGATGCCCTTCAACAGATGACTGGATTAAGAAGTTGTGGTCTATATATACAATGGAATATTACTCAGCTATCAGAAAGAACGATTTCTCAACATTTGCTGCAACATGGACGGGACTGGAGGAGATAATGCTAAGTGAAATAAGTCAAGCAGAGAAAGACAATTATCATATGATTTCTCTCATCTATGGAACATAAGAACTAGGAAGATCGGTAGGGGAAGAAAGGGATAAAGAAAGGGGGGTAATCAGAAGGGGGAATGAAGCATGAGAGACTATGGACTCTGGGAAACAAATTGAGGGCTTTAGAGGGGAGGGAGGTGGGGGAATGGGATAGGCTGGTGATGGGTGGTAAGGAGGGCACGTATTGCATGGTGCACTGGGTGTTATACGCAACTAGTGAATCATCGAACTTTGCATCAGAAACCAGGGATGTACTGTATGGTGACTAACATAATATAATAAAAAATCATTAAGAAAAAAGAATATATGCAAAGTCAAACGACAGATTTTGCAGTTGTAATTGCAGTTCTTGCTGAATTGCTCTCTTAAAATTTAAAATCTGTAAATTAGTCACTAGCTTCCAAACACCTAAAACTTCAATCAAAATTATCTCTGGAAGGCAGGAAATGTGATTATAATTTAAAAACCAAAATAGAACTAATAGTATGGAATTGTATCTTGTGTGGAGAAAGGTCTCTGGCACACAATGGTGCCGGTTAGCAATAGAAAGAGCAAAAAGAAACCAGCCACAGAGGCAAACTCTGGCAGAGCCCACTCAAGTAATTTTGAGGAAGAAACACACCCATCTCTCTCTCCAGCCTCTTCAATGCCCAATTCAACCATCTGTCTATTGAATTCAGCTGTGTGACCCTAACCCAGTGACTTCACCTCTCTGGGCTTAACGTCCTCATCTGTACAACAGTCATGTTTCATGATTTTATGGATGAAAACACACCATCTTCAAGAAGATTACAGATCCCTTGGGACTCATGGCTGACGCACGTAAACAACAAAAGCCAGCTGGTGCCCAAGTCCACACAGATTTCTGAAGGAGTGGCTCTGACGAGAGCAAACTCCAGAGCCCTAGCTTCAGGAGAGGAATGGGCCTCAAAGCTGGGAAGCAAAGATGCATTGGAATGGGATGAGGGGAGGTAAGGTTGGGGGAAGGGAAACAATATGAAAACAATTCCCCCTTTCGATAGCACGGTCAGCAATGTTTAGAGGATGGTAGCTAGCTTCGGGGCTCGGGGAAGTGCAATGGCTGTTGGCATTTCCTTTTTCTTTTCTTTTCCTTTTCTTTCTTTTCTTTTCTCTTTTTTTCTTTTCTCTGCTCTTCTCTCTTCTCTTTTCTCTTTCTCTTTCTTTTCTTCTCAAGTAGGTTCCATGCCCAGCATGAAGCCCGATGCAAGTTTTGAACTCACGACCCTGAGATCAAGACCTAAGCTGTGACCAACGGCCCCTGGCTGTTAACGTTTCTATGTGGAACCCTAAATTTAGAAGGCATCTGGCGAAGCCTCACCCCCTGGGTACTGCCCTAGGAAGAGGCACCTATCGCTCACCTCCACTGCGGGAATTTTGTCAAGTCTTTCTGGGGTTGGTCATAGAAAATGAAAGTGGAAGTTGATTGCGGTATCAGACATTTCTTCCCAAAACTCTCCTATCAGAAGCTACTTTCATTGGGAAGCAAAAATGATTTCCATGAAAAATACTGGAGTCTAATGCCATAAGGACTCATCCGAATCTCCCCTTGGACAGTAAGGATCTGTGCACATAACCTATAACTGACATTAAAGCAGAGCGGTTATCTGTTTGCATATCTTAGCAGTAGAATCTCTCATCTTTCTAAGTGATGCATATACAAGCTATTTTTAGGAACTTCTATTTCAGACAACAGAGATTCAGATGAAGAAAGCAATCCTCTGAAGCAGCCTGCTAAACAGAAAAATATTTACTAAACTGCAATTCCTGGCTACCATTTGGATAAGGGGAAAAGACTCCTGTTGTTGTGTACGGATAGTGTAAAAAAGACATCAAAAGAGAACTTAAGGGGTTTCAAAGAAAATATGAACTTCTTTAAGGGTAATGCATTATACTGAGTTTATAACATTACAGTTATATTCTGTAAGTGGATAGCATAGCGTGGATTAAAAAGAATAGGAGATGGGGCGCCTGGGTGGCACAGCGGTTAAGCGGCTGCCTTCGGCTCAGGGCATGATCCCGGTGTTCTGGGATCGAGCCCCACATCAGGCTCCTCTGCTATGAGCCTGCTTCTTCCTCTCCCACTCCCCCTGCTTGTGTTCCCTCTCTCGCTGGCTGTCTCTATCTCTGTCGAATAAATAAATAAAATCTTTAAAAAAAAAAAAAAGATTAGGAGATGGTTTAAGAATGACCTATTCATCTATAGAACATTACAGCAGGAGTTACTGCCTTCTGGTTATTCTTTTTTTTCTTACTTCATACATCATGCTTTAAAAGCAACACATATGAGATATCTAGAACGGGCAAATCCATAGAGATGGAAAGTGGAATGGCGATTTCCAGGGGTTGGGGGGAGCTGGTAATGGGGAGTTATTGCTTAGTGCGTCCCGAGCTTCTGTTTGGGATGACGAGAAAGTTCTGGAAATTGATCACGGCAGTGGTGAATCTAACTAATGCCACTGTATGCTTAAAAATAGTTAAAAAGGTAAATTTTATGCTATGTGTATTTTTACTATAAGAAAGCAACAAATAATATCTTATTTAGCATTTATAAAGCATTTGATTTATTACTGAATTTGCAACAATCCTAACTTTTACTTTGTATCTCATTCCTGGGCCCGCGCTTGTTCTCCTTGCGTCTGCAAAAACATCATTCTGCCTTCCCCGCCCCTGGCAGATGGACTAGTCCATTTTGATGAGACAGTGGAAGCCACCAGGCGCAGGTCTGCTCAGCGTTCGTCACTCTAGTCCAACCTATGCTGATCTCCGTCTCTTCTCTCCAGAGTGTCCCAAGTGCGCTCCTGCCCCTGGCCACGTCCCTGGAACTTTTCTTGCCCTTTAGCCCTTGCCATTCTCGTGACTTCAGCCTCTGTCCCGCTCCCACCTGCAAACACACTCACGCTCCCCATCCCCTGACAACTTCTGAGGTTGCTTCTCCTGCACATACGGCTCTCTTTCCTTTGCCAACTAGCTTTGCAGACCGTTTTCCTTTCCTCACCTTCCCTTGGCTTCTCCACTTTCTGCCATTTGCTTCCACCCCCCACCGCCCCGCCAGTCCTGCTCTCTCAAAGGCAGTGATGATGCCGGCCTCCGGGTCCCTGGCTCGTTCTTGGTCTTCCTCCTCGCGATCACACGTTACACTGCCATCAACCCTGCTTCCCTCCTGCCGTTCCTTCCATCCCTTTGCTCACTCTCAGGCTACTCTGTTGGTTCAGTTTGCTTTGTCTAAATAGTATGGAAAACATCCAGGTTTGGACTTGATTTTTTTTTTCCTGGCCAATCTCATCCACACTGATGGCCTCAGCGGTCTTCTATGCAGTGATAACTTCGAAAGGTCCGTTTTTCTTGATGAATACTTGCACGTCCTTCAGTCCTACGTTTTCAGCTATGTATTGGGCCTCTCCAAGTGGTGTCCCACCAGTTCCTCATGGACAACCAAAATAAATGAATTCTACCTTTTCCCCAACCCCTATGCCTCTCCTTTCTCCTCTGTCTTGATCAAGGCAATTACTATTTATTGAGTCTCCCGAGCTGCACGTATTGGACCCAGTGAGTACCCCTTCACTTTCATCCTTTCTACCCAACAAGTCCTATGAATTTTATCTGGTTATTTATTTCGTACTTGATCCCTACTCTTCAGTATTTTAGTTTGAGAACTTCAGATATTTCCTCTAAATTATTACAATAGATTCCTAATTAATACCAACCCCCTCACCTTTGCATGCTGTCTATTCCTCTTCCACAGTAGCTATAAGACATGCCTTTCAAAATCTCTTCCATGTTGAAAAACATGGAACAGCTTCTCTGCTTAAAAAGCATGAAGTCCAGGCTAAAACGCCGTGTGATCTCTTCATTACAATCAAACATCATGATTCGGGGCGCCTGGATGGTGTAGCGGTTAAGCGTCTGCCTTCGGCTCAGGGCGTGATCCCGGTGTTACGGGATCGAGCCCCACATCAGGCTCCTCCGCTATGAGCCTGCTTCTTCCTCTCCCACTCCCCCTGCTTGTGTTCCCTCTCTCGCTGGCTGTCTCTATCTCTGTCAAATAAATAAAATAATCTTTAAAAAAAAAACAATCAAACATCACAACTCCAAGGGAATTCAACTACGGCTAAAATTATAGGTTTAAAAAGCGTTATGGTTTCTTTAAACGTGTTCTTCTAAATAGTTTTGAATTTGTTTTTAGAAAACCTTAAGCAAAACAAATCTCCCCTCACACAACTAAAAAGATGAAAACAGACATAGAATGCTATTTTTTTAAAGGCTTAGTAAACACAGGGAGATCTATGCAGAAACCCACAACTGATTTAATTTGCAAAACCACAGCTTTAGCTCGACTAAAGTGAAGATGACTTAGATAAAATACGACCAGAAAACTGAGATAAAAGATACGGGGTAAAGAAGTTAAAGCTGATGGTTCAGCAAGTAAGCATCGTGGGCGTGGTGTGAAGGTCCGGGAAACTGCTCTGGAAGCTGGTGGACTGACTGCCCGGAGCATAAGTTCTTAGTGGGGTCCCTGCTTGCTGGCCTAGTGTCATCTACTGAATCACATCCCTTTCACTTGTGAAGATACGGTCACCTTGATACAGAAGGAGAAGTAAGATTTTTAGGCTGAAGTTGATTTTTTCCGGTTGGTGTGGGAGATCACTGGTATTTGTGGAGGTTGTTTCAAAGCCAGCGTTAAACAGTGGGAGTCAAGAAGCCTTCAGTGTCTCTTGATTCTACCACCAACCAGCTGGGACACCTCGAATGTCCTGCTTGGCTCCTCTGAGCCCCACTCTCCTAGCCTTTAACGTGTGGGGTCTGGGAAGAAAAACTCGTCTTTGTACATGCTAAAATTCCATATTTTACTATTTTTGTCTCAGTATTCTTAAGACTTGGGGAAGATGCTAAGAGATGGTTTTTATCCTTAGGATTTAAGAAAAAGGGGTAATAAAGGACCCTATTTAAAAATTGAGGAGGGCCGTTCTCTTCCCAGTGCGATATTTAGAGTACCGAAATATTTCAAGCACAGCAAGGCGTGTCCCTTCAGATGTGGCCTATGTGGAAGTTACAAAGAGGACAGGAAGTGAAAGCTTTGGGGCTGGGGCTGCACAAGTGGGAATTAATTAGACAGGCAAACTTTTCGTTTCCTTCTGCTCATGTGCTTACCTGCTGAGATTGTCGCAATAGGCAGTACAAAGCCAAGATTTTTTTTTTTTTTTTTAAGAAAAGGTGTAACTCCTTAGTTGCTCATTACTAACCGGAATCTTAAGAGTCAGATTCCAGAGAGAGAGAGAGAGAGAGAGTAACAAATATTTATTGACCACCTACTGCATCCCAGGCATGTACCAACAAAGGAACACAGCGATGGAGAAAGAGTCCACGGCCCCAGGAAGAATGCAGAAGATGAGAATTATACACTATTTGGGACAGGGAAGGACAGAAGATGCCTTTTCTATGTCATCTCATGACTCGTCTGCACCCTTTTTTTTTTTTAAACGATACTTTTGTGGCAGTGAGTACCTATCAGATATTTTTCCTCTCCCTCACTGTCCATAAAAACAAAGCATTTAGTACTCTAAGAGCAGGCCACGTTCCAGAAAGTTGTCTGTTTAGATCTTTACTTTCTTCACAATGATTTCATAGCACTGTCATACTCTAAATTATCTCATTTATGTACTCTCTACCCTTTTTTCATTGCCTTTCTCCTCCAAAAGAAAGTAGGCTTCACGCAGGCCAGGATCTTGGCTCCCTCTTCTCCCCTGTACTCCCAACACTGAGATCAGTCACTGACCAATATCAATTACATGCTTGATCAATTCATATCTGTTGACTGAATAAAGTCCAGCCTTCCTTCTCATGAAGATTCCCATCCTCTCTAAGTTACAGCGTAAGTCCTTCTAACATGGGAAGGACACCTCATCAGGACTGGCATTTCTAAAAGGACCTGTGTTCCCTTAACTTCTAGCTGGCAGAATTTCAGGTACCGGAATAAAGTGAAGTGAGAAATTTCTGGCAACATAATGGGAGGTATTTTGAGATCAGGGAGGAAGTGGCATTCCAAAGGTGGTCACCCTTGGATTTGCTGGGAAGTCCACTCCAAGAAAAAAAAAACAAAAAACAAACAAAAAAAAAAACCCCTCTGTTCTATTCAAAGCTTCCTCCCTTCCTCTGTGGCTGAATCCATAAGTCCTCTAAGAGTCCTGGCTGCAAGCAGCCACATCAGGGGTCCACAAAGGACAGAGGGATAAGGTTAAAACAGAAGCCGTACGAAATGTAGATTATTTTGTTTCTGTCTCTGAGATTGGGAACCATGATGTCCTGTGCCTTGGTGGTTATTACAAATTTCCTATTTATATATTTTCAGGGCTATTATTTATATTCAACGAATTGCTCGACCTCTAAAAATTGTCTGTTTGCTTGGACATGAAGTATCTATTGGGCTTCTGATTTTATTTCGCAAACCAACAAAAAATGATAAAGTACAGATTTCTTGGGATTTTAAAAATTAATCTCTGGAAAATGCTGACAAAAGTAATGTTTTCTTCAACAGAGAGATCTCTGAACTTCTCGGAATCTTGTGACTCAGGAACTTGTCAAATAGTAATAATAAACAATAGACCTAAAAAGGTCAAAAACTTAATGTGAACCTTATTAGCGATTCAAGGGTGTGAGAACTTACAGACTGAAAAGCAAATTACAAAGTCACATCAGGTATATACTAAAAACAATTTAAGTATATCTCATAGTATAACAATATATCATTCTTCCCATTTCCAGAACGATCCCACAAAGCTGAAGTTCAGACTTCAAAGTGATTACTAAAGAATGATAGTCTGGCTGCATTTCTCACTCATGTTTAATTAAACAAACGTTCTTCCCGCAGCTCTTTGCAAGCTACAGCTGTCCGTATACACGTACACGTATGTATCCTTATAAGATAGAGTCTGCCATTTTTAAATGTGCCCAAAACAGTCATTGAGATATAAAGAGGGCAGGAACTCTCAAAACTTACTTCTCAGAATTAATACCCAAGTCAGACAGCATTTGTTTAAAAACTGAGTCAGTAGCTAGAGTATATTGCCAGATTCGGGCTTAGCCAAGTCGAATGGCAAGACCAGAGACAATAGCACCGAGCTGCCTAAGTTGACATTCCAGCTTCGCCATTTAGGAGCTCCGTGACCTTGAAAAAGCTACTTCTCCTGTGTCCTCATCTGTACAATGAGGACAATGAGAGGACCTACCCCAGGATATAAGTTGACCAGAGCAGTAGCTGGAATATGGAAAAACACCGTCACTCGATGATTACTTCCTTTATAGTTATTCAGTCAGAAGAAGACTCTGGGTTCTTCCAAGGTAGGTTTCCCTTAGTTGGGCTTAGCCATCACCTCACCTCTCCCCAGTCACACCAGGTCCTCTTTGTCACCAAAGCCAAACACATCACCATCAGGGCCATGTTCCCAGGATCCAGTCAAGTGAGCTCAGGGGTGAAGGTATTGCCCCAAGTGACACAGGTGACATCTCATCTTTAGGAGTGATAGTCCCACACGCTTTCCCAGGAGCAGGCTCTTCCCTTCTCTCTGCTCAGCTTCTCCTCTGCCCTCTCAGGATGGACAGTCACTTGCTGAGAGCCACATAGCGCTTGGTTGGGGGGGCCCCGTTTCAGGTCCGCGGCGCCCTCGAGGGGAGCTCGCTGCCCGCACATCTGCAGAGGCCACAGGGCTGGTCTGACCTAACGCCCTCTGCTCACTGTTTGGCACTTTCTTAACCAGGACACGCCTTGCCCTTCCCCACATCGAATCGAATTTTCTGTTCTACTGACTGTGTGTGTTCCTTATCTAGCACATTCTCTGTCTGCACTTTGGCGGTACTGTACCCACCACTTGGGCTCCATCGCACCCACCTCCTTCCCTGTTTGGGGTTCTCTGGACCGTCCGGCAGGCACCGCAGCTCTACCACTGCGCTGGGATGCTGCCATCAGTAAATGGTACCAAGCGCTCGTGGAAGGGCCTGTCTGCTAAAGGCGAGGGCTGGACGGGGGAGCAAGAGACAGGTGCCTGCCCTGCATGCACAGGGGGGTCGGGAAGGGGGCAGTGCCATCCCTGCAGGACCCTGGGCGCATGGGGGATGCATTAGTGTTGGGGGGCGGGATTCTGGTGGGAAGCGGGGCATGCCAGCGCACGGTCCCCTGAGGAGCACTGCTACCCGAGACACAGCGGAAGAACGAGGGCTCAGGGCTCGTAAGCCTTGAGCGGGGAGGCTGCGGGAGCAGGTGGGGGGCAGGCTGGAAAGGGCCTGGCCGGCCAGGCCAAGGGTCTGAATTGCATTCTATGGGTGGTGTGGAGTAGCCACGGACCTGTCAAGTGGACAGTTGCCTTCCGATGGTGTGTCAGTCAGCTCCTCCGTCAGCAGAGCATGGTGGGCATGGGAAGCGACACGGAGGCTCCCGCTCCAAAGACCGCCATGAGGTCACCTTCGTGGAATGGCTTCCCAGACTGCCTCATGACTTGCACTAGGCCAGGTCTCCAGAGAGGGCTCTGACCATATTGCTTCCTCCACAGCTCTTCTGCAATGCTGCTCGGCCTCACTCCAGAGGGGTGCAGCCTACTGCCCCTGCCCGTGACCTTCGCTGGCCTTGACTTGCCGACCAGGCAAATGGAGCAGAAGTGATGCTCTGTGAATTCTCAGTTTGGCCCCTAAGAGAGCTCAGCTTCGGCCTTGGTGCACTCAGAGCACTCCCTCTTCGGCTCTAATCACCATGGAGAGAGGCTCGAGGAGTGGGGTGGACCCAGTGTTCTAGCCATACCTGCCAGGAGCCATACATGAGTGATCCCAGTTCCTATCTGTCCACAGTGTCGTGAGAGACCCCAGGTAGTGTCCCAAGGAACAGAGCCAGCCCAAATTCCTGATCCACAGAGTCACAAACAAATGAAATGATGTTGTTTTAAGCCACTAAGTTTTTGGGGAAGATCACTACACCGTGACTGATAGCCAAAGCAACACTCTGAGTCAAATAAATACATGTCAAATAAATAATCAACTGCAACTCTGACGGCTTCAGGGCAATAGCACTGGTCCACTACCAACACGTGTTAAGTTGTCCGTCACCCTTGATAATCTATTACCAAATCTCATTTCCAGCCTATGTCACACTCAACTGATTAGTCCTCAAGCTTTTTAAAAAGCGAGTCTTAGAAAATGTAATCCTCTGATTCTCCCTTCAAACGGCTAAGAAAATGTGGCGTGTGGATTAAAATTCCTTGGAGTTCAGTCTAAATTTTCCTGTTGGTAGTTTTTAGACAAATATCCAAACAAATATATGTTTCACTCGTTGGGCCTGCAGGAAATTTCACGATTCTTTACAATTTGCTTTCAGGGCTATATTGTGAAGTGTCTTCAGATAGTCCAATACCTGAAAAATTGCATGATAAATAGTGTGCTCTCTCCCTAGGTCTAAATACTTAGACCCAGAGGACTCGATTATTTCTCCATGAGAAAATATCTATAACATTTTTCCAGGAGAAAATCGATTTTGTATATTTAAATAAGCCTATATCCTCTCTGTTCTGAATACTTGTAGTCTGTTCTCTGAAGAGAAGGGGCTTGCCCTCCTTCCTTTCATTTCTATTGAAATAAAGCTCAAACACGATGTCATGTGTAGACATTTCTCTCCACCAGCTCCACCCATGAGAAACTGTTACTGGATGAGTTTTACTTCATTAATTTCTAAAATGACGTGCTTATTTATGCTTAGCCATATAGGCATTTTTTTGTGTGCCAAATACATCGCATTTCTTTTAACAGGTGACCAAAAGCCTTTTCCTACTGCTCATGGGGCTTACTCTCCTGATACGTTTGCTCAGATCTCAAGTGTACTGTAAACATGAGCAAATCTCAATGCTTAGGAGCTAGAAAGAATCTCAGTAGTAACATCCTTCTTTTTATTAGAACAGAGGAAGGAAGGTTCAAGAAGCTTGGGCTGTGCCTTTAGCAAATACTTATGCTGCCTCTGCTTCAGAATTTGGGATTATGCAAGTTCTTTCTGAGTTATTTCATTAACGTTAAAAGGATTTTTATAAGAATCTAGGATTCGCTCAGTTATATGTAAGGAGTAAAGTGATTCCAGTTCCTCTCTTTTTTACAGATTTATTTATTTATTTGACTCAGAGAGCAAGCTAGAGAGCAGAAGCAGGGGGGACAGCAGCGGGAGAGGGAGAAGCAGGCTCCCGCTGAGCAGGGAGCCCACGTGGGTCTCGACCCCAGGACCCCGGGATCCGGACCTGAGCCAAAGGCAGACACTCAACTGACTGAGCCCCCCAGGTGCGCCTCAAGTTCCTCTTACGAAAGAGTTTATTTATAGTTACTATGACCATCACCCCTTCTAAATAGCCTTCATATGGATTTAAAAATCCAGATTAATTTATTCTTCTTTTTGAATGACTAGCACAGAAGAAATTTTTCAAAATTCCCATTCTTAGAGGAGAGAAGATTCTATCTGGCTGCTGTTCCTCTTTATCTTATCTTCCACCAACAGAATCCACTGAGGAAGTCAGGTTGTTCCTTTTGGAGAACCAGTACTTCAAGAAAACTCTGGTTGTTGCGGTGTTTGAGAAAATTTGGCATGTTATCATCACTAAGACCCAAGGAAAGGTGTTTTCTTGTTACGAAGTCGGAACTGTGGCTGGATGGCTTTGGAGTTCAGCTGACTACGGTTCCATATATGGGTGAAGGGTTACACATACCTCTCTTGGAGACATTCACTTATCACCCAGGCTATTTACCAACACTTATAAATGGGCTAGCCGGAGCCTGGGAACCTTGACGCTTATCCAACACTGTACCACCCCAGGCGCCCGGTGACATCTGATTGGAACATGTGGAGATCAAAGGAACACCCAGAAAACAGCTACAAAATACTGGGATCAGAGGGAAACCTAAAGACCCCTCCTTTAACTCACGCATCTTTTGGTCCATCTGGCAACGCGGGATTGAGAACTGTGTTCTCCTAACCACGTCTATGACCTTCCTATCTGCCTTCACAGTTGCGTGGCCATGAAGGACTGGTGTGGCCCTGGAAAAGCAGGACAAAGGTGGGGGGCAAGGGGCGAAGTCACAAGACCCGATAGCACCACACCAGTCTCTTCCACGGAAGGGGACACTCTAATTCAGATTCTTGATACCCTGTGTGCTGGCTACTGTATGTCCCCGCTTAGCAAGGAGCCTGGAGAATGATGTGCGGAGAAGGCACCAGAGAACTAGCGAGGGGAGGGAGGCAGCAGTTGCCAGTCTAGGGACTGGCCACCAGAAGTCAGCACGGCAAAATGCCACAGTGGACTTGGCTCTATGAGCCACTTTTCAGTTAGATCCCTAAACTTCACCTTGCAAACCTGGACAAAAATTGCAGAGCTTAGGGCCCTGAGGAATGTGATATTCATGGATTCCTTCACACTGACAGTTGGAGGAAAATAAAATATACTCCCGACTGTGAGAGGCTTCCTGACCTTCCCCAGGTGCAGATGCAGCTTGAGCTCCATGCCATGAGCTAAAGAAAAAGAAAGAAATAGAAGACCTGGCACATGCCCTTAGGTGAGCTAACGCAGGAGATAATAATGGCATTAAAATATCCTTATCGAGCTCTGGTTATGAGCTGGATAGAGACTGCAAGTCCTCAGAGACACAGAAAGTAGAAGAGAGGGTAAACGTTACAAGCTACATAGCAAAGACATAACACGAAAGGACATTTTTTGTAGTTGCCAAAAGGGACTCTGCGTGAGAAGAGTTCTTCACGAACAGAAGGAAGAATGCGCGTAGAGTTTAGGGGGCTACCTTATTTTCTTACTTCCTAAAGAAAAGCAGGATACTTTGGATGGCGAAGCCATTATGGGGCTGGAAGGCAGAGGAGGCCAAGTCTCACACAGTGAGTGGCATCTCCCTTAGTCTGCGGCCAAAGGTGAGCTAACTATTTGGTTACCCTTAGCTGAACTTACGCCGACACGCCCCAGAAGGGAAACATCACAGTGGAACTCACAGCGTGTTTTCCCTGAAACGCGATGCCATTCGTATCACAAAGTATACTTTGAAATCTGCCTCTGAAATCCCACAGAGGTTACATGGGACTTTTTTTTTTTTGGTTATAAGCCAGAATCCTCAACTCCAGTTCTAACATTGTGTGAGCTGTGGCTTACTTACTGTTAGGAACCCTCTGCACGTGCCCGTTTAGTTTTATCATTGTCGAGATTTATTTTTTTATCTTCTTTAAAAGATTATGGTATTTTTTTCCCTTTGGTTTCACTATTTTTTGGTTATTCTACCTTTAAGGGAGTCCCCCTAAGTAATTTATTATTCCTTACTTTTAAACCATTTTTCTTTAAATGCTTTCAATGACTTTATCTTTGGCACACTTTTGTCATCCTAGCTCTTGAATTTAGCCTTTCACTTTTTACCTTTCTCGCTATTACCGGCTTCAATGAATTTTTAAGATGATTATGAGTTTTTTCCGAAGATTCCTTAAAATCTTTTATCGTTCCATTAAAAACCTTTTACCTCTTTATTCCTTTAATATTTTCTTTTTATTAAAATAATTTTTGCGTTATTGGTATATCTACACTTAATGTTTACCTATTGCCTCATCCTTTTACTTGTGGGATATTATTTCAGCATATTTTAATATTGCCTTTTAGTCCCTGATCATTCTTGACTTAGTCTTGTCTCCTTTTATTATTGGCATTGTAGTGGTCATTAAAGTGAGAAACTGTGAGAATGATGGAGGGAGAAAAAAATCACACTATAAGGAAGGGAGATGGGGTTTTTATCTCGCAGCAAATTGCCTTTTAGCATCTTTAAATGTTTCCATCACCTCCAACTCTTACTTTCTTGAGTTTAGCCAGATAAATCCATAGGCCCACAGGACGGGCCAAGATGATAATGAAGCTACTTGTGCAAATATTTAAACCCCATATATCGGGGTTCCTTTCTCCCGTCACTTAGTACCTAGTCTCTTAGACATAACAGGTTCTAAAATGTATGGCTCATTTATTTATTGCACTAATATTTACTGAGCACCTACTCCATGTCAGATATGTTGACAGATGCTAGGGATTCAACCGCGAGTATGTGGGAATGCGACATCTACCCTCACAGAGCTTATAATCTATTGGGGAAATCTAAAAATAAATGAACAATGGCAACATGTTCTAAGTGCTGTGATCACTAACATTTATTGTTTGGTTACTAAACGCTACACATGGTGCTAAGCACTTTATGTGGATGATCTCATATGTCTTTTAGGAACATGTGGAAGGAAACAAAATCCAAATTTACAGGATGAGGAAAAGTTTTCTAGGGGAAAAGGTGTCTACGTTAGGGGCTGAAGAGGCATAGGAATTTGCCAAAGGAAGGACGGGTTTAGAGGTTGAGCAAAAAGTTCACGAGGCAACGGGATGCACGGGAATGCTAACGAACCAAAGAGGCTTGGGCTTAGAAGAATGTGTTGAGTGTGTTGCTGGGGAGATGAGGCTTCGGTCAGCTAGAACCCTCTAATTCATGTTACAAAGTCTGGGTTTCACTCCAAGTGTACTGGGTAGTCATTGGAGTGACATGCTCAGATCTGGGTCCTAGAAGGGTTCTTCCAGAGGCAACGGGGAGAACTATCTATAGAACAGAGGCCAGGTTGGAAGTTCCAGAAGTAATACAGAGAAGAGACATGGTGTTGGTCTGTAAAAGAGTGGATGGAATAAAGAGATACAGGGGGTGAAACTAATGGGATGTACTTTTGGGTGAGCTATGGAGGTGAGGAGTCAAGGAAAGCCATCCAGATTTCTGCTTGTGTGAGAAGAGGTGATGCCAATGTCAGTACAGAAAAGAATGGGAGGGAAATATTTGCAGCGAGAGAAAGGGGAAGGTGATGTGTTCAGTGCGCGGCATTCGGTATTGAGTGTCCATCAACTAGTGGCAGAAGATCAGTAGAACTTTGGATAGGTAACTTTTGGGTAGTGGTCAGTGAGGAGATGGCTCTTAAGATGAATGAGGGATGAGGTTGCCGTGGGGAGAGAGAATTGAGGATCACCAGCCTTCCAGGGGACAGAAAGGAGAGGAGGAGATTGCAAAGGAGAAGAGAAAGAAGAACGATGAGAAAGGGGACAGAAGGCAAGCATTGCTCCAAGAACACAGGAGCGCTCAGCGCACGATCTTCTGCAGAGAAGTCAAGTAAGAGAGGAGTAGAATTCAGCAAGGATTAGCAATAGGGAGTGTGAGTGACAGTTTCCGAAGACTTAGTAGACGCAAAGCCAGATGTCTGTGGCCAAGACATGTGGAGTGAGGAAACAGAATAGCAGGCAGAGAGGACAATTTAAGGAGTTTGGTTGTGAGGAGGAAAGAGAGAAGAAAGTATCTAGAGGACGGACAGTCTTTTCCTTCAAAGAAGGAAGGGGTTTAAGCATATGTGATGCATGAGAATGGAGCCCGTGATGAGGGAGGGAAGGAAAACACAGGAGAGAGACGAGAGAATCAAGAGAATGAGATGCCCAAGAGTGAGGAAGAAATGGATCCCAGAGCACCTAATGGAAGAGGAACATTAGCCAGGGGGTGAGGCATCTTTCTTTCTTTTTTTTTTTTCCACAGTAAAAAGGAGGGGAAGATGGGAGGGGAGACCCGGATGAAGTTAGATTATAGCCCTGTGATCACAAAGTCAGGCTGTTCTCATCAGGAAAACTTCCATTTTTCTCAGTGAAGCAGGAAGCAAGGCAAACGTGCTGAGAGCAAGGGGCTGGGGTGTCAGAAGAAGGTCTGAAGTGGGAGCTGTAGAAAGCAAGCAGGGTTGACCAGGGAAAGCTTGAGAGCCTGGCTGAAGTTGGACATCATGGAATTAGAGCATCACGAATTCGCATAGTTGCACAATTTTGTCCAGTGGAACTCCTCGAGCTCTGTATACACACTAGGGAGAGTAGACAGTTGGATTCAGCCATAGCCGCAGTGGTCCTAGCTTTAGAAAGAAAAGCACATCATCTCACAGGACACCACTCGTGCTCATCTTCTCCCAGCACCGGGGGAGGGAAGAGTAGCTGTTTTCATCTTTGTCGGCCTCAGGTTGAATCCTCCCTGGTCTCTATAATCAATACTCTTTCTACCTAACAGATCTAGTCCTTTAAGAAGCTGATGGGATATGGCTCGAAGTTTCTATTCTTCCTAACAATGCGGAATATGGTTACCACACCTGCCCCAAGGAAATATCTCCCACAAATAGCCAGCTGATAAACAAACTTGGGGAATACAACCCACGTATGGGGCAGAGGCATGAAAAGAAGATTAGATTAAGAGCCAAGAGATCAGGGTTCACCACTGGTAATTTGTTGCGTGACCCCTGATCAAGTTCCTTAACCTCTACAGGATTCAGCGTTTCCTCTCTAAACCACGAATGACCTGCCTTCAGGAGTAAATGATCCCATGTATCCAGGCACTTGGCACAGTGCGTGCTCAACAAACGTCCCTTTCCTTTCTATTTCTCCTTCTTCCCTCCAGCCCTGAGTTTATGTGATTCTATGACTTAACAGGAATGGTCTAGAAAACTAAATGCCCTAAGTCTATAATTTCCAAATGTTTAGGTAAGAAACAGGTTGAATATGCCCTAAATTCCACGACATAAAACTTCATGAAATAATTACTCTCGCTACACAAAATGGGTTCTAGTATTTTCTGTTCTATTCTATTTCATTTTTAAAGATATGTTTGTCATAAATCAATAAACTAATCTCATAATCTAATAATGGATCATGTCTTGCAGTTTAAAAAACATGACGTAAGAGGCCTGTTTTTCTATCACTGAAATCAGCACATAAATGGACCACAGAATGGAAAAGGTTGAAGACAACCGTTCTAAAAATGCAAAACACACGACTTAATGAACTTCTCCCAAGACTGCAAGAAAGACATTTCAGCTTATGTTCATAAAAGACTTGGCTTCTTGCTCACCTGGGCTGTGAAGAGTCATCTTATCTGACCATAAACTCATAGCACTTGGATTGCTCTGGAAACACCAGTGTCCTGACAGCACTCTACTTACTGGGCACTTATTTTAGTCCTCACTTGGAGTGAATGGCTCAGGGGGCTGGAGAAGAGCAAGAGGATAAGACAGCCAAGGGCAGTTCAGGGTCTGCTCTTTATACTTTTAACTAAAGACTGGTTGTGGGTGTCACAACACGCTTGGAGGGGAAGCCTCCGGGCTTGACCTGCTCTCTCTTGCACGCACCTGCTGTGCTCAAACCAGACTGCATTCCTTTCCTTTGCTAAGATGTCAGGCCCACATGCTGTCAGGCCACTCTACAAATGCCATTCCCAACTTCTGGAACATCCTCACCTGGTTCACTGCCCCCTACCTGAGCCAGCACTTCTCCTGAGATATCTTCTCAGACACCCCAAATCTAGGTACCCCCATGTATATCCCCAGGACAGCACGTCCACATTCACTCTGCGCTGATTTACTGAGGGCCTCCTATGCTCCAGGCCCTGCTATAGCACCTGGGGCTACAGCTATGGATGAAACACTTGCCCCATTCTAGAGGAGGAAACAGACAAGAACAAATAAGTAAGATAGTTGCGCACCATAATATAGCAATATAAATACATGCTGAAATTGTCACACTTCATTATAATTTCCTCTTGACTTGCGTGCTTCTCCCCTATGGATTATACAGTCCAGTGTGGGGCTCCCAAGTTTGTAACAAAAGCCTGATGAATTGAAGTATAGCCCTCCACATTTTGGCTCTCTCCATTGTCCCAAGAATTTGTCCTGTTTTGATCACATACAAGAGATAATTTAACTTTTAGTCTGCAAAGGGTCTGTGGCACATATTTAGAGTCAGTACCAGCAATACCATGGTTACTTTATTCTCGACAACGACTTATTTCTAAATCCTGAGGTCCTTCACGTAGGCAAGGGCAACCCTACTTAGAGGGGTCTTTTATCTTTCAGGAGCCCTCCTGCCTATGGGTTCCCTAGTCCTTTAGGGGATGCTTGAATAGTAGTTCCTCCAATGATTCGGCACTAGAGAAAGCTACACAAGCCCAGGAGAGGGAGGGAGAATCAATAAATTCAGGAGTAGCGTCTGCGCGTAGACCCCTGAATCTTGATTTTTACAAAACCAAGCAATTTTGTAAAAAGTTCATTGGTTACCACCTCACAACACATAACGATGACCACTATCAAGACAAACAAACAAACAAAAATCAGGAAATATCAAGTGTTGGTGAGGATGCGGAGAACCCGGAACTTTTGTGGGGTGTGAAATGGCACAGCCATGTGGCAACCAGTATGATGTTCCCTCGAAAACTTAAACACAGAATTACCATTTAATCCAGTCAAAAGAATTTAAAGCAGAGACTTAAGGAGATATTTATACACCCACGTTGAAAGCGTCTTTATATGTAAACCAAAATGTGGAAGCAACCCAAGGGTCCATGAACAGATGAATGGATAAACAAAACAGGGTCTAGAGACACAATGGAATATTATTCAGCCCTTAAAAGGAAGGAAATTCTGACATGTGCTACGACAGGAATGAATCTGAAGGACATGATGGGGAGTGAAATAAGGCAGACACAAAGAGACAGGCACTGTATGATTCATTTCTATGAGGGGCCTGGAGTAGTCAAATTCAGAGACAAAAAGTAGAAGGGAGGTTGCCAGGGGCTGGAGGGAACAGGGAGCGTTAATGGGGACAGAGTTTCAGTTTTGCAGGATGAAAGAGCTCCGCGGACAGATGACTGTAATTAATGCCACCGAACTGTACATTTCAAAATGATTCAGATGGTGAATTTTATGGTATGGGTGCAATTCTACTACAATTGAAAAAAAAAAAAAAAAGCAAAACAAAACTTGAACTGGTAAGTTGTCCAGCTCGGTGTCAGAATCAGACAAACCTGACTCCAGCACATACCAGCTGTAAGAGGGGGGGAGTGACACGACTTCCTTGAGCCTCAGTTTCTTCACCCATAGAATGAAAAAGGTGATGACAATACCTAATTTATAAAAGCTTTGTGAAGATTAAAGGAGATAGTAATGTTTGTCAAATACGAAATTCTGAGTTTCATGTCTGGCACATATAAATACTACTGTATCAATAAAACCATGTTTTATTGCTTTTGTTGGCTCTGATTATTTTCATTAATCATCAATATCACTAGCATAACTCAAAAAGTAACATCACCCTGTAGAAGTATGTCCCACCAAAGTGAGTACCTTACAAATCTGCTAATTTCATCCCAGAGTAGAAATCTAGGATTCTAGGCCGGGGTAAACTATTCCTAATTTCTGAAGCTGCTGATTCTCACTTCACCCCAAGGGTGTTTTTAGATGACAGAGCAACGTACATACACATTGTGTATAAATGCTTGATGTGTTAAGATAATGAAGATGTTTCCCTTACTGCAAGAAAACACCTTTTAATTCACCTTTCCGCCTCAATGTTTTTCTGAGTTTCTCATGATTTCTTCCTTAACAAGCAGAACAGGTGTGAAAAGGCAAAATGAGATGCATTGCTGCTTGAAAATGAAACATTTGAAATTTTAATATAATGGACAGAAACAGAAAGAAGAAGGTAAATGCTATGTATGTCACCATAGACTGCTTTCTCTACTTTCAATTACAGATTTGATTTGGGGCAACAAAATTACACAAATATAGCATCACAGGATACATCTGTGTTCTCTGGGATTTTTCATCATATAACAATTTCTTCGCTTTAAACAATTTAGGAAAATTACTTCAAAAAAAAAGAAAAGGCTGGACCCTATAAAAAGAAAATCACCTGAGATGAAATACACCCTTATTAACAGTCACACGTGATTCCTCTATCAGCAATATTCTCAGGGGCAAACAACATAATCAGTAAATCTAAAACATGAAATGCATTAAAAACAGGAAGTACTAATTCTCATTCCTATTTTAAAGGAAGGCAAATGTCCTATCATTAACTCCTGCATCATGAGGGGAATTGCAGACTTTACTCCTGGATGCCAGTTACCGAGTTGCACCGTAAGCCCACACTCTCAAAAAATCCTGGGCCCAGTCCACAGAAAACTGGAGATAAAACCTCAAGTTCATTCTACAGAAGAATCGTGTGTTTCCCGCAGAAGAATATATCACAACGGAATAAGGGACCTTTATAGAAATGACGAAAGACAAATGCGCTATTCAAGGCAACCTCCAGGACCTGCTCTGACCAAGCAAAACCGAGGATTCATGTTAAAAGGGATCTTGAGATGATAAGGATCAAGGGGTAAATAACTGGACAAAATCCCTGCGTCTCTGAAAGAGAAAGGGCCACAGCAAAAGAAATTATAGTTCCAGCGGCTGACCCACGTACATTCAAACCAGACTCGCCAAGGGGGTTTCTGTCCTCAAAGGGGGACCCGGTTGGAGATCCGACAGAGCAGCTTGCCCAAGCACCACTTGCCATTCTGAGCCACTGCAGCCCAAGACGGTGGCGGAAGTGAACATGACACAGCGGAGGGTGGTGACAAGACTCTTCCCTGGAACCTCACATTTTAAAAGTTTACAAGAAAATCACAGGAGGTTGAAAACAAAGGCTGGTGATGCCCAACAGGTTACTCTTGAAATCAGAGATAAATGTTTATGAGACAGAGAGAAGAAGGAAAAAAAAAAAAAAAAACCAAACAAAACAACTTAATTTGGTCCTAATCACTAACTGGGAGGAGTTTCACAGCTGAGGCTTTGAAGGTTTGAGAAGGTCTTCCTATGCCCAGGCTTTAAATATACGTGCATTCAGTCAGCAGAAGAAAGGCACTAACAAGATCAATCTGGGGCAGACACCTGCCTCAAACAATGGCACTGATCTCAGAGGGATTTTAAACAGCTGTGCATAAACTTCAAAAGTAATTTGCAACCAAATTAGTGAACGTCACCCTCTTTCCCACTAGACACAGCATTTTTTAAAGAGATTAAGCATTCGCAGTGAGCCTGCCATTTTACAAGTTACCCGAGACAAGTTAGGGAACAAATGAAGATGGTGATTGGCAAGGTTGGGGTGTGGTGGACCCAGGAGCTGAGGAGCGGGGCTCCTGAGCCGCACATCCCTCCAGGGAAGGGGCGGTGGTGGTTACCGACTCCACAGAGCTGCGAGGGGAGCGTGGGGAGAACGGGTGCAGCAGCGGCCGGACACGAGCCGGGGTGGGCACCTGGCGCAGGCAGGACCTGCACCCCCCGGGGTGCTGCACCCTCACCACGGACGAGGGAGAGCTGCGAGCTCTCGATTCTCCCTCCACGTCACCACCCCGTCCTCGTCAGCTTGTGTCATGACTGCATAACCTTTTCTTAGCGCCACTTTGGGCAGGACAACCCCAAAGGTCAAGGCAGCTCCGTGGCACGCTGCTGGCAGAAAGACTCGGCCTTCAGCCTTTGGGCTTCTCTTCATTCATGACCATAGAAGTGCCCAAGCCTTTGGCGTGAACGGCCCATTTCACACGGATAACTGGGGCTCTTAAAAGTTCAATGAAATACAGATATCTAACCCTGCCTTCTTAACATGTGGCCTGAACGCTGATACACAAACAGGCTCGCTTGAGGTCACAGGACTAAATACCAGACTTTTTTTTTCCCCCTGTATCTATCACAGAGCCGCCGCACCCTACCCCAGGCCCTTGAAAAGAAACTTGGGTTTGTTTAGAGGTGAGTCTTGGCAGCCTTGTCTGCTGCTCTCGCAAACCCCAAGAAAACAACTTATTCTCTCCTGTGGAGAGTCAGCATCACCGTCAGCATCACCCACCTCTCCTTCAAACGTCTGCCAAGGATATAAAACTTTCCACCTTCTTCCCTCCCTCCCACCCCAATCAGTTCAGGTAAGAGGGGCGAAAAACACGAGAAGGAGAAGGCGCCCCCAGCCCCTTGGCGTCCACACGGCGAGGGGCCGCAGCCACCCGGACGCCCCAGAAACCACGGGAAGCGACTGGCCCCAAGTTCGCTGCGCTCTGGTCCCTCTGCGGCTTGGCAGTCAGCTCGCGCCCCCCGTCCCGGAACGTCTACACGCGCGAGCCGGGCGGGCCTCCCCCCTCACCGGGCCGCGCTCCCGGCCCCGCGCGGACCCCCCCTGCCCTCCCCCGGCCGGCGACGCGGCGCCCAGGCACCTACCTGCAGACGGGGCGGCCGGGGTCCCAGCGCGCTGCTGCTCTGCGGCCGCGCGGGCACTGGCGGGGCCCGGCGCCGGCCAGGGGGCGCTCGTCACCCCGCCGCCCGAGCGCCCGAGCCGGCTCCGCGGACGCCCGCCCAGGAGCCCGCGCCCCGCGCCGCGTCCCCTCCCACTGCGGCCGCGCTCCTCCCCGGCGCTGCCCGCCCGGCTGCCGCTCGGCCCCGGGCAGGACCCGCCGCGCGCCCCCGCCGCGGGGAGGCGGAAGGTCGCCGGAAGGGGCGCGGAGCACCAGCCGCGGGCCGCGCGCGCGGGGATTCTGCGCCTCACCAAACTGAAAATCGAAAACGATCCTTCCGAAGGGAAGGATCAAGGTCATTCGGGAAAAAGAACTTCGTCGGTTTTGTCTGTTTTTACGCTAAAAGGGCTCGTCAGCATTGTTCTAAAGTTTTCTTTTAAAGAGACCTACGCGAGGAGGTTTGGGTGGATCGTCTTTCCTAGGTTGTGCCCTACCTACGATTTTAATTTTTTCCGTTTTTGCACGCCGTGGGTCGTATGTATAATTTCCAAAGTTGCATTGCTTTAAATTTGACAGCCCTCGAAACTGCAATGTAATGTCCTCCCAGTGCATTTGTCATTTGAAGACTTGTACACCTTGCTGGTGATACTAATGGTAATCATGAGGATAATCGGGGTGGTTTTTCCTGTACTCCATAGAGTTAATTTTTCCTTCGGGTTAGAAACTATATGTCTGGTTGCCAATATCATTACAGAGCTATTCTCTCTCAATTATGACATTACATGATTAAAATGTGCTTGGTTCGGACTTTTGCTGCTAACATGTGCTAAGACCAGATAAGTCTGCGAAATAATTTCTTTTTTGAGAGAGAGATTTAAAAGGTATAAAAGAGCAAAACCTTGGATTACTAAGCTTCTGATCATGGATGTATAGGGTGTCAGCTGAAAAGTTCCTCTGACTACAGCTAGCTCCAAACTTTTAATCTAAAGATGAAGAATGTAGACCCAGAAGGTTTGGGTGACTTGAGTAATTCACACTGCTGCTTTGTGGCAGGCCTGTGCGGGGAAGCCAGAAACGGTGACTCTTACCCCTAATGAACGCAGCAAAACAAACACACACACCTGTTAAGGATAAAAATGGAATCCCTGAAAACTAGCCCCTCTCCTATCCTTGTTAATATCTAACAGCTCTGAACTGACCCTCAGGCAGAATCACCCAGCAGAGAGGCTGTCGGGTCTTGGAAGATTCTAGCAGTGTGAGGATGGACGGAACCTCAGATGTGACACTCACCATGGCATCATGAGAGCCTGGCACATAGTAGGCACTCATTGTATACTTACTATTGAAATTTGGAGGCAAAAGGTAGGTATGGCTGGGAGCAAGGTGGCAGAGCTGGCAGAATTAGCCCCACTGAGAAGTCCAACTTCTCTCTGCAGACTGCAAAAGAGAAAACTCCTAGTTCAATACGCCTTCCTCCTGGTTCTTCTCCAGCCATCCTTAAACAGAGACTATCACATCGAGAGGAGATGGCGGACTGCCAGTACTGCAGTGCCGGAAAGATAGTGAACCCACTCATTCCCCATTGCTGGGGTTTTCATTGACCATTCGCAAATGGGGTTACGGACATATAGAAGCTCAAGGAAAATCCATATGTCCTTTCAACGTAATCTATCGTCAGTGGCTTTAAAAAAGTTCCGAATAATGAAGGTCATGTCCTGAGAGCCTGTATACCAAACAATGTGGTGGGCGTTTTGATGCACTATTCATTTAATCCTCGTAACAGTTATGGGGTAGATGTTCTATCATCACTATCATCTTTATGTTAGAGATGAGAATAATGAAACTTACAATAGTCATAGAGCTTGCCCCAAACCCCACAGTTAATAAAGTCCCAGAACCAGCATTTAAACTCAGGCCCATGTGAAGCAACCCCCTCAAGCACCATTGAATATTGTCTCCATTCTGCAGCCATTCCCTCTGTTTTCTGCTTGGCTCTTCTTTGGACAACTGGTCTCTGGGGCCCCACGCCACTCTACTATTCTATAACCACGTAGCCATACAGTTGGAAACCCAGTAATCTAAAGACTGAATCTTTTAAAACAATATTCGTCTTATGTCTAGGAAGAGGTGTTTGCTTTTTGTGGGTGTGTTTGTCTTGAACCTCGCCTAAAAGAAAAAAACAAATCCAGCTCTGTTCTTGTTTCATGCTAAGTGTCAGGGATACCTGTAGCACTTTTTGATCCTGGCGTCCTGTGGGGCCAGCCGCCTCCTTCCCCAGGCTACAAGGTATTTCTGTTTTATATCAGACATTGTCTCATTGTTTTATAAACAGGGCTGCTGCTCAGAAGTTCTCTACACCTTTGTTTCCTGGAAGAGGAAATGGCATTTCCTGGAGGGGATGACATGTGGGTGGGGAGGTTCCACTCATTACATGAAACACGCTCAAACTTTCGGTTGTGTACTTCTTTTCCCCCTCAGTTTCTGCCCTCAAGTTTCCTGGAATGATGCTGAACACAGTGTGGTACGGTGGCTTCAGTCCACCTTCGCCAGAACAGGCATGATCCCTGCTTTTACGGTGGCATCAGTTCACCTTTGCCGGAACAGGCATGATCCCTGCTTTGGATCCACAGCTAAGAAATAGACGACTTCAAGAATCTTCTCTCTGGAGAGATCACAATCCATCTTCCTTCAACCAGGAATTTGCAAAAGGGAGCCTGAGACATCACCTCGCTCTTATTTTGGACCTAGCTGGCGATTATCCTCTGTCTCTAGAAGAGACCCCATCTTACACCTGTGAGGTTCACCTTCCATAAAGGATTTAGGATAGAAATTAAAGAGATGATGTTCTTATTCTGACCCTCAAATCCAAGGAAGATGGTATTTGGGGAGAAGCAGGACATGACAAACAGATGATTTGAACAAAGGATTATTTAACAAGGACACTTCTGTCTCCGCAGTAACTCACCACTCGGAGGGAAACCAGTTTGGACAATTCCCTGAGGAGTTGGCTGCCCAGCTGTCACTTTCCCAAAGGCCTGGCAGAGATTGTTTTTAAAGTGGTCAGCCTGAATCCCCGGGAGAATCGGCATGGAATTAGAAGTCAATGATCTATCCTAACCGAAGACCTGAGAAACATGTGGAGCCTCGTGTAAATTTATTCAGAAAATGTCAAAATTATTCTAGGAGTTATAGGTGAAAGTGACAGACGCAGATGAAAAACAGGTATTTTAAATTCACAGCGTGGACAAGGGAAAGGGAGATTTTTTTTTTTTCCTATTCAATCTAACTTTATGCATTCAAATGGGAAAACGGATAATTAGAAGTTAGAAATTGTTATTGCAAGAAGAGAGCTCTAAACCCTGAAGCCAAAACAGGCCCTCCCCTTAGGGAGTAAATAAACTTTGATTTCTGTTGATAATAAGATTGATACCAACTCTTCCAAACCATGAAAGGGAATGGTGGATACTGATTTTATCCTGAGGTAAAAAGTAACAATGCTCATAATGTGATGTTTTTGAAAGTCTCATTGTTATGCATGCTTAGTAATGTTAAGCTAGTTTTAAAATCTTAGACAAGGTATGAGAGGGAGGCATTATATCTTCATTTAAGAAAAGGATGATGAGTGACCTCATAGTGGCTAATATTTATTGTGCGTTTTTGTCATGCGCCAGGGCATGGTGTGGACACTTTAATTATTTCATTTGATTGTTACAATGAATCCCCCGAGACGGGGAATATCCTCTTCATTTTACAGATGTGACGGCTGAGTCTTAGAAATCAAACAAATGAGTTGTCAGGCTCACTGAGCCAGTAAGTAATGGGGTATGGCTTGACTCCTAGTCTGCCGAGCCCCACATTCATGACTTTGGCCAGTATATACACAGAAACAAGACAAGAGCTGAAATTATAGCCTGACTCTTGAAACAGTAAAGGAATTGTGTGTGGTTACAGGTGTCCTAATTCACACAATATTCTAAGAAGAGTTAACACATATATACATGGCCAATTCATAAATTATAATATATCAAAATGCCCACTTGAGGCAGCCGTAGGAAATAAAGCAGAATTCAGTCTTTAATGATGTAGAACATGGAGAGGTCATTTTTTCCCTCTTGAACATCAACTATTATTACATTATAGAAGAATGAAATTGAGTATGATAGTGTCTCCTCTTCACCCCCCACCCCATTTTTTTTTTTTTAAAGGTAGGGGAGTTATAAAAGCACTATATTGCTGTCTTGTTTTAGTTGTGGCTTTTGAAATCCTATAGCACCGATTTTTTTTTTTTTAAGTCATCACTGACAACAAAGAGACTCCAATTGTAACATAAGTATCTGAATCAGATAGCAGATGGTAACATTTTCAATGTTGTTATAGCAGAGATAGCAGTTAACACAATAAACTTTTGGTGTGTTTGTGAGGTCTAAGGGAGAATCGGGGAGAAAGGAAAGGTCCAGTATTTCTAAGGACCCACAGATACAGTTCTGGATTTGGTGAATGCAAGGATATCAGCATAATGAGTATGGTCCAAATGCATGTAAAATTTTGTCTGAAACTAAACAGGTATTGATTAGATAGAGTCATCATACAGACCGCTTTTTTAGTGATTCCCTTCCACCGAAAAGCAAAAGCAAACTAAAAGTCCAAAAGACTGAACATTTGATGAGAAATTCTCCCCAGGGGGGACTAATAAATCTGAGAACTAATCTGTGAATCAAGATAAAACCTGTCATATTTATGAATTTCATTATTACAATTCTGCAATTTGACACCACACAATTGCCTAGGATTTGAAAATCTATCAGTGAAGGTACATTACTTTACAGTAAACCACTTTATTCTCTCAATCCCTTTTTTAAAAAAAAGCAAACACCGCACCTGCCCCTACTTCTCTCTTCTTCAACCATAGCCTCAAGCACACACCATTTATGGTTTTATTTTGACAACACACACACAGAATTTATGTTGGACTACGTGGGAGAGTCTGTCAGGTTTCTTCCAGCTTTAAAATTCTGAATATAAATGCCAATTAAAAGAAAGTTCTGATTGTCAGTGATGGGGAATGTAATATCATTGCTTCTAGTACTCATTGCTATTTAAATGTATTCACTGGAATAAAAAATTCAAATACTGTCAAGGAAGTCACACACTGATAGCACAGGAAACACAGAAAATCATTACTTTCTTCTTTGCGTACAGCTTTCCTGCCTACACCAGAGTCTCAACGGTTCACTTTAAAGTACACGTTTCGTGCAACAAAAATATAAGTAATTTTTTTTTCTCATTAGTCAGAATAGTGGCCTAAGGAGGCTAAACTGACCATATTTAGCTGTTGTGTGAGTCCATCAGATGTGCTCTGGTGCGTCGTCACACTTCATCCCACAACCCCACCATCTCATCCCTGAAATGTTTGTTTTTAACCCCAAATGGCAACCCTCGAGGCTGGTTATTTCTTTCAACTTACGTGGCTTATACGTTATAAGTAGATCCAAGCTGATATTTTCTTCTTCTTTTTCTTTTTTTTCTGCTTGTTACTCAACAGCGTCAGCGAACAAAAGAAGTAAAGCACTGCGTTTGGGATTCAACACATCTTTCGGGGAGCAGATGTTTTGTCTCAGTTTTACACATTAAACACACACACTCACGTGCACCTCCGTTGCCCAGTGCCTGAATAAATATACTCTGATGGTTAAGGAGAAACCCATGATATTTAAGTAACATAGCAATAGCTTTTATTCTATTTGCACATTTATGCAACATTTAAAATGATGAAAAACTAATGTTTTCACACCTCATTTTTGAACTTGATGGAGCTATGCTCAAGACCCCAAACTAAATGTACAGAATCACTATGTTGTGCACCCCAAACTGATGTGCCGTTCACTGTAGTCGACTATGGTCCAATAAGAAATGTAAAAAAAAAATCAAAGACCTGTTGTATCTCAGATTAGAAGATACGTTTATTTTTCTAAATAGACCACAAAGAGCATACATTATTTCAGAAATTCTGTCCTCTAAGTGTTTGTTTTAGAGTTAATAAGAGAGGACACATTCATATTACATCCTGCAGATTTCGTAGGAAGAATTGAGTAGACGAGAACTCTAACGTCCCTAGAAAACCTTGAGAAGAGAATGCTGGACTTCAAATGATCGACTGCCATTTGTAGAGCATTCGGACCATGGTATTTTACAGAAATCATCTTGTTAAACCGTTATAACAATCCCATAACATGGGTGTTGTTATTCACACTTTACAGATGAGAACACTGAGGTTCAGAAAGGCCAAGTAACTTATCCAGTATCACACAGCAAGAGTGGCAAAGCCAGAAACAGAACCCAGGTGGGCTCAACTGGACCCACTAAACTGGGTCTGGAGAATTCCGGCCATCGTCTACAAAGGCTAAAAATGGGGGTCATTTTCTGCAAGCAGATTTTTAAAGATAATACTATTTTTCCTATGATAAAAGTTACGCATTTACTTGAATGCACACACACACACACACACACACACACATCTAGAAATTAGAGAAAATAAAAACAGAAAAAAGATTGCTTATAATTTTCCAACCCAGGGGGTGTTTTTCCTTATTATCTTTTAACCATGTGTAATTTGGGGAATTATTTTATTTTAAAAATAAATTTTACTTGTTGCTCGATTGTAAAGGAATGAATATTCATCATAGGAATTTTGAAAAATATAAACGTGTAAAAGAAACTTTAATTCCCTAAGCTCAAAATATAAAGATAATTATTATTTCTTTGGTCTCTTATTCTCGTCGTGGCTGTGGGCGCAAGTCTTGAGACACAAGCTAAAACTACCTATATCACACATGCCATTTACAGCCCATGAAATCTTTTAACTTGTTTGATTTTTGCTTGATTCATTGATGTTTTATTTGTCAAGGAATTACAAATATGATTTTTAGGCAGATGATTGCAATTCTCTGGTTGCTCTAAATAAGACTAGCTACTTTGCCTTTTACTAAATGACACAAATTACTCCCCCCTACACAAAATACCTTCAAGAATGAACAATGCCTCTGTTTAAATCTGCCCTTATAACTCTACAGAATGGCTTATTTATTTTTTCTTCAAATGTAATTTGCTTTAAGCAGTGTCCCCTTCACGGTGAAAGAAAACCACCAACTCCCTGTTCACTCCTAATTGGATCGTGCCCTTCTAGCTGGAGGAAAAAGCTTCTGGTCAGGTGAAAGCAACTGATTCTGTCCGCCAGATTAAGTAAAGAAGTTTAGGTGTTACATAAATCTGGGAGGGCTGCAGAAATGTGGATTAATTTTAATCACACTAAGAAAGTTTGTCTCCAGGCAAAAGGCAAGAAAGTTGTTGCTTGAGAACGTTCATGTCTTGTGACTGGACCTGCCAAGGGAACTTAAAAAGACTTAAAGACTTAAGAACTTAAAAAGGCTTCTGGGTGAAACACAGCAAGGTGCAGAACATTCTAGCTACTCGATGTTATTACCCGGCTTCTGCTTTTCCTGGGAACCTAGTAAGAACCCCCCTAAAGAAACCAAACAGGAAATCAACTGGAAGTGGTGAGACACGTGTTCTCGAGGTTATTGTGCGTGTTCCCTAGGGTGTCAAAGAACTTAAAAGAATTAAAAAACAAACTATTGTACATCTATTTGCTTTTGCACACCTCTCTCTATTTACTTTTTGCGGATTCACACTCTCTTTCCCTTGCTATTTCATTTGGACAGAAAGGAGACCTCTTCCCTTGTTTGAAACTTAAACTCTTCCTTCTACGTCTTAGCCAAAAAAAAAGAAAATGCCCCAAATTCCACCATCTCTTTTGTGACCCCCCCCCCCGGACATAGTGCCTGCATTATGTACATTCTGGGGAGGTTGTGGAGAAAGGGAATTCTCATGCCACTTGGCGGTATGTACTGAAGCTGAGTGTATGGGTATCCCATGATCCGGGCATTCCAGGAACACACAACCCACAGAAATGGATACACATATGCACTAAAAGATGGGAGCAACATATTCATGTCAGCGCTATTCATAATCACCTCAGGCTGGAAATTCCTCAAGCATGCATCAGCTGTAAAATGCATAATTAAACTGCGATATGTCAATCAATGGAAACGACGCAGCCATGAAAATTAACACACCAGGGCTACGGCATGAACAAATCTTGTAATCACAACATTGAGTGAAAGAAGTCTGGTCTAAAAGATACTGTATGATTTCATTTACAGAAAGTTCAAAACTGGGTAAAATAATGGATGCTATGAGACGTCAGGATAGTAGTTATCGCATTTGGGGAGGTGGGTGGTGGTGTGTCTGGGAAGGCGGGTGAGTTAGGATGGCTTATGCCGCGTTGGTGATATTCTGATCACTTGATGTAAGAAGTGGGTTACATAGAAATGTTCACTTTGTAAAAATCCATCTGGCTGCATATTTGTGGCTTCTGTACTTTCCTGTCTGTATCAACCCCAATAAAAAGGTTATTTGAAAGAGACTAGAAATAACAAGTGTCAGGGAGGATGTGGAGGAAGGAGAGAACCCTCATGCACTGTTGGTGGAAATGTAAATTGGTGCAGCCACATGGAAAACAGAATGGAGGTTCCTCTAACAATATGACTCAGCAATTTAATTTCTGGGTATTTATCCAAAGAGAAGAAAAACATTATTTCAAAATGTTATCTGCACCCCAAGTTCACTGCAGCATTATTTATAACAGCCAAGATATGGATGCAACCTAAGTGTCCGTCAGCGGATGAGTGGATAAAGAAAATGTCACATATATATAATGGAATATATTTTTAATGGAATATTATTTAGCCATTAAAAAAAAAGAATGAAATCTTGCCATTGGCAACAACATGGATGGACCTCAAGGGCATTTTGCTTAGTGAAATAAGTTAGACAGAAAGACACATGACATTAACATATGATCTCTCTTGTACACAGAATCTAAAACAAACAAAAGAACAACTAAGCTCATAGTTACAGAGAACAGATCTGCGGTTACCAGAGGTGGGAAATGGGGGTAGGAGAAGTGGGTGGACTGTTCTTTGGGTTTTGTTTGGTTGTTTGTTTTAGTTTAAATAGATTGAGTTTTTTTAGAAAGGTTCCTTGAAAATGAAATGCAATATTATCATATTCATGAAGCCCTTTCTGTATAGGCAGAAACAGGGTCCGTGTCCCAGGTAATGCAGAGCTGATTAATTCAGGGAGTGCGACGGTGAGGGCAGATCTCACCCTCTCTCTGTCTCTTTGTGATTCTCTGTCTCTTTCTCTTTCTCTCTCTTTCTCTGTCTCTGTCTCCCTGCTTCTGTCTCTATTTCTTGCTGTTTCTCTGTTTCTGTCTCTATCTCCCTATCTTCTTCTCTCTTTGTGCTTTTTAGGAAGCCAACAAGTTAAGTTTAACATGATTCCAAATCATTAATACTTTCTGAGTCCTTTTTGCTTAACGAGTGAAGGAGTTAGACAAGATGGTGTTTCCAGTCCTTTTTTTTTTTTTTTTTTTTTTTATTAATAATGATTTTTTATTATATTATGTTAGTCACCATACAGTACATCCCCGGTCTAATGAATCATCGAGCCTTACATCGAAATCCAGTCCTTTTGAATCCCCCTTGCTTTAATTCTAGGCTCCTCCCCACCTCTTGTTTTCGCAGTGATGTCTCTCTCTCTCTGAAATCCTATGACACACCCTGCTGAATGGCAGCCCATTGACAACTCCCCTGTATGGATTTCTGCTGTGTCCCTGGATCCCTACTGCCGTGCCTTGCACAGAGCCGGTGATACAAAATATTTGTTCTGTTAAAGGCAAAAGCCCAGTAAAGAAAAGTTTGAGTGCTTCATTATAATCAGTGGGTAAGTGCCTCAAAAATTGAAAAAAAGAGAAAATATTTTTCAGGTTGGGTGAAAGGCAGTTCATGCCAATTTCTAAATGTGATCCAAGAACGCAAAGTACAAACGGGAGTAATTATGACCACTCAGCTTGGAGGCAGCATGTCCGCGAGATTAAAGTGTCACGAAGTAACTGCCATGAAATATAAACAAAGGCAATAAAGAATCATCTGGAAAAGGTTTACTTGGATTAATGAGAGATAAGGTTTACGTGATAGAAAACTGGGGATTGATAAAGAATATTGAAAAGGAAGGTTGGCTGTTAAGAGTTTGTCTGCTTGGGGTGCCTGGGTGGCACAGCGGTAAAGCGTCTGCCTTTGGCTCAGGGCGTGATCCCGGCGTCATGGGATCGAGCCCCACATCAGGCTCCTCCACTATGAGCCTGCTTCTTCCTCTCCCACTCCCCCTGCTTGTGTTCCTTCTCTCACTGGCTGTCTCTATCTCTGTCAAATAAATAAATAAAATCTTTAAAAAAAAAAAAGAGTTTGTCTGCTTGTCTTCTGAATTGCTCAATTGCACTTCGTTGTACTTCTTAAGGAGCTGAAAATATTTATTTCAAAAGAAAAGTTACACTGCAGAAAAACAAACCTCTATTCGCTTGATAGAAATACCTTTTGAGAACCTTCACTCTCCTTTATTATTGTTTTTCAAATATTTCTTTGTTCACGACGAAGCGATTTGATCTGCGGTTAGTCTCCTGAGTGATCGGAGTGATACTGGTGACTTCTGAGGCTGACCCTCCCTTGCCGATAGTGTGTGTTTTCTCATCAGGCATGGAGTATGCAGACAAAATTGAGTTTCTAAAACTGCCAAATCCAGGGTCAGGGGCTGGAATAGGAATCTTTCAAGGAGCAGCCACCCTGGGGGCCAGCTGGGCCGAGGAAAGAGGGGCATCGTAGGAGCAAGGGAGCCGGACGGAGGAAGGTCCTTGCGGACCAGGCTGAAAGGGACTGTGGGCTCTGGTTGACCCACTCCCTGTACCTCCCCATCACAAAACCCCGTGAGCAAGGTGCTGTCAGGTACGGGGGTGGGTGTCTGTTCGTAACCTGGTCCCGCGGGTACCTCTGGTGTTGCTGAGGAACTCAGAGAAATAGAGGGAATTTGCAAGCTATGCTTTCAGAAAAGTGTCAACGTTCACTTGGTTTCTGACTCTCAGCCTTAAAGAAGCACCAACCCCTTTTTCTTTACCTTCAACAGCAGCTAAATCTTGATTATAAAAGGCTCCCCATGACATTTAAAGTTCTTGCTCGCAGAGTAGGTGCTCAATACATTTTACAACACTTCTTTGCTTCCATTTATCTCACAGATAAGAATTAGTTTAATTAAGACATGTGAAAGTTTATAAGTAAGCGTGTTACAAGGTTATAAGAAGTGTTCCCTTCTAATGTGATCGGCTATATTAAGAATACAGGTGGGGTAATCTGGTGGAAAGTGCATGGACTTCAGAGCCGTGGAAATCCAGATTCATGACCGGGCTTCACTACTGACCAGCCGTGTGGGTACGGGGCAGTCCCATCTCTCTGGAGCTCTGTTTCCTCCGTTGTGATGGACTACATAATGTTCATTGCAATTTTAAAAATCCATAACCTGACTCTGACAAATATTTGTACTTTTTTTTTTTGGCTCCTGATAATTACATTGATATCAGTTAGGTAATTGCTTTGTATGCGTGGAGATTGGCTAAAAGTTACATTTTCAACTTACTCGAATTTATTGGAGCAGAGGAAGCCATAAGTAAGACATTTCCATTTCCAGTGACAGCTACCTGGTATTTTAAAGTCTTGCATTTCATTGTTCACCCTAATGTTTTCACTAAAACACATGTGGTTTTCAAACACAGGAAAGAAAACATGGTAGCTTGTGGTTATAATTTCCACTAGAAGACAGAAAAAAGTGTAGCTCAGAAAGAGTGTTTGTGGGGAGTTCCTTTAAACATGAAAGCCCAGGCTTGAAGCTTTTTTTTTTTTTTTTTTCTTGAGAACACTGTTAATTGTTGCAAGTTTCAAAAGCCGTTGAAAATAGGGCTCAACTGCCTCCATGTCACAGTTCCAATGGACCCGTGGCCGCCCGGCAATGACAGTTTCAGGACCTTGGACGTTTGCAACCCCGAGTGTTTTTCAGCAGCCACTTGTTTCTTCTTTCAATTCAAATTCCGGGAAATTTGGAGAAAATGTCTTTCCAGGTGACTCTTTGCATTTCCCAAGCAGCCCTAAGAGTCCTTAACAGACTCTATCTTGAAGCAAATCGACCCAAGGAAAGAGCTTTTCCTCCTGCATTTGACCCTCGCAGTTAACTCTCACGTCTGGCTCTGTCTTCCGCTGTGATCAGTTGACTTCATAGCAAAATTAATTAATTTTTCAATAAGTATTTAAGGAGCACCAACTAAGTTGATGATGGATTCCACAGTGAATCAGCAGGAAATGCAAAAAAAAACAAACAAACAAAATGAAAATCCTTTGCATTTTCTGAAATGTAAGCACCAAAACCTATTAGAGATGCGGAGTAAGTTTTATGTAAATTTTTATGTAAATTCTGTTTTCACAAGACACTAGTATTTGAAGTTTGGAAGTCCTCTAGCCAGGTGGTTGGGTGACCTCCTAGTGAGGGAGAGACCACTTACTAAATTGAAATCATTGGTTCCAGAAGCCATCTGCTAAAGGTAACAGAGAAAAATGCGTAAGTAGAGGAATAAATACATGGTAATTTAAATGTTTTCTTACTATCACAATTGTGAGTTGCCTTACTGAGTAAGTAAAGCTCTTTAGGATGGCGGGAGGAACAAATACAGGTGATTTTCACATGTGGGTTCAGTTTTAGAGGGAACAGCGATGTAGGTATAAGAAGAAAGCCAGAGCGACTGTTCGAAGTCTGTCAAGCTCTTACCTGCCACAGAGTGAGATGTTATCAGCATGTATGTGTTTATACACAAGCACAGATGTGCGGGGTGAGTATGTCTCTCTCTGTGTCAGTGCAGGACTGTGCTGGGGAGGTCCTCCTAAGTGGTGCTCCCGCTTCCCTCCTGCTGCACTGCAGCCTGCCCTCAGCCAGCAGCCAGAGTAGCCCTGCCCATGCCCCAGGGAGGCGTGCCACTCCCCTGCCCCAGCCCTCCAGGGTCTCGCTTCTTGCTGACACCGTGGCCCAGCCCTACCGCAGCCACCTCCCTCGTGCACCCACTGCATTCGCTTCCCACACATTCAGCCCTCCCCACCCTCCCCCGCATGCCAGACAAGTCTCAGCTCCTTTGGGTCTTGGTCTGAGCCTCAGTTTCTCAGTGAGTGTTGCCCAGATCACACCGCAGCCCCTAAGACCCCCTATCCATCCGTAGACACCATTCCCTGTAAGTCCCCTCTTCCAGTTTGTTCCACCTATCTAGAACATAAGCTCCATGTGAGCGAGATTATTTGTGTCCTTTCATTTTCTTTTTTTTTTTTAAAGATTTTATTTATTTATTTGACAGAGATAGAGACAGCCAGCGAGAGAGGGAACACAAGCAGGGGGAGTGGGAGAGGAAGAAGCAGGCTCACAACGGAGGAGCCTGATGTGGGGCTTGATCCCATAATGCCGGGATCACGCCCTGAGCTGAAGGCAGACGCTTAGGCACCCCTGTCGTTTCATTTTCTATCACACCCCTGACTCTAATAGTCACTCAAACAATACTTGTTAGATGGATGAATTAATCAAAGGCAGCTAATCGTGATATATTTACATATAAATAAAACGCATTCACTTATCTATGTGAAAGAGTTAAATAGCTGTAGATTTAATTCTTTCACATTACAAGTTAACACCTTTCTAACTAAAAACAAAGAGCAAATTCTTCATTTTTACTTATTTATTTTCTTTTTCCCTCAATTTTATTGAGGCATAGTTGACAATTTAAAAATTGAATGTATTTAAAGCGTGCAATGTGACGGCGATTCAGCGTGCACGCAATGCGGTGCTATTAACTGCAGTCGCGTTGTTGGGCGTTAGGTCCTGAATATCTGGAATGAGTCCTTTCACATCACAAGAAGTATTTGAGCTATTTACATGTAAAAACAGAGAGCAAATTCTTTACTTTAAATGGAATGTCTTCCTTCAGAAAATCGAAATCGGGGCACCTGGGTGGCTCAGTCGGTTAAGCGACCAATTCTTGATTTTGGCTCAGGTCATCATCTCAAGGTCGTGAGATCGAACCCAGGCTTGCTCCATGCTTAGTGGGGAGTCTGCTTGAGATTGTCTTTCCCTCTCCTTCTGCCCCTCCCCCGCCCGCTCTCTCTCTCTCTCTCTCTCTCAAATAAATAAATATAAAAAAAAAAGAAAACTGGGATCAAATCATTTCCATAAAGATCAGTAATAAGTCAATGAATAAATATATTACTATTAATTAATTAATTAATTAATTAATCAATAAACCTGAGTCCAGGAATTACTGTTTTCAAATAGAGTGCTGTATTTCTTTGCAATGGGTGCTGTAACAAATTACCATACTCTTAGAAGTTTAAAACAAAACAAATTTGTGATCTCACAGTTTGTAGACCAGAAGTTGGGGTGGATCCAGCTGGTTTCTCTGAAACTGGGGTGTTGGGAGGCTCTGGAAGAAGCCTGGGCTCCTTCAGGCTAGAGCGTGGCAGAGTCCGTCCGGTACCTTGCACCTGTAGGACTGAAACCTCATTTTCTAACTGGTTGTCCGATGGGAGCCACCCCCAAGTTTCTCTCTAGTCCTCACAGGAGGGCCCACACCGAACATCAGCAATGCCCTTGCCTTCTCTCTCTTGGAATCTTCTTGAATCCCCTTCTGCCACATCTCTTGCCTCTAGTCAGAGAAAATTCTCTACCTTTAATGGCTCATTAGGTCAGACTAGATTCACCCAGATAATCCAGGACAATATCTCTATTTTAAGACCTGCCGTCTTACTTCTATCTGGGAATCAGGGGCGGACATCTTTGGGAGGACTGTTCTGCCTTCTACAGGTGTGAATTTTTTTTTAAGATTTTATTTATTTATTTGAGAGAGAGAGAGAGAGAGAGAACAAGTGGGGGGAGGGGCAGAGGGAGAAGCAGACTCCTTGCAGAGCAGGGAGCCCACCGTGGGGCTGATCCCAGGACCCTGGGATCATGACCTGACCTGAAGACAGATGCCCAACCAACTGAGCCGCCCAGCTGCCCTACAGGGGTACATTTTTAAAGATTCTAAAGATTTTTAAAGATTTGTTTCCAGAAAAGTAACGGCCAGGAGCGCCTGGGTGGCTCAGTCGGGCAAGCGTCAGACTCTTGGTTCCGGCTCAGGTCCTGATCTCCGTGCTCAGTGCGGAATCTGCTTGTCCCTCTCCCTCTGCTTCTCCCTGCACTCATGCTCTTTCTCTCCATCTCTTGAATAAATACAAAAATAAAATCTTAAAAAAAAAAAGAAAAGAAAAGTAACTAACTGCCAATGAAAGATCCTGACTCTAGGTTGCTGTTGAGAATAGAAAGAATGCTTCTTCCCGATGTTGGTCAAGTTACAGGTCTGGATTGAAAGAGAGAGACAGAAGAACAAAGGAGTAGCTTCCTTAGACTGGATACTGCGTTGTCCCAGAGTCCCCTTGACTTTTTGTATTCATGGTTTTGATAGAATCAAAATCTATCACGAAAGATCATACCAATTTATGCTAAAGAAACACATAGGAGACTGCTTTATAAAACCAGGAAGTCAACTGATAACTTTTTTAACGCCCTCATTCCCAAATGTCTATTAAAGCCTTTTTGGTGTTGGGGAGTATTTCAAGTATCACTTCCATTCTAGGAAGAGAAGGGGCTGAAATCAAGTAAACAAAGCAACGGGATCACTTCAGAGAATCATAAATGCTTCAAAGGCTGTTCTCTAGGGTGATGTGATAGAGAGAAGGTGCCAGAGTGGTGTGGGAAAGTGTGGCATTGAAATAAGACCTGAGCAAGGAATCTGCCTCAGAGGTTTGGATGTCTTGGGGGGAGGCACCAAGGAACAGCGCTTTCCGAGGTGGAGGGAGCAGCTAACTCTGAGGCTTCCAGTCTTAAAAAGGCACATTAACGACAGAGCCACGGCCTTCTACCAGAAATTGCCCCAAAACAACAAGACAAACGGCCACAACAACATGAAATCTCAATGACATCAAACCATGGCATGTGGAGAAGTGCTGTCAAAGGCTTGCTGTCGGCAGACAGGATGGGAGAGGCCACGTTTAAAGGGATGGTACACAGGATGTGACAGTAAGGATGACTCCTCCTGCGTAGAACTCGTCTGGGAACAACGCCTTCCACCTTACGCTGAGCGGAAGAAGCCAGACGCAGAAGAAGAGCACATGCTGCGTGGCTCCGTTCATGGGAACCGCCAGAGCAGACAAAACCGTGTGATAGAAGGTAGATTAGGGGCTTTCTGGGGCAGGGGATGGGGCTGGAAACTGGCAGCACGGAGACACGGGAGACCCGAGAGAGATGGAAATGCGTTATGCCTCTATTGGGCGTACTTGATAGACATTTGGCAAAAGTCATTGACTTGTGTCATTAAAATGTATGAATTTTGCTGCAGGTAAATTGTTCCTTAATACATTTGTTAAAAATAATAAAATTAGGGGCGCCTGGGTAGCTCAGTCGTTAAGCGTCTGCCTTCGACTCAGGGCGTGATCCTGGCGTTATGGGATCGAGCCCCACATCAGGCTCCTCCGCTGGGAGCCTGCTTCTTCCTCTCCCACTCCCCCTGCTTGTGTTCCCTCTCTCGCTGGCTGTCTCTATCTCTGTCGAATAAATAAATAAAATCTTTAAAAAAAATAAAATTAATAAAATAACTTAAATCTTATACCTATTACTGGACAGAAAAAAGCAAGGTGGGAGACACTATTCCAACCAATGGCATGAGACTGGTGCTCAATTTCCGTTGCAGTAAGAAAAGTTAACATGATCTCCATCCTCGTAGTAAATTTCAAAGTGCCTAATTCAGTATCGCTCATGATAGGCAAAATGTTGTACAGCAGATTTCTAGAACATATTCATCTTGCATTACTGAGGTTTTAACCTGTTGAGCAGCAGCTCCCTGCTTTCCCCTTAGTTCCTGGCAACCACCCTTCTACTCTCTGTTTCTATGAGTTTGATTCCTATTTTTTATTCCTTGTGTAGGTGGAATCACCATGTAATATTTGTCCTTCTCTGACTAGCTTATTTCACTTGATGTCCGCCAGGTTCATGCACATCTGGCACAGTTTCCTTTCTTTCAAGATTGAATCATACTCCATTGTATGTATACACCGCATTTTCTTTTTGAATTCACCTGTCACATTTGAGAAAAACAACAGAAAATCACAGTCCAATCTTACTCATAAATATAGAAGCAAGTTATGAGCAAAACAATTCCAGTAATATTTAAAAACTATAATCCATCACGCCTAGTTGCAATATTAGTTTAACATTAGAAAATCAGTATCAGTCACCACAATAACTGATTAAAAGAGAAAAATCACCCTTGAAGAAATGCAGAAAAACAATTGATATAATTTGACATCCATCCATGTTGAAACTCTTAGCTTACTTATGGAAGAGTACTTCTTTGATAAAGAGCCCTTAAAAAAATCTTAGAGTCAATTTAATGTTCAAACATTGAAAACTTCATCGTGTGATATCAAGACCAAGGTAAAAGTGTTTGCTTTCACCACATTTCAACATTATCCTGGAAGTTCTAGCCAGCAGAGTGAGATAAGATAAGAAGTAAACATATGAGGATTGGATAGGGGGAAAAAGTATCATTATTTGTAGATGAGATGACTGTGTGCTTGGAGAACTAAAAAGAATCTATAAATAAATTATAAGGTTGAGTGTTTCAAAGGTTATATGCAGAAAGTTAACGTAAAATTAGTGGATTTTAATATAGCAATAAATAAATTATAGCTAAAAAGTTAGCATTAAAATGTTAGATGCGTCAGAGACTGACAACTATTTTTTCTAGTTTTCTTGAGGTGTAACCAACAAATAAAATTGAAATATACTTAGAGGGTACAACATGACGATTTGCTATCCATATACATTGTGAAACGACTCCCACGATCAAGTTAATAACATACCCATCATCTTACATAATTACAGTTTTGTTCTCTTTTGTTTTGTTTTTGCTGAGAAGGCTTAAAATCTAGTCCGTGAGCAAACTTAGAGTGTATAACACAATGTGATTAACTATAGTCACTATGCTGGGCATTACATCCCAGAATTTACTCATTTTACAACTGGAGGCTAATGCCCTTTGACCAAGCTCTTCCCCTACCCTCCAGCCCCTGACCCCTGGCAACCAATTTTCTGCTGTCTCTATGATTTTGAGGTGTTAATTTTTTTTAGATTCCCATGTAAATGAGATCATATAGTCTTTGTCTTTCTCTGTGACTGGTTTATTTCACTTACCATAAATGCCCTCCAAGTTCATCCATGTTGTTGCAAATGGCAGGGTTTCCTTAATTTCTAAAGCTGAATAATATTCCACTTTGTATGGCTACCACCTTTTCTTTATCCATTCACCACTGACAAACACGGAGTTTGTTCCCATACCTTGTCTCTTGTGAACAATGCCATTTTAAAGATGTTTACTTCGGGGTTTTCCTAATCCGACTAGAGGACTGGTGTTTTCAGCCTGTGAGAGGGACACATTTATCCATCTAAGCAATGCTGTCTAGAGCTCACCACTGAGGCTGACAAGACTGCTTGCTGACGTCAGCTAATCTGTATTGACAGGCGTCGCTTGGCCTTCTGAACATTGGCCAGTAGAGCAAGAGCGACCGTGTTCAGTAGGTGGTTTTTTGTTTTTTTTTTCATTTCCTCTTGAAATCCTTGCTTTCGAAAAATCAGATTTGTAGTCAGCAAGAAGTAAAGAGATTGTTTCTAAACTTTTTGTTAGACGAGGGGTGAGCATCTCTGTCAACGTGACGAGGGACTCCTTTACTACATTCTTAAGTCCCTTCCCCGCTCTGTCTCATTGTCAGCTTTTTCCACTCAGTAAGCACTGACTGAGCACATCTGGTGGGACTGAGGCATAGTTCCGGTCTCAGGGACTCAGATTCTGGTGGGAGGGGCTGGCGAAGTGGATTCCTTTGCGAGGGCTATATAACAAAGTACTACAGATAGGGGGCTTAAACAACAGAAATTTATGTTTTTTTCACACTTCTGGAGGCTGAAAGCATGAGATCAAGGGTGTTGGCAGGGTTGGTTTCTTTCTTTGGCTTGTAGACTAGGTTTCCCTGTGTCTTTATATGGTTTTCCCTCTGTGTGTGCCTGTGTTCTAATCTCCTCTTCTTGTAAGGACATCAGCCATATTGGATTAGAGCCCACCCATATGACCTCACTTAACTTTAATCGCTTCCATAAAGACCCTATCTCCGAATACAATTACATTCCCAGGTCCTGGGATTTAGGACTTCAACATATGAATTTTGGAGGGAGGGGGGACACGATTAAGCCCATCACAAAAGGTAAATGATGACTAATTGTTCTATGACCTGCCTCTGGGAGCAGGGTGTCTAGAAAGCCTTCCGAGGGAAGATAGTGTTGTAAACAAGATCTGGAAGAATGAGTAGGCATTCCCCAAGGGAAGAAATAAGCACAAGTCCTTCTAGGAAGGGGGAATAGCATGGGTAAAGATAAGAAGCTGTGAGTTTATAAGGGGTTTGGAAAACATGGAGCCGTCCTCTTTGAGTGGAGTAGCAGATGGGTGGCAGGAAGTAGAGGACATTCAGACCTAGGTGGTTATAGCAGCAGTCACTATAGTTGGCATTATATTTGGAGAAGAAAATTGCAAACTCAGTGGGACAGCCTGAGTAATTTGATTGCATCAACCCCCACAGCCCATCCTATATAAAGGAGTTCTCTGTAGAGTCATTTACTTTGCTTATTTGGTTGTTAAATTACCGCCTGTTCCCACTGATGGGTTTGCAGAGAAATTCACAGATGTTGCTGATATTTTCAACCTAGCCATGTTGGTTTTGAACAGTGACTGGTTTTGTCTTTTGTGAAGAAAATACTTGCTTGCACAGCATCCTTGGAAAAAGACACTATAAGGTCAATATATTTTTGTTGGATACCTCAAGCTACTGATTGAAATCACATTTTGCTATACCTTTGCTCTCGTTTCTAACTGATGGAGATATGTCAACTGTGGGTAAATATGGTCGATTTTTTTTTTTCCATTTTCAGACAAAAGTAGCTCTTGAGACTAAGACTATGATGTTTCTGATGTGCTTTTTTGTTGTTGTTTTTCTGCAGGTTAGAAAAATAGGTTAAGAGTGACCTGATTAAGTCACTCTTAAGTATTTTTCCAACTTGCACAAATCTTCTCATTCCGTAGAAACACCACCACAATGCTATCAAAGACAACAGGTTTATTATGAATATTAGGAATTTTGCTAATTTCTGGAATTTTTAAATCCATTGTATTACCGTTCCTAAGGAAATCTAAGTATTAAAATGTTTTTTAAATGATTAGTTGTAGAAAATTCACAGGGAGAGTTTCTGATGTAATAAAACCATAATAATCAGTTACTAAAAGCTTAAATAATGGGATCTTGAAGAATTAAACTCAAAGCAGAATGGGAAGAGCAATAGAAAATTGCACACTGCAAGATTGCTGGAGAGAATTTTTGCATGATTGAGAAGATAGAAAGCGGACGTCCCAAGTGATTTGAGTAGAAACATGTGAAACGAATAAAAACCTCTTTCAGATTGTTATTTGCTTTTTCGGTCAGATGGGAAGCAGTGAAACCAAATCCATGGAAACTGACTTGGTCCTTCCTAAGTGACAAGTAAGTTAGAATTTCCTACAGAAATGTAAAAATCTAATGGAAACATTTAAGTTCTAACTAAAATTAAGTTCTACCCAAATGTAAAAATTTAATGGAGACATTTAAGTTCTAACCAAATGCTGAAACTATAACTAGGAAATCTGCTGATACCCTAATGCATGGTCATAGATCTTTTAATTTTTTTTTAATGGAATAGAAAATAAAACATAAAAAATTTTAAGCTTCGTTTAATTGGTCACTTACTGTAGGGATTTTGTAGACACAATTCCTACAATAGACTAGGAGGTGGGTCTCATTTCTCCCATTTTACGTGAAAGGAAATCGAGGGCTAGAAACTGTACACAATTTGCTAAAATGGTAGGATGTGGATCTGGACGCAGCTTTGACTCCACGTCTCTGTTCTGATAACCTTCCCATGGTACAAAGTAAGCATTCAAAAAATATTTGTGAAGCAACTGCATTTTTTATAGTATTAAGTATATAAAATAAAAAGGAAGAAATAAAATGGAATAAAAAAGCGGTAGTTCAGTCCATCTTCCCACTGAAGATTTTAAAGCCCCTTTTCCCACTCCATCCTTACCTGCTCAATCACTTTAACTCTTTAATACGTGAGGTGGTTAAGACTTTAATGCTTTGTAAGCATCTTAGAACACTTCAGTCCTGGAATCTAGAGATGATTTTTGCAAAGAACAATGACTTTGTTCAGAAAAAACACTGGTGGGGCGCCTGGCTGACTCAGTTGGTAGAGCACGTGACTCTTGATCTTAGGGTTGTAAGTTCGAGCCCCACATTGAGTGTAGAGATTACTTAAAAATAAAATCTTTAAAGGAAAAAACATTGGTATCCAGGCTGGAAGCTGCAGGCTAAAATTGTAAGTTCTTGCCTTTTGCTTCTCTGGCGTTTAAGCATTATTTAAAGTTCCCACTCTCACATTATTTAAAGTTCCCACACACACTCTTCCCAAGATATGGGGGGAGCAGTTGTGTGCTTGAAGAGCGGACTGTGGTCTTCTTTGTGTTTTCCTATATGACCCAAGATATTTTCTCACTGTTTCTTTTTCTTTTTTTTTTTTTAACATTTTTTTATTTATTTGATAGAGACAGAGACAGCCAGCGAGAGAGGGAACACAAGCAGGGGGAGTGGGAGAGGAAGAAGCAGGCTCACAGCAGAGGAGCCTGATGCGGGGCTCGATCCCATAACGCCAGGATCACACCCTGAGCCGAAGGCAAACGCTTAACCGCTGTGCCACCCAGGCGCCCCATTTTCTCACTGTTTCTGATCCCAAAGCTCGGGGATTATTGAGAAGAGTTTGAGTCAATAAATAGTAAGACCCTCTGCTTGTGGATTTCTAATTCTGACCTTTATCTTTCTCTATAGTCTAGTCCCACCCTATTTTCCCAAATTTATCTCCTTCTATTTCCATAAGAGTCCTCTCCGAAGCTAGCTGACTAATTATTCCCGTGCCACACCTTGGCCAAGCCAGTCCTCAGCCTGGACATTCCGATCTACTCCTTTGTCTGTGCCATCCTGCTTTGTCCCTCCAGTCAACTCCCACCTCCCTGGAGAGTCACTCTGAAGATAATGAGCCTTTCTTCATGCCATTTATTTAGCTTTTATTTTATTTTTTTAAATGTAGCTTTTAGAATATGCTATTTCGTGGTATTATTTTAACTTTCACCCTTGGGTCTTCTCTTTGTCATTTTACGTTTTATGGAAGCAGGTATTGTTGTCGCTTTTCTCCTCTTGATCTCCCCCAACACTTAGGTCGTATTTTGAAAAAGTACCCGTCCAGAAAAAACACCCAGATGAGGTTATTGGTATTGTTGGTGATGATGGGAATGAACAATTCATCTCAGTTTTTAAAAGATAATGAACCGAAGATGGAGCTTGAAGTTAAAACACTTTGTTGGTTCTTTTTTTTTTTTTAAGATTTTATTTATTTATTTGACAGAGAGAGAGAGACAGCCAGCGAGAGAGGGAACACAAGCAGAGGGAGTGGGAGAGGAAGAAGCAGGCTCATAGCGGAGGAGCCTGATGTGGGGCTTGATCCCAGAAAGCCAGGATCATGCCCTGAGCCGAAGGCAGACGCTTAACGACTGAGCCACCCAGGCGCCCCTGAAACACTTTGTTGGCTCTAAACCTTACCTAACCAAGACAACTTCCAGCTGACCAACAATCTGGGCAGACTCAGCTGCTCTGTTTTTATTAGAATTTAAGTCATTATAAAGGACGTAGCTTGGGGTTATAACTCCTCATGGACCCTCCGCTCATGGCTAACCCCAATAATTTAGTGCGGCATTTTTTCCTAGCTTGGATTTCCCAAAAAAGCAGAACTAGAAATAAGAATTTTTATGGCAGTAATTTACTTTGAGAAGAGGTTTCAGAGGATAGGAATGGAGAGTTGAGGGGTGAAAGAGAGAATCCATGAGTCCGTTGTTGAGCTGGTTCCTGTTGTGGGCAACTGAGGCTCAACCCCGAGGATTACCTGAGGAACAGTATAGAATGTTCTTTAGAGTTGCCTGTCCGAGACAGAAATGGAATACTTGGCCACTGGCTCCCAGCGCAAGGTCAAGGGTTGCCCCAACAGTTTGCCCTCTGGTAGAAGGGCTGGTCCAGTTCCTGCAGACACCCCAGACAACAGGAGCAAAGATGTCCCTGGACCGAAAACAAAAGTTCCACAATGTAGGTGAAGTGAGGTGCTGTCAGACCTCACCTGCGCACAGGTGGTTGCTGGGGCAAAGGCCAGAGCAAAAGATGTGAGACGAGGCAAAAACGATGTTTGACTTACGTTCTTTCCTGTTAAATTCATATACAGATCTCAGAATCTTCTTAATGAAGGGCTCCAGAAAGCTTTTATTAGTTCACTGGGGTTGGCACATGAATTAACCAAGTTGCTCTCCCCAGAACAGATCATCAAAAGCAGTGTGGAAGCAAGATAGATGCTATTGGCCGCTGAACCTACCAGAGCCTCCAACACTGTCAGGAGCCCTCTGCTACGGGCTCAGGGAGGCAGGAAATGGTAACATCGAGATGCTTTTGAATAGTTTATGAGAATCAATAAAGTATTGAAGGCCGTTTGTCTAGTCAGTTACAATTTATTTCAACCCCTCTTCATCTCAGGGAATTTTTCCCCCAATTACCACACACCACAAGCATATGTGACTAATTTCTTGATTATTAAGATAAATTATCCAGTTGATAAATATCATCTGTGAAAGATAGAAGAGAAGAGAGAAGCAGATGAAACAAAATTGATTATTCAGAATAGCATCTGTTCACCAAGAAATCATTAAGATGCACAATTGTACTTTGAATCATCACTGACAAGGTGTTTCACAAAGAATTCCTCTCTGGAACCGTGTCTTAGGCAATAACTATAAGAAGATGTGCTAGCAGATTACAAATTAATCAATAGTACAGCTCTGAGCAAGGAAGCCTTGAATTGGAGAGAGGCCTACATACTCAGCCTAGGAAAAAGTCTTATGTCAATCACCCAGTGTCTAAGACCCAGAAGGTCCCCGTGGTTCATGGCTGCACCTGCATAACTGAGAGAAGAGTTGGATACTATTTCTTTACTGAATTACCCATATCGGATTTTTGGAAATACCCAAGTTCACTTCTAGAGTACATTGACTTCTAGACTGGAGGGGAGGGGAAGGAGGTATTTTCCAAGATTTGGGTTTGGGGCCTTAGAGGTAGCTCCTCTCTTCAGGTATATAAATCTCCAAGTTACATCCAAATAAAAGACACAAGCTAGTCTTTCTGGGTGTGAGTGCTCGTACAGAGGGAGAAGTGGTCACACAGAACATAGGAGATGTGAAACCCTAATGTACCCATTACAGCAATGACTAAGTAATAACCCTTCTCTTGCTTTATTGTAAAATTCTGAGGTAATTTGGTGATTTCCGTGTAAAAAAAAAAAACAGTACGAAGCTTCAAAATGCTTATGGAAAAACAGAAAAAGGTAGAGAGAAAAAAGACCAGTCTTAGTCACTGGAGACTCTGGGCCAGCATGGACTGTTGGGGGCTCTCAGGAATCATTGCTCTTAAAAAAATCAAAATGTGTTCTATTTGTCAGAAGCACGCTTTCTCTCTAACTTCTTCACGTGTGTGCTTCCCAATTTAGATGTTTTATTATTTGGTTTTATTTTTTTTTTAAAAGATTTTATTTATGTATTCGACAGAGATAGAGACAGCCAGCGAGAGAGGGGACACAAGCAGGGGGAGTGGGAGAGGAAGAAGCAGGCTCATAGCAGAAGAGCCCGATGTGGGGCTCGATCCCATAACGCCGGGATCACGCCCTGAGCCGAAGGCAGACGCCCAACCGCTGTGCCACCCAGGCGCCCCTATTATTTGGTTTAATATTAAATGATGATTCTTCATAAGTTCTCTTAGGGATTCATCGTACAATTCTAGGAGTTAAAGGTAGATGTCAATGAAAGTCAAGTTTGTTAATTTGCAAATGCTAATTAATTCAGCATAACTAAGCATTATCATGTGAAGATTGATGGAAACTTCATAAACCAGACCTTTTTTTCATGCAGCTGTGATGAGTGAGTTTCCAGTAGCAGAGAAAAACACAATTTGCATATGCAAACCAGGACAGCTTGAACAATGTCTTAATTGTTGTTATTTAAATGAGGCGTGATTAATTAGCATTCGTGTGGCATGCTAGCTGTTACTTAGTTAATTGTATAGATACAAACTTCAAAATAAAAACAGCGCATATTTGGCTCCCGTTTGCCAAATTCAACATAAACTGAGAATTCTTAAACTGAGAAGCTAGGCGGAGGGAACTCCCCTCTGGTAGGAACCCTCTCTTGCTCACTGTTGCTCCCGCTGCCTATCCTGAATACAGGAGAGAAATCTTGTTTGCCTTTCTTTCTGGAATAGAATCGGGGGACTTAGAAAAATAAGATAAAAGTAACTGTGAAGGAAAATCGAAAACACAAAAAGATAGCAATGGAACACGATTTAGAGTTTGCATTTCTGAGCCAAGGAACATATGCACTGAGGCTGAGTTGCCTTCCTCACTTGCAAGGCAACTCGTCCTGCCTCCTTCTCAGCGCTGGTTCTGTCCCCCAGCCACTGCCAGGAAGAGATTCCGGGTGTGTCCCTGACTCACCAGTGCAGCCAGCTGGCTCAGGTTACCGGCTCTGTTCCAGACAGGTCCTTGATGGTACTTCCTTCCCGAATCCTCTGGGAAAGTGAGCCAACCCTGTGCATGGGTTTCTTCCCACAGCCTTCCTAGAGAAAATGCTGGGATGCTAAAAATTACATCTTCTAGAATTTCCTTGCTGCTAGGGTTTTCTGTGATTTTTTTGTTTGGTTTCGTTTGGTTTGGGATATGGTTTAGATCCGCGGAGCAGAAACATTTGCTTGGGATTTGAATTTGAGGTGGGCAATGAACCTCCTTTCTGTTTGCATGGATCCTAGCAGAGCCAGTGTGGTTCTGGAACCAGGAAGGGTAGAGGCAGCTCTCATCTTGCAGTGTAATTTAAAAGTTGTTCTTAGAAGCACAGCCCGGACTTTGTTTCTGCAGTTCCCCTAATGACTCTGGAATGTGTTTAATAGTCTGTGATAAGAGTCTTTTCTTACTTAAATCAGCTAGCGTGGAGTCTATTCTCTGCAACCAAACTATTACCCTAATGGTGATTAGTATCAGTATTCCCCCAAGAAAACGGGGGACCTGGGGATGGTAACCTTATCTGGTTGGATTTGAAAGCAATAAAGATACCGTACCTTCAGAATATGGGCTCCTTCTTTTTCACTGTGCCAGAAAGTTTAATGAAAACGACATAGGCTAACGCAAGGTTTAAATTCTATGTTTAATAAACAGAGAGCTAACGGGGCACCTGGGTGGCACAGCGGTTAAGCGTCTTCCTTCTGCTCAGAGCATGATCCTGGCGTTCCCGGATCCAGTCCCGCATCAGGCTCCTCCGCTGGGAGCCTACTTCTTCCTCTCCCACTCCCCTGCTGTGTTCCCTCTCTCGCTGGCTGTCTCTCTGTCACGTAAATAAATTAAAAAAAAAAAAATCTTTAAACCCAATGAAGCTTCTTTACCAGCAGAAGCAGAGCCTGGGCTCCTGTCACTTCATGTAAGGATCTCACCTGAGGCGATGACCTAACAAGGGGGCACCTGTTCTCTCACTGCCTCCAGATCCCTGATCTCTCCATTCCTGACATGGCTGGAGTCAGGATCCCTGCAAAGACTCAGTGGCTAAGCACAGAGTCTCACCTGAAAGGAACAGGCTCACACACTTAACAAACGGCAAGATTTTGCTATTTAATATCAACAGAAACCAGGGAAGGATGGGAGCAGAATTCTCAAGGTCATAGACAGAAGAAAAGAATATGATTATTGATTAGGCTGAACTTATCGAATGGGGGTACTTACAGAGATTCTGGATTCAGTGTGTTAAGCTCAAATAATTGGGAATGGATCTCAACATTTGCTTGGAGGGTAGACTGGAACATTGACTCGGGGATCTATAGCCCACACTAAAGGACTTAAGGTGCCAGCCACGCCTTGGCTCAAGGTGCACAAAGGAATCGAAATGCTTAAGGCGCTAGAAATGCTGGAGTGGATTTATCACGTTGAACTCATTCACCCCTTGTATGAGTTACCGATTGGTGCGATAACCAAGTGCCACAAATTTAGTGGTTGGAGCAGCACGAACGGATTAGGTTATGGTTCTAGAGGTCAGAAGTCCTAAAATCAAGGTGTTGGCAGGGCTGTGTACTTTCTGGATGCTCTGGAGAAAGTCTGCCCTTTGCTTTTCCAGCTTCTAGGTACCGTTGCATTCCTTGACCCGTGCCTGCTCCTTCATCTCCAAAGCCAGCGATGGAACATCTTCAAATCTCTCTGCTTCTTCCCCACCGCCCCTCACACACATATCTGTGATTTTAGTGCCAAGTCTCCTGCTTCTTCAACTCTGAGCCTCCTGTTTCCCTCATATAAGGACCCTGTGATCACGTTGGGTCCCACCTGCTAATCCAGGCTAATCTCCCATTTCAATATCCTTAACAAAATCCCTTTGCAGAGAGGAGCCCTGGGTCCTTCTGTACAAAGTTCATCAATTTCATCACATTTCACCCAAGAAACACATCCTGTGTTTCCCTCGGACCTGTGCAGCTTGTAGGAATCATTTGTACCCCCTGTGGAAACAAGCAGGTTCCGGAGGTGAAAGCTCTTGCCCACGATCATGCACGTTCTCACCAAGAACTGGAACAAGAATCTGGGTTGCTGACTTCCAGCCTAGTGGTCTTCCGGCAATAAGACTCTGTCCGATTGTAGGATTACTCAAGGTGTGAACAAAGCTCATGAACTAAGATCAGCCTTGTCTGCACGTGGTACCACATACCGCAGACACCCCCAGCCCCATGACACACCCAGATAGCCCAAGATGAGAAGAGGCAGAGCCCTATGCGCAGCGTGTCCTCTGCTTCTCCACCCTCGTCTCACGTAACACACGCAGGGCGACTTGAACCAGCATCCCTGCCACATTTGCTGCTCACCCAAGAGAGCTGATGCCACCACAGGGCGCGTCACTACAAATCATGAATGAGGAAGAGCTGCGACCGTCCACGCGGAGAAATCACGTTGGGAAGACACAGAAAATTTAAGTAAAATTAAAGCTGAATACATACATACAACATGGTATAAAGTTTAAAAAATACAAAGTAGTCTTATATAGTTTTAAGAATATGTGCATATACAGTTTAAGTGCAAAGAAATATCTGGGGATGATAGCCCTCAACTTGACGACAGTGGTTTCCTTGGGTGGAAGTTGGGTTGGGGCGGGTGGGGGGGCGGCGGGAACGGAAGCACAAAGGGAAAGAGGGAGGTGGTAACAGTGCCTTGAATTCATGGCTGCAAATCCGATTAAGTAGTTGGCTCTTTGAGGGCAGTTTTATTCAGAGCTCCAAGAGCCATTTTCAGTGCTGGGATCAGTAGGGGTGGGGAGAGGGATGGAAAATCCTGGCCTAAGCTCGGCTATGTCTAGATAAACTGGAAACTTGCCCTGACCGTTTTTTTTCCTCTATTGTGCAAGGCAGGGCCAAGTGATGTCATTGGGGCATGCAGATGTCTCTGTCCTCTTCTTTGACAAGTGCCAAGAAAAATGATCTCTGCAATCACGTGATGCTCCTTCCCCCAACCCCGATCCAGCAGTCTGCCGTGTCTATACCTGTGGCCACAGGCCAGATTCCTGAAAACGCAAGAACTCCTTTTATTTAGAGAAATGATGTCCTGCTGCTTTCAGCTTCAAAAGGGAGTGTTGGCTTATCTCCAGGTTATTAGAAAGGCTGGTTGGCTCCTCGCCTCTGTGACTAAGGGCACACATACACAAAGCAAATTAATTCATTCCTTCCCTCCCTCTTTTATTCACTTAGGGATTCGTTCATTTAAGGATAAGTATTTACTGAGCATCCATTCAGAGACTGCAGAAGCAGAGATTAAAGACACAGGTCGTGTCCTGGTAGTAAGTATAGATACCAGAGGAGGCAATCCCGGAGCAGAGAGCTACAGTGCAACATTGCACAGCCGTAGAGATGAGAAGAGTGGGAGACAGGAGCGCAAAGAAGGAGCACCTCACACAGATGGAGGAGAGCCCTTCGGGAAAGGTTCAGGAAAGGGGGCCCAGATCGTCTTTAGGGATAAGTGGGAGTGAGCCAGATGGAAAAGGGGCAGCAGCAATTTCTGAGAGAGCAGCAGGTGGAAAACCAACGGGCTGCGGGAGAGCACAATGCTGTCTGAGAACAGCGGAGCCAGGTCTGGGCAGCAGTGAGGAGAGCAGACGGGTTCTAATCGGGCTGGTCCTGGTTCCCGATTTCCTGAGATAGCACGCACACAACCACAGCTCCCATATACGGAGTACCCATTGCATGCTGGGCATCGCACTTGAAGTTTTATACACCTTCAATTTAATCTCTCTAAAACCCCATTGTCCAGGCAAGAAAGCCGCCTCGCTGAGATCTGACCTTGATTTGCCCGCCTTCTTTCTACTCTCTGCCCTTGACAGCCTTGCGGGATTGTAAGATCAGCCCTGTCTGCTGCACAGTTTACTGTAATCCAAGAATACAAAGTAGGTAAAACACTCAGGGAACTAGCAAAGGCTTTACATGTAATATTTTGTTTTTATCACGCGAACCTTTAAGAAGAAACCTGGGATTGGTTATAATGTACTGATAATTCACACTGTGTTGTCCGCTGTGTGTGACCAGGGCTCTGAGGCTGTAGAGAAAGGAGGGAGGCGGTTCATGTTAAACCACACACACTTCACCATCCCCAAAGCACAGGCTGCCCCTGCCTCATTTACGATGTGCAAGGTCATCTTTAGAGGGTCTATTGGTTTGTGACCTTCATCTTGGGGAATTCGAGTTAGCATGAATTCCCATCCCCATACTGTAGAGTAGGACTGAACCTTCTGGTAGTGGAGGGCAGGAGCGGAAGTCTCAGGAATTGGGAAGGGTGCTGGGTCATAGCACCTTTTAGACTCAAACTAATAAAAGAGGGTTTTCCAATGAAACCCAAGGGTTGGGAAGGACAAATGTATGGCTTTGCATTTAGCATAATATGGCCCAGAATTACACTGTAAGCAAGACTGACTTTATAATTTGCAGGGTCTGGTGCTAAATAAAAATGCAGTATCCCTTGCTCAAAAGCTATTTGAATTTCAAGATGGCAGCAGGGGAACGTGAGATCAAGTGTCTTGCCCTTGTGAGCCTGGGGTCCAGTGCAACTGTGCAGTCTACATGCCCATGAGACCAGCTCCAGCTGCAAGTTATGAATTCCCCACATTATCTGCTGACGGGTGTTGGTGGAGACTAGTCCTTGTAGCGAACATACTTTATCTGTGGGTACTTGAGAACAGGCGAGTAAGAAAACAAAAAGAAAAGGGGCAAACTGTAGGTCGATTGGGAAAACCCCATTTCCTTATTCCTCTCTTTTACTTTCAACTCCCAAACGTTCCCTCCCCTACCAACCTCCTTGTTAACATCATCCATGACACATAGCTTTTATTTCCACATTTCCTAGTGGTTAAACTCCTCCCGTGCTAGTTCACCAGAAACTAACCCTTTCCTGGTTCTCAGGGGAAATCAGGTTGTCCTGGAAGCTGTGTTGGGCTTCCATAATCAGAACATATCTTGCCTATTTCCACGTCTTCCAGATAGCCATTTTCCGGGTTTTTTTTTTTTTTTTCCAGATAATTATGACTCTGTTTCTTAATATTTTCTTAATGCAACTCTGGTATTGGTGCACTAAGTTTAAGGTGAAGGCGAGAAAATTATTCTCCCCACTAGGCTTCTCAAGCACCCTCCCCATGCGCGCGCACACACACACACACACACACACACACACAAACTCACAATTATTGACCCAACACTTACTCCACCTGAAATTGATTCTTTTGTGGATGAACTCGAGCCCCCCGCCAATAGAATGAGGTGGTTCAGTACAGCTTCTGTTCCATCTGTATTTATTCAGCATTAGTAAATGGCAGGAGCTGTGCTAGGTGGGATATATGAAGTGATGGACAAAGTAAGCAAGATGCTTGCATTCTGTTGGTGGAGACAGACATAAAACAGTCACACAAATAAATATAATGCAAATATACAATCAGTGCAACGAAGGAAAAGAACAAGGTGCTATGAACAAGGGTCAGTTGCTACTTTGACTGTGTGGTTAAGAAAGCCCACTCAGTGGAGGAGATAATTTAGCTACGACTTTAAAGATGAAAAGGAACGAGCCAGGCAAAAAAAATTAAAAATTAAAAAAAATTAAAAAGCTGGCACAGGGATAAGGAATGGTCCAGGCAAAGTGTGATGACCCTAAGGCAGGAATTTATTACGTGGATTTGAGGCTCGGAAAGAGAGCTAAAAGGACTAAAGCCTTTTGAGTTAGGGATTGAGTTGAGAGGCGCAGGTAAGGTCCAGAGTGCATAGGTCGGAGCAAGGGGAGCTCTGAATCTGAATCGAGTCAGTGGAGCGCCCTGGTTATTAAGCTATTGTTTCTGAGTCAAAGCCACCCTTCCTCATTTACTTTTTTGATGCGGAGATGGAGACTCTTCAAAACCACAGGGTTGCTTTGTCAGCTCCCAACTGGTGCTCTGCCAAAAGGAGACATTAAAGGGATGCTGGAGAGCCTGAGGGGTAAGAAGGCACCTGCTCCTTCCTGTCCCTGTGAGCATTGCCCAAGTCAGGATTCTACACCTTGGCTGTAACAGTGAATTTCAGTTTGTGGTTTTCCTAGCACTCCCAGATTCAGCTTCATTACCATTCCTACCCTCACCCCCAGGTGCCAGCAACAGCTAGCTGGTGAGGTCTAAATCCCTGCTCCATGGAATATCTCTTCCAAGCTTCTCATTACCCCAAACTTTTAATAATTCCAACCTTACCCCTGTGTCTCCACAGCCATAAGGCTATTGCTGGGCCCTGCATTTACTATCACTGTGATATCACAGTACTTCTTTTTAGACTTTTCATAGTCTCTAATCTCTGGCTAGAATTCTTTATGTTAAATTCTTTCTGTTAGAAGAACTAGTGGAATATCTTTTGATTAGATCCTAATGGGTGCAGATGAAGAAAGGGAGATAAGAATGATTCTCAGTTTTTAGCTTAAGGCAGGTGGAAAATGCTATTTATTATGATGGAATGAGTTGGACAAGAAATTTTTGGTGTGTGGCAGGAGCAAAAGTTTAGTTTTGGACACATAAAGTGTGAAATACCTATGCGATAGCTAAGTAGAGTTAAACAAGTTTGTTGGATAGACAAATTTAGATACTAGAGAATGACTGGCAGAAGCAGATAGAAACAGGAGATAGAAAGTTTGGAGAAAAACAAGGAAAGTTTTGTGATCTGGACACCAAGAGGATAATGTGTTACAAGAAGATGTGTAGTACTGCCATAAGAATAGGTATATATATCAAAAGAATAGAACTAGGAACCTAGAAGCAAACCTTCACACTTATGGTCAATTGATTTTTAACAAAGTCACCAAAACAATTCAATAAAGAAAGAATAGTCTTTTCAACAAATGGTGCTGGGACAACTGGATATCTACATGCAAAAGAATGTAGTTGGACCCTTACCTCACACCATACAAAACAACTAAATGCATGCAAATGCAAGAGTTAAAGCTATAAAACTCTTAGAAGAAAACAAATGGATAAGTCTTTGTGACTTTGGATTAGGCAATGATTTCTGAAATATGACACAAAAAGCACAGGCAACAGAAGGAAAAGAAGTAAATTGAATTTCATCGAACTTTAAAACTTTTGTGTTTCAAAGAGCGCTGTGAAGAAAGTGCAAAAACTCACCAAATAGGAGAAAATATTTGCACATCATATATCAGATAAGGAACTTGTATCCAGAACATATAAATAACACATAATTCAATAATAAAAAGATAAATAACCCATTTTTAAACTGGGCAAAGGATTCAAATAGATGTTTTTCTGAAGTAGATATAACAATGACCTATAAGCACATGAAAAGTGCTTATTAGTCATCAGGGAAATGCCAATCAAAAGCACAACAACCTACCACTTCACACCCACTAGGACGGCAATAATCAAAAAGATGGACAAGAACCAGTGTTGGTAAAAGGCCGGGGGTGGGGGGGGAATTAGAACCTTTTTTCATTGCTGGTGGGAATGTAAAATGGCACAGCCACTTTGGAAAACAGTCTGTAGTTCCTCAAAAGGTTAAACATAGAGCTACCATTTGACCTGGTAATTCCACTCCTAAGCATGCACCTAAGAGAAATGAAAAAGAAATAAAATATAATATATCCACACAATGCGATATCACTGGGCAATCAAAAGGAATGAAGTACTGATACAGACTATAACATGGATGTGAAAAGATCACAAATTGTATAGTTCTATTTAAATGATATGCCTAGAATAGAAAAATCTGTAGAGAGAGACAGTAGATTATTGGATGCCTTGGACTGGGAGGGGAGAGATTGGGGACTGATGGCCACAGTAGAGTACAGGGTTTCTTTCTGGGATGATAAAAGTGTTGTAAAAATTATTGTGGTGTTGGTTGCACAACTCTGAGCATATCCTAAAAACCATCCAATTGTATGTTTTAAATGAACTATTTGTGTGTTATATAAATTGTATCTCAATAACGCTGTTACAGAAATAAATAAATATTCTTGTAGCAAAAAATAAAGAAAATATGGGATGGTGAATCACACCAAATGCTGCTAAGAGGTGGTGTGGATTCAGGATAGAAACTAGTCAACATGTCTGGTAACTGGAAGAGAGTGGTCCCTTGGACAAGAGCAGGCGAGGTGAAGTGACAGATGTGACTCAGTTGGGGGTGAGCTGAAAGGCGAGGAAGTGGAAAGAGTTTGCGGGGAGCACTATTTCAAGTGGTTTTGCTGTGAAAGAGGTCATAGGGATGGATAACATCTGGAGGTGTTTTAAGGTCGAGAGTTTACCTTCTCACTTTGTTTGTAAGACGAGAGCTACTACAGTAAGTTTTCATGTTGATGGAAATGACCCAGTTGAAAGACAGACTGGTGCAAGAGAAATGGGACAACAGAGACCAAAGTCGCAAAGGGGAAAGACTCGAGGGGACGCAGACCAAGCAGAGGTTGTCATGGATAAAAGGAAGGACACTTCTTTCGTGATGGCAGAAGGGAATATAGGAAGGTTGAGCCTAACTGCAAATAGGTTTATATTAAGGCTCGCTGGGGGGGATATGAGGCAGTTCCTGAAGTATGAGGGAAGTCATCCGAAAGTGAGAGAAGGGTCAAGAGTGATGGTCAGTGGGTGATTTGAAGACAGAAGGAAGAGTATGAAACTGTCCTGGGGGAAGCTGGCAGAACAAGCTTACCACATATGGCTCCTACAGTGATGAGGCCAAGAGGACTTACCAGGCATCGGACATATTCCTACCATAGCCCAGTCATGTGAATTGTTTCAGAAACCCTGGGATGCCCAAGGACGACCGTAGGAAAGTGGACACTCAGCACGAATCTGTTGTTTACTTCTAAAACACTTCAGCATAAACAGTAAGATATAAATGTGTGTTCACTTACACCACACAAGGACTAGGGATCACGGGAGATGTCACTAGTGATTCTGCCAGAGATCATGAGTGAAACAGTAAACACCATTTTTTGAATTTCACAAACCCCATGATGCTAGTGTTACTAGTGACCCAGCAGTCTTGTAAGAATTTCGATAGAAGTTCTTTTGCCCTGCTGGATGGCAGTGACAGTGGGACTGTGCTCGTTTGCGGAAGGCTGTTAATAATGGGTAAGTGCCATATTGCATGTATGGAGAGCCCTAGGCTGAAGATACCAGTCTCTCCCTTTCAGAATTACACACCCTCCCCAGCTCTCCCACACTCCTGACTGATCCATGGAGCAGAAAATTTGTACCCAGAGTGGCAATAGAAAATTGAAGGGAATTTTCACTCTACAGATGGAATTTTCATGTGTTGCAACTTGGTTGCCCTCCACCCCTCCACCCCTGCCATTTTGCTGCTGTAAACATTTTGAGGCAAGCACTTCATAGGTTAGAAGGGAATCTTATTGTGACATTTTCCTATTTTCTTTGCAATTTCTGTTCAGTTATTCATTATACACCCTGTGTAATAATTCACTGGAATTTATGTCTTCAAACATGTCTGAGGGGCCATGTGGTGATTTTTGAAAATGACATGTGAGATGCAAGAGACTTCTAGGTCTAGACTTACAGACAGTTCTGATACAGTGATGGAGCGACAAAGAGCTGCAGTCTTCTGAGTCATTCCATTGCGTCGAAGTGCACGCAAGAAGCCTACAGGTTCGTACGTGTGATGGAAACTGCTAACCAGCTCGTCCGAATTGTCCTACCCCATTTCACGTTCTCCACGGCAAACAACCTAATGAGTCACTGCAGTGACTCCGGCAAAATGGAAAAGACACCTTACGTGAGATCCGACAAGGGAAGATGTTGACTATTGTAAGTAGTCATCGGAATCTTGAAACAGTGTAGAGTATTAGTTGAAGATTCTCTTTTAGAGAGATGGCTCAGGAAGCGACTTTTTTAGTAGCAGAACTTATTGCCCCCAAAAAGGGAAAAGATCACACCTTTGGTGAGAACCTAATAATCCCCAGCACATAAAATTGTACTGATTTGAATGCTAGGACGATTTACAGCATGAGAAATGGAAAAGGTCTACTCTCAGACAGTATGATGAGTTGACATATTGGTGATAAGCCACTTGACACTGAAAAGGTTTTGTATGATAAGCTGATAAAAACAGCTGCTTCATCTAGCTTGACACCGATTGTGTCATTTGTAAGGCTTCTAAACAATGACAAAATCCAAGAAATATTGTCAGCTTCAAAAAGCTGCTCAAACAAGCCAAGGCCAAGATGTATTTTCTATTTTGTCTTCGTGTCTTGAAGCAAAGCATTGGTTTTGGAGGAATCGCGTTGGCATGGGTACGGATACCGCCTTTTCCATGGTTGGCTCTGTGAGAACTTCCCTCTTTTGTAAAAAGAGAGAGGGAATCCTGACATTGTCACAACACTGTGATTGGTTCTTAAAGAGACGTTTGGATCAAAAACTCTTGGAGAGGAAATGGAAAAAATTTAGGATGCCACAAATATAGTTAGCGTCACTAGACAAAGAGTAGTTCAATTGAGAATTTTTTAAAAGTTGTATGAAAGCCCCAATGAAGAGACATAATCTCCCGCAAACAGAAATGTCCCTAGTGTGCTTGAGGGGAAATTTCAAGAACACAGAAGACCACATTTTGCAGAGTTCTTCCAAGATGGAAGATGGCTGCCGACACTCACCAAATTAGCAGATGTTTTTCATCACACGAATCAGCTGAACAAGACTTTGCAAAACCCTGGAAAAACATTTTCATCCCAAATGTCAAGATTTTTGGACCTAGAGGGAAATGGCATTATTGGAAAAAATCACGTTGCAAAGAAAATCTTGAGATGTTCGCATTGTTCCTTGGGCCTAAGGCTACCAGCAGATGTCAATTTTTACTGAAAAGAAACCGCAGAAGTGTGGAATAAACTTGAACTATATTTTCCCTTTCTTTAAACACAAGTGCATGACCAGGTGAGGGAGCGTTTCTCTCAACCTTTTGCTCAGCCTGACAACACGGTTTTGGGAGAAGAGGGAAAAGTCTGTGAGCTGTAGAAACATACAATTGTACACTCTTGATCTCTCCTTCGACCAGTGCTGAATTTCTGTGTAAAAAGGATGTCCCACCAGGCACGGGGAAGCAACGGACATTTTGCTGCTGATTTCAACGGCTCGCAAACGTGGAACAAGGGCAAAAATCATCCTATCTCAGCTGAAAATGAAATCCGTGTGTGCTTATCTCAGGTTCGACACAGAACTGAATTTTAATGGGGCACCGCGCAAGCAGTTTCAAATTAAAGAGGTAAATTTCATCCTTTATTTTCAGTTTCAGAAACAACACTTTTTAAATACAGATGTCGGTTTCTCAAAAAGATGAAGTCAACACATACAATTTGTAGTTGCTAGGCCCATATTTGAGCTTGATGACATCACTTTGTAAGAAACATTTTCCAAAGGGTTATGTAAAAATCATTTCTAAAGCTATATTTTTATTTATTTTGCTTTGGCTCCTGATTTTAGAAGCATTGCTATTTATTATTTGTCAATCCATGTTCACGCTACAAGTAACATTAATTAAAGTAAATTCACAATCTTTCTTTAAATTTCCTCCATTGAACAAGATTTTAAAAAATTAAATTCCATTTTGTTTAAACCAGTTATTTAACAGAAATTTATTATATTTGCTTTATGAGCTTTTAAAATTTCTAAAAGGAAAGGAAGAGCTAAGTTTTAAGAAAGGTAAACTAAGCTTAACCATCTGTTTTTCCTTTTATCCAACAAAGATTAATTAGTTATTTTTAATTTTATTTACTTTTATTTTCTTTTTAAGGTTTTATTTATTTGTCAGAGAGAGAGAGAGCACAAGCAGGGGGAGTGACAGATAGAGCGAGAAGCAGGCTCCCCACTGAGCAGGGAGCCCACGCAGGACCCGATCCCAGGACCCTGGGATCATGACCTGAGCCGAAGGCAGATGCTTAAACAACTGAGCCACCCAGGCGTCCCAAGTTATTTTTAATTTTATTTATATATATATTTTTAAGATTTTATTTATTTATTTGACAGAGAGAGAGACAGCCAGCGAGAGAGGGAACACAAGAAGGGGGAGTGGGAGAGGGAGAAGCAGGCTCCCAGCGGAGGAGCCTGATGTGGGGCTCGATCCCATAACACTGGGATCACGCCCTGAGCCAAAGGCAGATGCTTAACCGCTGTGCCACCCAGGCACCCCAGCTCTTTTTATTCCTGATCGACACTAGGATTTTTTTTTATTAGTATAATGAATGTTCAAAACGCATCTTATTTGTGAAATTAGAGGCTCATGAATTAGCGTAATTGTTGGAAATGGGCTCTCGGTGGTGAAATCAGTGGTATTCAAGATATATGGGTTGTCTAAAATATTTTGAAGATATTACTCATTCTTACAGGAGCAAAGTATATCACTAAATGGACCAGTGTCTAGACATTTGTTAGAGTTTCTGATTGTCTAATGACAAATATAAGGGTTGTGCTGTGTTGTGTCTGTGTCAAGTTAGTTTCATGCCCGATGGAGACAGACCTCTGCACCTGCTTACTAATAAGTAATTGTACACAAGAAGTTTATGTTTGTGACAATATTTAATCTGTGCCTTGATTTTTATGATAACCAAGTGGTGGATTTGTGAGGAAATAGCCAACCCTCAGCCACTTCAAACTGCCCATACTACTGTTATCAAAAATAACCGAGAATTTTGCATGGTTAAGTAAAAGTGGGCTTGGCTCTCCATTTGCAATAATTGGGTTCATCAATGGGTGATGTTTTGCAAGAGAGGTGGAATTCAGGAAGAAAAGGGCAAGAGATTTGAAATGTTAGCAATGGGAGTGCCTGTGCTATTGATTTATAGACTATGAATTGAATAAAGAGGGTGCGGAGCCATGAGGGTGTTTATATGCTGAGAAAATGGAATGGAATCCAGTGACTGGTAAGGAGAAAGAGTTGTTGCCATGTTCTCTTTAATGCTTTTCTCCTTCACATCCAGAAAGAGAAACAGAAAAAGATTTCAGTAGTGTAACCCCAAATCATACCTTGAGAATATCCAAATAAAGAGACCAGACTTTGATATAATTCCTTGTTGTTCAGCTTGCTAAGTAGCTTCTTAATTCTCCAAATGTGGATTCTCTAAAGAGAAATTATAATCTAAGGCCGACTTCTCTCCTTCCCAGTTCCTTTTCTTGTACGCATGCATAGGAAATAGGAAATGACCACACAGACATCTAGCAGCACTTTTACAAAATAAAATTTGAAACTGAAATTTGTTGTAAAAATTAATCCTAGAAAGTTTCCCGTGGAATCGAATTTTGAGTTAACCACTGTTTTATTTTACACTAAAGTCAGAAGTTCACGCGGCTAATTGTCCGTGTTGATGTGACTATTATTCCAATCTGTTCATCAACACAATTGTGCTCTTCTAGGAAGCTCTCGCTCAGGAAAATAGAATTGCAAGTAAACTTATCACTCACTTCAAGAACTTCCTGAAAGACCCATCAGCTCTCCTTAGAGAATAGCAAGTGATAATTTATGCCCCGAGCCTATTTGAGCCTCTTGTCTAGAAATCTTTGTACTGCTGTTGTCACCAATCCTGAACTATTATCTTGGTCTTTACCCCCTCCTAATTCAGCCCCACACTGGAAAGACTTACCTTAAATCAGACGTCAAATCTTAGAAATAAACCCTAAATCCCTCTTCTGAGATGATACTAGTCTGCAGGAAGAATAAATGTTATTATAAACAAATTTGTATTAATGTTGATTTTTTTTACATCAGATTATCATATTCCTCTTCATAAAACTGTAAGCTAACCTTTATGGAACATTAGTAAGCATCGTGGTCGAGCACTTTATAAGCACAAAGTTCTCAAAACAATGTGACGTGATAAGTGCAATTATTATACCCATTTTACAGAGTGGGAAAATGAGGCTTGAAAGGACCACATACTTTCTCTAAGATTATGGAACTAGGAAAGAGAAGGGCCAGGATCTGAGCCTTGGTGATTTCTCCTCAGAGCCCACCTTTTAAACCACTAAGTCTCCCTTTCAATCCTATTTTATTTTATTTTATTTTATTTTATTTTATTTTATTTTATTATTTTATTTTTTCAAGATGCTTAATACTCACTACACCCAATGTGGGGCTCGAACTTACAACCCTGAGGTCAAGAGTTGCACACTCCATCTCCTGAGCCAGCGAGGCGCCCCTCCTACAATCCTTTTTGACATAAATGGTTATCAAGCATGTGCTGTACATTTGGTGGACTTTTCCTCTTACCCGTCTCCTAATCTGTACCAGGGGAAGACCTAATACCATACCTAGTCTCCTGGCATAGCCTAAATGCTCGCGGCTCTGATGCTAAACGAGGATCTAACGGGGTCCCAGAGACATACCCCACGAGCTCCAAATCACCCAGTCACCTTTGCGAGCGCGCAATGACTGTGCAGGAACGAGAGATACTGACATTTAAAGTCATCTCGTCTATCAATAACGCATGAACTTGCTTTGATTTAAAGCAATTCACAAGGGGATTTGTACACCTCATTTCAACTGTTTCACCAGGGTCTTGACTCATTGCTGCAGGTTGTATAATTAGTCACATTAATCCAGCTAATGATGGTAAAATGCTTAGTAATGATGTCTAACTGGGGCATTTCCAGAGAACCTTTGCTGTTTAATTAGGAGATAATGGATGAGGGTAGAGAGCACAGGGGTATGAAAGGCCCTTGCATGTCAATGTGCTGATACCCAGTTCAATACAATGGCTTTTTAAGCCAACTGTTCAAACAAATTGACATCATTATGGTACATGAATTTAAAAGGGGTTATTATTCACCAACTAATTCTATTTTAGCGTATACTTAGGAGCAACCAATTACTACTGGGGAAAATAAAAGGTACCCAGTGAACCAATGCACTCAGTACAAAAGATGGTATCAGGGGTCACCCCTAGGCCTCCAGGTACCTACCAGCTTTCCATAAGGAGTAATAGGTTTGGAAATTTCCCTCTTATATATGAAACACCAAACCATTAAATTGTAAAATGATTCTTTGTGTCTCATTTCTTGTGGCAGTTCTGTTGAAAACAAATGAAGGGTCTGTCCCCTGATTGTGTTTGTACTGTTTGTTTTCAAAAGGTCATATTAAAATTTACATTTCAGTTGGATGCTTTTAGTTTCAAACAATAGGAAAGCGAGCCCAGGCTGTCCTAAACAAAAAGGGAGATGTGTTGGCTAAAGACAGAGCAAGCTTCACTGTTTGATCAGAGATCTGACTGTAGCCCCTGATGTTTCTTTCCACTCTGCCCTTCTCCATATCCCTGTTCATCTTCGGGCTGATGTCTCTTCCTCCAGGGAGATGGCTAACAATCAGAGCTGGACCCCAGCACTCCTGAAAAGAGAATGGGTGACTTCTCATTGCCGCCCGGCATAAGTAGAGAGTGTCTCACAAACCGGCCTGCACCTGTGAATCCAGGGGGCTAGGGGAACGGTGTACGCCAACTAGCTAAGGCTGGGACACCTGAACCAAGAGGGACCGAACTATCCTAACTGGTTCAGACCTACCAACCTCCCCATTACCCCCTGCCCCATTAGCTGAGAATCAGGTCGGACTCACTCAAATTGTATAGACGCTACACATAGAGGAAGGGAGCGTGGATGTTGTGAGGACCATTTCAACGTCTCCTACCATCTACACCAGTAACCTAGTTACCATGTTGGCCATAAATACTGTATTTATGTTAGTTGTGTGGGGACACTGAGGTCCAGGGCTGCTTGGTCAATCTTACATTGACAAAGACCCTCTTCTTTTTTTTTTTTTATTTAATAAATTCTACTTTTTTATTTTGAACATGTTACAGAAAACCATTATTTGTTTTTGTTTTTTTTTTATAATGATTTTTTATTATATTATGTTAGTCACCATACAGTACATCCCCGGTTTTCGATGTAAGGCTCGATGATTCATTAGTTGTGTATAACACCCAGTGCACCATGCAATACGTGCCCTCCTTACTACCCATCACCGGCCTGTCCCAATCCCCCACCCCCCTCCCCTCTGAAGCCCTCAGTTTGTTTCTCATAGTCCATAGTCTGTCATGTTTCATTCCCCCTTCTGATTACCCCCCCTTTCTTTATCCCTTTCTTCCCCTACCGATCTTCCTAGTTCTTATGTTCCATAGATGAGAGAAATCATATGATAGTTGTCTTTCTCTGCTTGACTTATTTCACTTAGCATTATCTCCTCCAGTGCTGTCCATGTTGCAGCAAATGTTGAGAATTCGTTCTTTCTGATAGCTGAGTAATATTCCATTGTATATATGGACCACAACTTCTTAATCCAGCAAAGACCCTCTTCTTGACCAAGCTCAGGCTCTTTGGAGCCCTCTTCTTGTCTAGGCCCATAAAGACTGCAGACCCTCAGCATAAAAGATTTTGTCCAAACACCCACAGTAGGAGACTCAAACAAACACGATAGAGCATAGTTTCTAACAGCTCAAGGTCCTCAGGATGACCCTAGTCTCACTTAAGTTCCTACTGTGAAAACTCAAGATTCGCGGTTTGCTTCAATCAACACCTGAAGATAGCATCCTTGTCTCCCAGTCTCTGTGGGAGGGGAGAGCATAACTTGAACAAGCACCAGTTAACAAACCCAATGACCTAAGTGCGCTGACCAACCCTCCTCCCTCTTTTTGTAAATTGCCACTTCCCAGACTCTTCTCCAGCCACCACTCCATCCCTGCTCCCCCCGAATCCCATATTCTCCCTTTAAAACACCTGGTCGGTCACTTCTGCACATATGGAAGTTGAAGTTGGCTTATGCTAGACTCTCTTCCCTATCGCTTTTTTAACCAGTGGCCAGGCATTGCTTATCTTGGATATCAAGTCCTTCAAGAATGCCTTCCAAATCCCCATTCCTTCCCTGTCCTCCCTGTATTGCCATTTCTCTGGGTCTATACAGCACAGATTTTATATTTTATATTTATATTACTTTGAACTTCAGAGAACTACTAAAGCCCTTGATGTATCAATACCTTGCAAAAGTAACTGTCTATAGATCAGAGACATACTTTGAATTAGTTATTTTTATAAGCGATGGTATTGTGGTTGTGAATAAATACACAACATATGATTTTATAATTTAGAAATGCTCCATAAGGCTCTCACATCCCTCATCCCGGATTTATGGATTTATTTTAAATTTTTTAAAAAGATTTTATTTATTCATTGGAGAGAGAAAGACAGAGCACAAGCAGGGGGAGAGGCAGAGGGAGAGGGAGAAGCAGGCTCCCCACTGAGCTAGGAGCCCAATGTGGGGCTCCATCCCAGGACCCCGAGATCATGACCAGAGCTGAAGACAGACGCTCAACCAACTGAGCCACCCACGTGCCCCTGGATTTATTTTGAGATGACAAAATCCTATTGAAATAACTCTCCTGAAGTTTGTCCAGAGATGGGAGAACATCTTCTTTTCTGGAGGAGAGGGGGGTTAAATGCTTTTCCTTCTGATGGCTTTGGGAAGTTGTAAAGTTCAAGATATTAAGGAATCCCCAGGCAGATAATTGATGAAATGCTTGCGTGAATTAATTCATTTATTCTGTCAGGGCTCTTCAGCCAAGGGCCACCAAAAACACGAGTAGAGAAACAAGTTGAACTTATTATTTATTGCAATAGGTGAGAACACACGCCATGAGGAAAAATGGGGTATCCCCGTAAGATAGTGAACGAGCCCAGTGAAGAACCACTTACAGAATTAGGGTGAATTGGATGAGGGTCTAAGGAAATAGAGGTTTTCTCTAGATTGGATAATGTCTAAGACTGAGTATCTCAATAAATCTTATAGGAAGGGAACACTAAAATGAAAATAAAGCTGTAAACTCACTTATTTTAGGCAAGAGGGAGGAGTGTCTGGTGTTTGTGGGTGCCATAGGGACCTTGTTTTGTCTTGTCTGTGCTTAGACAGAATTATGAAGTTGCCTCATCTCATTTTATCATGGTCTCGGAGTAACCCTTTCCGAGGTTGATGTGCCGTGAGTTTGCTTATATCTAATAGGAGAGTAATAGGGTTTCCCCATGAGCGCCAGCCCAGCTTCTAAATGTCTGCGGCTGCTCTCTTTTCCTTTCTCAACTCACTCAGCATCGTTAAATGCTAACCGCGTGCTGGGACATCGTCACAAATTAGAAATGGTTCCTGTCTTTAAGGAATTTACAACTTCGTGGGGAAAAAAAAAACTGGTAAGAAATAGACGAGTGGTGTTTATTCATCAACAAATACGGATTATGTGCCCAACACGCGTTGGGCTGTTTCGGACATGGGATAAATTAGTGAGAAAAACAGCAGAGATTGCTGCCCTTCTAGAGCCCTTATTCTACCAGGAGGGGACAATGAATAATAAACCAACTAAAGAAGTATATTACCAATTTTTCCAAAGGTAATTATGGAAAATAGGAAAAGTAGACAGAGTTAGGTAATGAGAAGCAGGAGAGGGAGAGGGGGACCGTGTGTCATACTTGGTGATGGGGAGGATCTGGTGTGATAGGCTTATGCTGGGACTCCTGGGGGAGGGGAATAGATGATTATTTGGGCATAATTTGGGGATATTTTACCCACTTTTCTTTGATAAAATATGAGTCAAGGAAAAATAATATCTGGATTTTTTTATTTATTTTACACTAGAAGTCAAGTTGAATAGGTTGAATCAGTATGGCTTTACAGAAATATTACCTATATTTTTAATGGAAACGGAAAATAATTTTGAGTGTGTTCTCTCATCTATCTACATTTTACAACATTTTGAAATTGCAGAGCAGAATTTTAAATTTTGTCCTGTAGAAAACGAAGAAGATACTCAATTGGTCAATATTTGTTTATTTACTGATACTTAAGTTGACCAAGTTTTTCAGGTATGGGTGTTGGATGATGAAATGAACGTGGACACTTCCACTGTCACCAAACTCATTTGGTTCTTTGTCAGCTTTAATGCTCTGGGCTCGTTCACCTCTTCAAGAATTTCATTTCTGCCAGTTCTTTTAAAATAGTGGCGTGTTGTGTTTCCTTTCAGTTTATCTACTGTCTGTCAGTCAATAAAGATTTCTCTCCTATCAGGGCTTCTCTGGGGTGGAGAATGAACCAGTTTTATATTTTCCTGAGGAATACAGTGGATCATGGAAGGGAAGTCTGAGGAGCTAGTTTTTCCATCTAAATGTGTAACAAAGGAAAAGGTAACTGAAGGACTAAAGAGGTAGCTGGAGGACCATCTTTCTCATGTCAAGAAGAGAAGCTGTCCTACTCATTCATTGACATGTTATTAGCTTAATCATTTTCTTCCCTGCTTTTCATCTCAGCTGTTAAAGAGCTTTCTTAGGAATAACAACCACTTGCTTTTTAAATGTTAGTTGGTACCTCCTATGTCTTTGAGACACTGCCTGTTTTTCAGATTTCATCACAAACAGATGTAGTCCTGGAGAAATAGTACTGGATGAAGTCTATCTTCTGTTTTCCTAGCTTCAATACTCTTTCCTTAAAAGACAAAGAATTATAGCACAGGAAGGGACATTAAAGGCCTTCTGGTCTACCTTTCCAGTCTATACCCAAGACCCAAACTGGTCATGAAATTCTATGTTGAAATTCCCCCAATGAAAGGAAATTAATTTCCGCACAAGGTAGCCCATTCCATCTTTCCAATCTTGCCACAACCTTGTGTGTGTGTGTGTGTGTGTGTGTGTGTGTGTGTGTGTGTATGTGTGGCTTCTACCCATGTATTATAGCTCTAGTGATGAGGCCGTGAAGAATAATGCATTGACACTTCAGGCAACAACCTTTTACATAATTGAAGACTCTTCTGATGTGTTTATTTCTCAACCTGCGGTGTTCTCTCCTCCAAGGTAAGCATCATCAGCTCTTGATTATATTTTCTCACAGTGTCAGAGGTGCGCCACTGCTCCACAAACTTGAAAACACAAATCTCTTCAAAGAAAGCACAATACGCCATGTATTGTTGAGTGACCTTAGTTACTATTTAAACCTATACAAATATAAATGGGGTATAAAGTTTATGTTTATGATTCTTAAATATGAAACTTAGAATTTAAAAGTAAGCGAAAGGGTGCCTGGATGGCTCAGTCAGTTAAGCGTCTATGTTCAGCTCAGGTCATGATCCCAGGGTCCTGGGATTGAGTCTGGCGTTGGGCTCCCTGCTCTGCAAGGACTCTACTTCTCCCTCTGCCTTTCCTTCCACTCGTTCTTTCAATCACTCTCTCTCTCTCTCATAAATAAATAAAATCTTTTTTAAAAAGGTAAGCAAAAGTGATTCATAACTTACATATAACACCCAGTGCTCACTAAATTCTACTCCTGAAACAAATATTACACTGCACGTTAACTAGCTAGAATTTAGGTAAAAAAATTGAAACAAAAAACAAATAAAAAATAAGCAAAAGTGTAAAACTGATAAAAATCGGTAACATTATGTAACGTGACAGATTAAACTTACGGTTTTTTGAAACCAAATAGTTTTTAATGTGAAGATGCTACTTCTATGATATAGACCCCTTTGAGGTCATCACGCACAGATATTTTGATGCCTTGTGATAACCCAATTCTCCTACCACTTTTTCTGTATATAAAATGAGGAATGCAAAAAGAAATCCGTCTCATCGTGTTATTGTGAGAATTTCACAAAATCATGTATGTGAAGACTAGTTCTTGGTGCAGAATAAAAAGTTAAAATGGCAGCTCTTATTATTACTATAATTTTTATCGCTGGTGCTAAGTGCAAGCTGGTGTGTAATAGCCACTTTCAGATTTGAATGAAATACAGTAAGACCCGGCTGAGAAACATCTTCCAAGTCTACGGCTAGTTTCCAGTCCCCAGTATGGCTTTTGAAATTTGCTCTGAAAATTCCTGGTCATGACTCTTTCTAAATTAAACAGACTTGTCAGTTGCATGCTAGAAAGCAGGTTATCTCGTGCAAGCAAACCTAGGGGAGAGTCATAATAACATATAAAGGATATTCCTGGCTGCATTTCACTCCGTCAGTCACGCTACCTCTATCAAGGAGCTGAAATGTTATGTTCAGAAGCAAGAGAATATTATTGACCTATCTTCATTACCTTGGCTATCCCAAGATGGATTAAGTTTTGATTGTCTTTGGATGTAATAAATGGCAGCAACCTGAAGGTGAATGAACTGCTCACAGAGTTTTGGTGTAGTGAGACTCCACGGACCGTTCTTTCCATCTATGCCTCGGCAAAGACTAGATTTATAGTTTCACTTTGGGTCCCGAAAATATATTACTTCCTACTGCCATTCACCAAAACTTGACTTTAATTACTCTGTAAGTCAAAGAACACAAAGAAATGGACAAAAACGTTGTTACTTTTAAAGATCTTATCAAAAGAGAGGTCATCTCCTTGGATGCATTTGTCTTTTTGAATTATGTTATTTTTGAATCATAAAGTAATACCGAGCCTTATGCTCAGGTTTTTACTGTGGAGCAGTGGGATATATTGACTGAACACCCTCCCTAATCTGGGTCTTTGTGCGTAGATGAATCAGTGGAGCCCCATATTAGATAAGATTTGCCTAATACAAGAACCCTGGAAGTTGTATTACCAGCTCAGATGAAGTTGCTAGTTTTCTCTCTTATCCAGAATATTTGCATAAAGACACACCGAGGAAAACACATACCCATACACACACACATGCACACCCCACATGGCTTTCTGGTGTGTAGCTAAAATGAAACTAAAAGACTTTGGTTGTTTTGAATCAAGTTCTTTCATAGTAATTTCCAGTAATTGTTTTTTTAAATGTCTCTTTCAGGTCAAGAGAACTGGGGAAGACCTGTTTTGCCCCGGCCCAAACTTTTAGATGTTCCATTTCTAGACTTTTTATGCGGGAATATTTCAATTTACAATTTCCAAACTGGGGAATGTGGGCTACATGGGGGATACATGGACCAGGCCATTTTTGGAGAATCCATTTCCAGATTCTTGACCTCTCTGTGTCCATTTTCTTAAAAATGATCTAAGAATGCAATTGGAGCGACTTTTCATGCTTGTTCTCCTTGGCCTCCTTCCCCTTCACGATCCATCTCCTCTTACCGTATCAAGGAAAGGGAGATCTCTCCCCGTCTGAGATCTTAGTACGGTGTTACCCTGGGGTTTGGAAACTTCGGTGCCTTTCATCAAATGACCAATTACAAATATTAGTGCCTGGAGTCATCCCTCGATAAAGGCACAAGAAACCCGTGGGGATGGTCCCTGCAGGCGAAGCAAGGCATCAGAATGAGGGTGTTTTCACCTGAAAAATATTCTGAACTTCGGTGTATCATCGAAAGTGGGTTTGCCACAGTGATGACACGTTGACACTTTTTAAATTATTATTTCACCTTCTCCACTCCCTGAACATTGTCAAGGAATGCATTACTTCTGAGGGAAATTTCTAGAAGAATGAGGTAGAGAATCTGCCAAATCCAGACTAGAGAACAACCGCAAAGATACCGGAAACAGCAGCACTTCAGCTGATTCAGGGGGAGAATTCTGGGCAGAGCTCGGTGCCTCCCTTATCTGTCCATTCACCCATCTGTCTGTCTTAAAATAGTAGAACTTCAAAAATCATTAAACGGCTACTATGCACACCCCTCTGTATACTCCCCACGCTCGGTCATGAGAAGGTGCTGGTAAAGCACTTCCGTCACCCCTCTTTCTGAGCCTCACTGTATATTCTGCAGGATTTCAAGGAAGAGGCAGGAAATGGTTTCATATTTTTTTTCTAAAGATCACTCTTTTAAGGCAAATATATTACTTTTCTAGGCTGCATAACAAATCACTACAAATTCAGTAGCTTAAAGCAACACAAATTTATTATCTCGTAGTGTCTGTGGGTCAGGAGTCTGGGTGTAGCGTACCTGGGTGTTCTGCTCAGGGTCTTACAAGGCTGAAAGGGAAGGTGTTGGCAGGGGCTGGGACACTCAGCCAAGGTTCAGAGTCCTCCTCCCAGCTCACTGGTTGATGAAAAAATTCCTGTCCTTGCAACTGTATGACTGAGATCCCATTATCCTGCTAGTTGTTACCACGGACTGTTCTCAGCTTCTGGAAGCCACCCATGGTTCTCTGTTGTGTGTGGTCCCATAGGTGGATCCCAAGATGGCTGCTTGTTCTCTTCCTTCCAGGCCAGGAGCATGGCTACTACTGCTTCCTTTCTCTATAAGGGCCTACCTGATCAGATGAGACCCACCCACAGCAATCTCTCTTTTGCTGAACTCCTAGTCAACTGATTCTCAACCGGATCATGGGGGCACACCTGCTCATTCCCCAGATCAAGCCCACAATCAAGGAAAGGGATTATACAAGGTGCACATGCTAGGGGTGGGAATCTTGGGACCATGTCAGAATTCTGCCTACCACACTCCACTCCTTGGCTCTCGATCATTTAGGCTCCTCCCAGATGCAAAATACATCCATCCCTCCTAAGGTTCCCAAGAGTCTCATCCCACTACAGCATCCATCCAAAGTCCAAAATCTCATCTAGATTTTATCAGCCCATATGCAAAATCGAAACCAGTGCCAGATGGGAATTAGGCTGTTAGGTGTAATCCATTGAGTATAGCGCGGTGCAATTTTTCTCCATCTGTATACGTGTGAAACTGAAGATATAAATTATTTGCTCCCAACATGCCAAGGTGGGACAGCCATAGAATAATACTCGCAGATACTGTCATTCAAAAGAATGGGAAAATAGAAGGTAAAGCCTAGCTACCTGTCAAAGGCAGTTCTGAACTCCTGCTGAGCAAGTGGGAATTTGCTAATCAGATTTCAAGACCTGGGAATAATTAATTCCTCCTGGCTCCTAGATGCGCCCTCTGGGCTCTTGGTTCTAGCTTCGGCGTCCTCTTTCCTTTTGCGTGAAGGTGGTGTTTACAGTTGGGCAGTTTTAGGCTGGCGGTGTTTCTGCTGAAACAATTTTCTTACGTTTGTGGGTCTTTAACAAATTTTACTGATTTAACTCTGTTTGATAGAAGCCACGCGTACAAATGTTTTCAAGATAATCATTTCACTATCTTAGGCATCGGGAGAGCTGGCTGAAGGATAAAACCTGAGACTTCCCTCGGGGCCCTCTCACTTGACGAGAGCCCACTTTCACTCTCTCCAAGGGGCTTCGTGGAAGTGAACACGCTCACCTTTTAGTCTTCCCAAGGTTTAGTCATTCATCAGTGGAGGGACTTCAGGTTGTTTCTAGTTTGGGGCCAGTATGACTAAAGTGTCTATCAATACTTGTTGACGAGTCTTGGTGTGGGCACACGTTTTCATTTCTCCTCAGTAAATACTTCGGTGTGCAATTGCTGGGTAATAGGGAAAAAAGATTACAAGAACTGCTAAATTTTTCCAAAGTGATTGCACCATTTTACACTCCTACCTGCAACACATGCAATTTCCGATTGCTCGGTATTTCAGATTTTAGCCATTTTAGTGAGTGTGCAATAATATCTCTCTGTGATTTTCATCTGCATTAATGCATAATTAATTAATTTTCGTCTGCCTCCCCATAACAATATATTGGGACTTTTTCATATGCATATTGGCTATTAATACAAATTCCTTTGTGATGTGTCTACTCAAGATGATTTCCTCATGTTTTTAACAGACTGCCTTTTTACTATTGAATTGGAGGGATTTTTAAAATGTATAATCTGGAACAGGCTCTGTATAGGTGTGGCAAATAGTTTCTCCCAGTCTGTGGCTTGGCCCCTTCATTTTGTTTTTTTTTTTAAGATTTATTTATTTATTTTAGGGAGAAGGGTGGGGCAGAGGGAGAGGGAGAGTGAATCTCAAGCAGGCTCCCCACTGAGTGTGGAGCCCAATGTGGGGCTCGACCTCACGACCCTGAGATCACGACCTGAGCCGAAACCAAGAGTCGGACACTTCATTTACTGCACCACCCAGGAGCGCCCCCTCCTTCATTTTCTTAAGTGTTTTTGATGAGAAGTTTTTTATTTTGATGAAATCTATCAATCAAAAATTTTTCGTAGTTAGTAGTTTCTTAATCCTGTTTAATAAATATTTGTCTACCTCTCGACCATAAAGATATTCTCTTAGGATTCTTCGAGAAGTTTTATAGTCTTACATAGATGTTTTTATAGGTATGTCTCTAATCAACCTTAGATGAGTTTTTGCATGCAGTGTGAGGTGTGCCTCAAGGTAAGTTTTACTTACGTGGACACCCAGTTGTTCCGTTACCATTTGTTGAAAGACTTACTGTCCCATGGGTCCTGAGGAGCACCCAGTTAGGAATGTCTGCAGCACCACCTGGGCATGCATCACTCATAGGAAGTTCCCCAGATATTTCTTTTACTGTGGCCACTACTGGTGGTTGAGCCACCTCTTATAATCTTTATTATGATCGAAGGACACACTTTAGCAAGATATCATTAGGATATTTTGAGGAAGAAGATTAATTACTCACAAGTCCTGGAGGGTAGAGAGTCCACACGGCAAGGTCTGGGGTAGAGAGGGGACAAGAGTGTGAACCTGGGGCTATGCCTTCATTAGGGTCCAAAGGTGGGGTGTCCAGGGTTTTGTGGTTCATTCTTTATTGGTTAATTTACAGCATAAGAGTGGGAGTTAGGGAGCAGGAGGGGAGAAGTGGGATCACTCACACAGTCAATTATCTCGATCACCCAGGACTTTCTTAAAAGAAGGACTTTTGTGGGAGAAGCAATCTGGTTCCTTATCTGGTTGTTTTGCTGATAGCTGCGCCTTACGGCTGGCAATATGTTTATTCGAGATGGATGACTTTAAAATGGATGCCTTGGCAATCAAAACCTTAATGTCAGGCACCTATATCACACATTTCCCCATATAATTGCTTTGGTGGCTCAGTTGAAAACCAAATAATAGGCCACGCAAGTTTGGCTCTCTATCCGGACTCTGCTCCATTGATCTATGACTGTCTATTCATGCCAATGCCACACTATCTTGTCTGTTGCAATTCTATAAAAGTGTCAGAGCAAGGAAGGGAAGTTGTCCAACTTCATTTCTTTTCAAGAGGGTTTTGATTACTATGGGTCCTTTGAATTTCCATGTACATCTTAAAATCTGCTTGTCAATGTCTGCCAAAAAATTACAATTTTGATAAGGATTCATAGGATCTGTAAATCAATTTCGAGTAAGTTAACATCTTGACAATGTCTTCTGACCCATGAACATAGTATATTTCTCCCTTTATTTACACTTTCTTTCATTTTTCTCAGCAGTACTTTGTACTTTTCAATATGCGGTTGTTACATGTCTTTTCTTAAATTCATCCCTAAAAAAATTATATTTTTTACACTAATGTGAGCGGAAAGTTTTCGAAAATTTAATTTCTGATGCTATAAAGAGACACAACTAATTTTTGCTTATTGACTATGTGCTCTATAACCTTGACACACGCCCTTAATAGTTACAGTCACTGCATTAAATACTCAAGTTTTTAAAAAATGGATTATGTTTTCTGGAGTAGTTTAAAGTTCACAGCAAAATTGAGCTGAAGGTAGAGATTTCTCATATACCCCCGCTTCCATCATCAACATCCTTCATCACCAGTATCCCCCAGTAGACAGTACCATTCGTTACACTGATAAACCTACACCGATATTCTCTTTCCACTCCATTCTCACCTGCACTTGTTATTTCTTGTCTTTTCAATAACAACCATTCTAACACGTGAGAGGTGATATGTCCTTGTGCTTTTGATCTGTACTTCCCTGCTGATTACTGGTACTGAGCACCTGTTCATGTGCCATTTGTATGTCTTCTTTGGAAAAATGTCTACTTCGTTCCTCTCCGCATTTTTAATTGGATTATTAGTAGTAGTAGTAGTATTTTGCTACTGACTCTTACAAGTTCCTTATGTATCTTGGATATTTATCGCTTATCAAATATGTCATTTGCATACACTTTCTCCTATTTCATAAAATGCCTTTTCATGTTGTCGATTGTTCCTTTTGCTGCACAGATTTTTAATCTGATGTAGTCCCCCTTGCTGAATTCTGCTTCTGTTGCTTGCGCTTTTGGTATCATATACAAGAAATTGTTACCAAGAGACTAACGTCAAGGAGTTTTCCCCTATTTTTCTTCTAGGAGAATTATGGTTTCAGGTCTTATGTTAAATAATTTATTCCTATATTGAGTTAATTTTTGTGTATGTTGTAAGATGGGGGTACAGTTTCATTATTTTGCCTATGGATACCCAGGTTTACCAACACCATTTATTAAAGAGACTATCTTTTTCCCAATGAGTATTCTTTTTTTTTTTAATTTTAATTTTTTTTATTTTTTAAAGATTTTTATTTATTTATTTGACAGAGAGACAGCCAGCGAGAGAGGGAACACAAGCAGGGGGAGTGGGAGAGGAAGAAGCAAGCTCATAGCAGAAGAGCCTGATGTGGGGCTCGATCCCACAACGCCGGGATCACGCCCTGAGCCGAAGGCAGACGTTTAACCGCTATGCCACCCAGGCGCCCCACCCAATGAGTATTCTTTTTTTTTTTTTTTTTTTAAAGATTTTATTTATTTGACAGAGATAGAGACAGCCAGCGAGAGAGGGAACACAGGCAGGGGGAGTGGGAGAGGAAGAAGCAGGCTCATAGCAGAGGAGCCTGATGTGGGGCTCGATCCCAGATCGCCGGGATCACGCCCTGAGCCGAAGGCAGACGCTTAACCACTGTGCCACCCAGGCGCCCCCCAATGAGTATTCTTGACAGTAGTTGACTATATTCATGTGTTTGTGCTCTCAATTGTGTCCTGTTGGTCCATGTCTGTTTTTATGCCAGTACCATACTGTTTTGATTACTCCAGCTTTGTAATATAGTTTGAAATCAGGAAGCATAATGCCTCCAGCTTTGTTCTTTTTCAAGATTGCCTTAGATATTCAAGGTCTTTATGGGTCCATGTGAATTTAGGATTGATTCTTTTCTATTTCTGTGAAAAATGCGATTGGAATATTGATAGGACTTGCGCTTAATATGAAAATCACTTTCAATATTATGGGCATTTTAACAATATTCTTCCAGTCCAGGAACACAAGATATCTACCTATTTATTTGTATCTTCTTCAATTTCTTTCATCAGTGTCTTATAGTTTTCAGTGCACCGATCTTTCACCTCCTTGGTTAAATTTATTCCTAAGTATTTTATTGTTTTTGATGTTATTGTAAATGGGATGGTTTCTCTTTATTACACTTTCAGATAGTTCATTACTAAAGTATAGAAATGTAACTGATTTTTGTTTGTCGATTTTATATCCTGCAACCTTACTGTGTTTGCTTCTTAGTTCTAACCTGTTTTTGGTGATCTTTAGGGTTTTCTATATATAAGATTGTATTATGTACAAGCAGAGATATTTTTAGTTCTTCCTTTCTGATTTGGGTGAATTTTATTTCTCTTTTTTTTTTAAAAAAGATTTTATGTATTTATTTGACAGAAAGTGTGAGAAGGCACAAGCAGGGGGAGCAGTAGAAGAAGTGGGAGAAGCAGGCTCCCACTGAGCAGGGAGCCCCATGCAGGGCTTGATCCCAGGATCCTGGGATCGTGACCTGAGCCGAAGGCAGACCCTTAACCGTCTTAGCCACCCAGGTGCCCCTATTTCTTTCTCTTGCCTTATCACTCTGGCTAGGACTTCCAGTACTATGTTGGATAGGAGTGGAGAGAGTGGACATCCTTGTCTTGTTCCTGATCACAGAAGAAAAGCTTTCACCATTGAGTACGATGTTAGCCGTAGGTTTGTCATATTTGGCCCTTGATATGTTGAGATACATTCCCTCTATATTCAATTTGCTGAGTCTTTATCATGAACGGATGTTGAATTTTATCAAATGCTTTTTCTGCATCTCTCGAGATGATCATATGGTTTTTATCTTTCACTTTATGAATGTGATGTATCATATTTATTGCTTTGCATATTTTGAACCAATCTTGCATCCTATGAATGAATCCCACTTGATCATGGTGAATGATCATTTTGATGTGCTGTGGACTTGGTTTGCTGTGATTTAGCTGAGAATTTTCACATCTATATTCATCAGGGATATCAGACAGTAGTTTTCTTTTCTTGTAGTATTCTCATCTGGCTTCCATATCAGGGTAATGCTTGCCTTATAGAATGAATTCAGGAGTGTTCCCTTCTCTCAATTTTTTTTAAGAGTTTGAGAAAGATTAGCATTAATTTTTTTTTTAATTTTTTTTAAAGATTTTATTTATTTATTTGACAGAGATAGAGACAGCCAGCGAGAGAGGGAACACAAGCAGGGGGAGTGGGAGAGGAAGAAGCAGGCTCATAGCAGAGGAGCCTGATGTGGGGCTCGATCCCATAACGCCGGGATCACGCCCTGAGCTGAAGGCAGACGCTTAACCGCTGTGCCACCCAGGCGCCCCTTTTAGCATTAATTTTTCTTAAAATATTTGATAGATCTTACCTGTGAAAACATCTGGCCCTGGGCTGGGTTTTTCTTTGTTGGGGGATTTTTGATTACTGATTCAATCTCCTTACTAGTAATTGATCTGTTGAGATTATCTGTTTCTTCAAGATGTAGTCTTGGAAGGTTGTATTTCTCTAGGAATTTACCTATTTATTCTAGGTTATCCAATTTGTTGGCATATGATTGTTCACGGTTGTCTCTTAATTTAAATTCTAAAATCAGATATCTTTTTATCCTCCTTTTCTCTGGTCTGCTGGTCTGTATAATTTACCTCAGAGTAATTCATATTTTTGAAATCTGACAATTAGAACACATTTAAATGAATAAAGCACAGTTTTCCATAAAGACAACATGAGTATGACTTTTGATTTATGCTACATCCTTACATAACACATTGCATCTTCCCAGAATTTTTTTAGATGTGGGAGTCTAATTCATAACAGAAGCAGAAAACCTGTTCTTTACCAGTTTCCCATTTTGACCGTCATTATCAAGCATTCTTTCTTGGCTTATAATTAATCTTTGGCAACATTCTGTGTTTTGGATCATGTTTTCTTTCACTTTTCACCCCTAACCACCAACGTGCTTATCCTCACAGCATCTCTTAGTGTGTGCTGGTCCTCAGTCTGCCCTTCTGTCCCTCAGCATCTGACCTCTGCAGGGTGTGCTCCTCGGGCTGCCTCTGTCCTCGGGCTTTCCGTTGGGTGCAGGTAATTGGTGAGAGGTTGGAGGAGTGGGGAGGGGCCAAGACAGCTCGTTGCTTTCCTACCCGGCAGTCTTAGGTGATATGTCTGCACCTCCCTGAGACTCCAGCTCCTACCAGACAGACCTGAAGTGATTCTAGTTGCCATTAGGTGGTGCTAGTCCCAGGTGTCAGGTGGCACTGCTTCTTCCTCTTGTCCCCAGCCTAAGGGCAGTACGGGCTTTCTGACTGTTGCTAATTTCTGGGTCATCTGCGGCCTCCGCTTGGCTTTTCTGCTCTCTTACCGCCAAAGTAACCACTTCCCTGCAGGAAATGCCCTTTGGTGTAAGACTTGGGGAACTTTTTGTTCTTCTGGTCAAAAACTAATGGGTACTGATGAATCACTGAACGCTACCTCTGAAACTATTAATATGTTCTATGTTAATTAATTGAGTTTAAATTAAAAAAATAATAAAGAAAGAAACCCTAATGGGTACAATCACTTACAGATTGCCTTACTCGGATTGTCTATAATGGCATCTATTATCACCATCAGGAGCTTCAATGGTCAATGCGCCAAGGACCAACACGAACATGCAAGATTTTCTTTTGGTTCTTACAGAACATAAAACGGAACTCCATAGGCACATTTTTATATATAATAAAAGCTAGTAATTTAGTAAGTGGATTATTAAAAGTCATGAACATTTAGTATATATATGTATATATATAGCAAAATGCGCTTAATAACATTACTGAAAAATATTTCTAAATATTGCAGATAATACTTCATAGTGGTTTGCTTATATATGTTGTTGATAAACATATGTTTATCAATATAATTATTTATGACATGGGATGAGATCCCTATGATTAGTTTGTGAACTTCAAATTTGACCATGGATTAAGTTGTAAATTAAAAAACCAAATTTAAAATTTCTAAAGCTTTTGAAAAGTACCGTTTCCCGGAACCTAATCCAGACTCTTTGGAGTCTCGTTGGAGAAGGGGGACCAGGAATCTGTGCTTTTAACAACCTTTCCCAGGTGATTCATTGCAGCTTCTCATTTTCATTACAGGCGCCTGGGAAGACAGAACGACAAACAGAAGAATGAGCACAAATCCCATTTTTAAAATGTCCCAGTTGATTGACTATTTGATTATTGCTCCTTACCTCTGAAAAACTTACGGGGGCTAGAAACAAACACTGGCCCCGGTATTGAAAGTATCCAAATCCACTTAAGACATTGATGGTACAAAAAGAGGGGGGGCCTCCTCTTTTTTCGAGGCTATTATCTTCTGAGGTTGACGACAAAAACACTTAGTCATTCTGAGGTGTGACTATTTCTGTCTGATGGGCAGGAAAGGGGGAAAATTTTACTCACATTAATAAAGAAGTTCTGGAAAGACCTTATATTTCCAGAAAGTAAGTCAATCTAGTAACACCGCCAGTCTTCTTTGTACCGGTTTTGCATTACCTGCAACTTAAATTCTGTCTGGGTGAGAAACAAGGGTCACAACACAATCATTTCTGAATACGAATCCATTTTCAAAGTTTCCGTAAACTCTCCCTTAGGGTTCTTCATATACGCTCACTGTAGGAGAGATTGCAAGCCACCTTTCACTGGCCACCCACCCCCCCCCCCCCGCCACGTGCCTTGCTATCAGAGGCAGAACATGCCTACATTTCCCAGTCTTGCATTCAGGCGGGTGCAGCTGTGTGATGTAGCTTGGACCAGAGGCCATGTGTGCGAGTGATGTCCGTCACGTCTGGGTTCATAAGGGGAAGGTCTATGCCTCCAACCGCTTTTCCCCTTTCCTCCTTTTAGGGGCCGGAATGCAGGTGTGGGGGTGGGGTTAGTGGGTGAAAGAGAAACTGAGAAGGAGCGATCGGGGGCCTCGGGGTCTTCACAGAGCCTAACCACTGTGCCATCTAGGCTTTTACAAGAGAGATAAACATCTATCACATATAAGCCAGTGTTGGTGGGCCTTTTCTTCCCTTGCTTACACAATTACATCGTGCTTGGGGTTAGCCCTGATGGCCAGAGAAAAAGTCGCCCTGGAATTTTGTTGAAGACAGTCAGGAAAAGGAAAGGTGTGGGGGAGAGGAGCTCTTCTCATGGGCTGTCTGGGCTGTAGAGGAGAAAGGCACTCAGTCGTTGTAAGATCCGACACCCTGCGGCTGGTGTTCACGTCCCTTGCTGCACCAGGGCTGTGATGAAAAAGCAGTCCTCCTTCTCGAAGACAAGCCCAGCTGAGAGCACGTGTCCACAACTCAGGGAGAGAATGCTAGATATTTAGGTAACGCGTGAATAACAGATCGCACTAGCGTGTACATAAAGCACCTGAATTTCCAGGATTTTAATGAAATAACGGATGTTACAATGATCACGCTGGAAATTGTGTGTAAATCTGAGTACACGCATGGAAGTGTGCCCGGTCTGTGAATACCATCTATCCTATGTGCACTGAAGACAAATAGGGAAAACCCGAATCCAGACACAGAACGTAGATGAAATTTAACCTTCACGGTGTCTTAGCAGCTCAGGAAGTATCTGAATGTAAGTACTTTCGGAAAAAATACTCATCTGTTCACGTAATCGATCTGAATCGATTAACCCCCGTCTAGTTCTTAAAGAACTCAAGACCACAGGACAGACATACCATTTATTAGATATACTGACAGGGTCATTGTTTCTTGAAAAGAAAGTTACCTCCAGGAACATTTGACTGGTCTCAGACCAGTATGTGGGGTACAGGTCAAGAGAGGCTTCTAATCAGAAGTGATTATTTTTCCATACATATAGACCCACTGGCACAGTTAGAACTGACCTGCATGACCAGTCTGATGCTTTTGTTGTCACTTAACATTACGTGAACAACACAGATTTGAACTGTACACGTCCACTTATATGCAGACTTCTTTTTTTTTTTTTTAAAGATTTTATTTATTCGACAGAGATAGAGACAGCCAGCGAGAGAGGGAACACAAGCAGGGGGAGTGGGAGAGGAAGAAGCAGGCTCCCAGCGGAGGAGCCTGATGTGGGGCTCCATCCCATAATGTCGGGATCACGCCCTGAGCCGAAGGCAGATGCTTAACCGCTGTGCCACCCAGGCGTCCCTAGACTTCTTTTAATAAATATATGGCAAATTTTTCTTGTCATCTGTGACAATTTGTAGAAACTCGCCGACAAAGCACGTAGCCTAGAAATACCAAAAAAAGAAAAAAGAAGAAAAGATAAAGTGAGCCATGATTCTAAGGATAGAGTATATAAGACATAACACACACAGATGTGTTCCTCAGAAGCAGAATCAAACCTCTAAGTACAGGGAGCAAGCTAGCGGTTGCCAGAGGGGAGGGATGGGGACGATGGGCAAAATGGGCCAAGCGGAGTGGAAGATACAGATTTCGAGCTACGGAATGACTATGTCGTGAATAAAGGGCACAGCATAAGGAATATACTCAATGACATTGTGATAACCCACGGCGATGGATGGCAGCTACACGCGTGAGCACAGCAGAACATACAGACTTGCTGAATCGCCGTGGTGTACGCTTGAAACTAATGTAACGTTGCGTATCAACTGTACTCAAAAAACAACTTGGCACAAAAAAGCATGTGTTCCTTGATTGTTTATGTATCGGTAAGGCTTCGGTCAACAGGAGGTTATTAGCAGTTAAGTTTTTGGGGAGTCCAAAGTTACGCTTGGCTTTTGGGCTGCATGAGGGGGCAGCGCCCCTACGCCCCATGTAGTTCAAGGGTCAACTGTATATTGTGAACATTATGGAAGTCTTTTGAGAGTCTTCAAAACCTCTCCTTTTAACGGTTGCACCCTATTCCATTGAAAGGCAAGACGCGATTTGTTCAGCTCCTCCGTTATCACGGAGTATTTGGTATTTCGGTCTGCGTTATTCCATCTAACGCTGCAAGGGACAGTCTGGAGAACATTACCATCCCCTGGCTCACTCACGCAGGCTTGAAATGCAACAGTAGGGGGATGGGAGCAAAGAATATCACAGAGCTGAGAGCCGCTGCAAAAATGGCTGCAGTGGGCAATAGACACGAACTAGTACTTTCTACCTCAAGTTTTATGAGCTTGTCTGCTTTTTATTTGCAACGAATTATAATTCATCATTGTCTCTGGAACCCAGAAGTCTCTTTGACGTGCATCTGATGAGTTCTCAGCAGGAGCTTGGATGACCAATTGCAGCAACTTCTTGTGCCAGGGATGGCTGTAGATGTTTTATATATTCAATTAATACCTCTAACAGTCTGCGAGATGCTGATGATTATTTCCATTTTATAGAGAACAGAGCCAAGGCTCAGAGAGAGTAAGTCACTGCCCGATGGCATCCTAGTAAGTCATGCTGGCGTCCATCCGGAGTCTGAACCCTTGTTCTTGGCCTCCATGCTGTCCTGCTGGTGCCGCTGCTGGTTCTGGAAGGGGGCTCACATGTCAACTTACCAGTGGACTGAGTTTGAGAGGACCTCCAGCCTCCCAAGGAGCCAACCGGAGAAACAAGTCTGTTGGCTGATTTACTACTGGTCACCCTGAAGGATAATATGGCTGTGCTAGGTCAGGGACAAATGATGGTGGTTGGCCCGGGTTTGGTTCTTCAGTATGTCTCCAATCTGACAGCATATTAGAGTCACGTGGGGAGCTTTAAAAAAAATCCCACTGTATGGTCTACACAGAGGGATCCTGGTTTAATGGGTTTGGTTGGGACTCAAATATCATTACCGTTGACAAATCCTTCAGGCGATTCCAAGGTTGAGAGCCATGCTCTAGGGTCTCTGACCCTTGGAACTTTGATGGTTGATGAAAGTATCAATGTTGTCCTGTATAAAAACGCTTTTAATTATGTAAATTAATTCTGTGATCTTAACACGAGTCTTGGAAGGAGATAGCAGTTGCTAAAGCTGTGATATGTGAGGAGCTCTGAAGTTGACTTATCTGTTCTGAAGTCAGAGGGGGCATGAACCAGCACTCATCCGCACAGCCATGCTGGAGATGAAGGTGGAGACAAGTCTCTCTGGGACTCCTGGATTTCTCCTTTCAGCCAGAATCTCCCTTACAATGAAGCCCACAGTCCGCCCAATTCGAAATCTTATAAGTCATGAAATCACTGCCACCTAGTGTTACTGATTTTCTTTTTCTTCTATTTTTTTCTTCCTTTCCTTCTTTATCTCTGTTACCTTCCCCTCTCTTTCCTTCCTCCTTTACTTCATTCCCTCCCTCTCTCTTATTTTCCTTCCTTCCTTCTCTGAAACTGAACTGATGTTTTACCAAGGCTGGGAAAGTTAGCTCCGGCTCAGAGAGAGGGACAGCATAAGCTCGTCGTCCCTCTGATCTCAGATCTGTTGTCAGGGCTCCTGCTGCTGAGAATTTCATCTTCCCTGAGTGCACGTATACATTGCTATCTATCATTCCCTCATCTTGTGGGGCTCACTTCCAGTTTGAAGAAGGTAGCCCATGAGGAATTTCAGGATATTTTACGTCATCCATTAATTTTTCAAGAAGAAAAATGGTGCTTAACATATATTTCCAGAATTTGCTTGATTCTCTTTAGTGTCGGTTTTCCTTTACGTGTTGTTAATCCAACCAGAACAACCTTGCAGGGAGACATTCACATAAAATGTATGGCATTCTGGACAATGCTTCACTTCTGGCTAAAGAGTGAGGGGGAAGGTGGCTATTATTTGGGGGTCTTGACTTACTCTGTTCTTGCTTCATTCTACTCCCACTTCAAGTCTACCAGATGGACCTGTCTGTCCCACCTCCAATCCCTAATCAGTCATTTCTCTGCATCTCAGCCATTATCGTCTTTTGCATGGCCAAAAAAATGGTCACTTACCTGTTCTTTTTGTATCTACTCATGTGTCTGAACAGACTCTTCCTTACACAACAGCCAGAAATGGCATTACCAGTTGAAATCTAGTCATGTTACTTCTGTATTAAAACCCACTGAGGTCTTCATTTATCACAACCGAGAAGGCTCTGTGGGATCTGACCTCAGCTTCCGCTCTGATCTCATCTCCCGCCACGAAGCCACACTGGCCTCCTCAGGGCCTTTGCACCTGCTGTGTCCTCTGCCTGGAATACTCTTCCCCAGAATCACACAGCTGCTATCATGTCTATCTCAGTACCTCAGGGTAGGTTAGATTTCCCAAATTCCTCTCTTTTATGTTTTACCCTCTTTTATTTTCTTCAAAGTACTTATCATTGTCTGGAATTCAAATTTAAAACAGATTGATCTCCTTTTGCTGAATCAGGTAACACCCCCTGGATGCCATACCCAGACCTGAGGGACCTGGATGGAGACCTCTGTATCGCCTACTTAATCACCTCCTTTGCTGTTTAGAACTATTGTTTTCATGTCAAGTGGGAGATGGTTGAGAAGCAAATGTGGACATCCCTAGAGGCTGGCAGCTTCCTGAGGTTGAGCAAGGGAAGAGGATCCCTGGACCCCAGTGACCTTACATTCGTTTTCATCCCATTGCTTTCACAGCCAGCACCCAACTGCCTTACTCCTCTCCCCTCGAATTTTGACATTGAAGGGTTAAAGGAGAACTGGAATCAGGGGCGCCTGGGTAGTGCAGTCCTTGAGCATCTGCCTTCGGCTCAGGGCGTGATCCCGGTGTTCCGGGATCGAGTCCCACATCGGGCTCCTCTGCTATGAGCCTGCTTCTTCCTCTCCCTCTCCCCTGCTGTGTTCCCTCTCTCGCTGGCTGTCTCTCTGTCACATAAATAAATAAAAAATCTTAAAAAAAAAAAAAAAGGAGAACTGGAATCAGACACTGGTGTCTGACCTCTTCTCCCTGTATCTTCCTCTCTCTCTCCAGGAAACAAATGTGAGCGATTTTTTTTCCTACAACTCTGTGTATATCATATCCTGAAGTCTCCCTATTTTTGACTTATGATTAACTGGCCATTCAAACACACCAGATCTCATTCTTTTTTTTTTTTTTTTTTAAGATTTTATTTATTTATTTGGCAGAGATAGTAATGTACACAACCATTTCACTTTTGAAAAAGCTTGGTTTTCTAGGTCATTGTCAGGGTGCACACTTGAAAAGCTCAATGTATCTTCTTTGCTTTCCTGTTGCAGCCTTCATAATCATTCCTTAGGCAAATCTACAGCTATAGCAGAATAGGGGAATAGATCATAAAACTGGGACTAGTACCTAGGTTTTCCACTTGTATTTTCTATTTTCTACCTCCTTATGTTTGTAATTAGCTTCTGGAATAGTTGAAGGGTAAAATTAAGGAGGAAGCTTAGAGTAATAAAGTTAAAGGTACAGAAAATAGGATGGAAAGAAAATAATTTGAGAGTGGTCTCCCAGATCCAAAGTCCAAATAACGGTGGTTTCATAAAAAGAGAAAAAAATGGAAGAAGAGATTTTCAAACAAACAATGTAAGGAGATTTTCTAGAATTCTGGGACATGGAACTCCAGACTGAAATGGCCCATAGAGTACCAAGCAAATAAAATGAAAATGAAGCAAACAAAAAAGTACAGTAAGGCACATCTCATGAATTGCAAAGAAAAGATACTAAAAGTTTCTTGAGGAAAACAAGTCCATATAAAGAGTTAGAAATTAGGAGGTCTTGAGATTTCTCAACACTTGAAGACGCTAGAAATAATGGGGACGTGTCTCCAACAATGGAAAAGCACAATTAGGTACTTCAAAAATACGTCCTGTCAATTCAAAATATATATTTTTTCTCAGAGATATATGAGCCATCCTCTTCAAACTGATCCCATAATAAGTCTCAAGAAAATCTTTAAAAATTTCAGAATGGACATCATATCTTCATTTATTCAAATGAGATTATAATAACAATAATACTAATAATAAAAGAGAGAGAGTAACCAATGGCAAACAGGATAACTAAACACATCCCACACACTTCCGTTTCCGGCCATGAAGAACAGCAGGGAACTGGTCAGTGTGATGGATTCTCTACTGTAGGTAAAAAATATTTTTACATGGGATCATCCTTATGTTCTCTGAGTTTCTCTCTAATCGTTTTTTTTTTCTTTTTAATCTGCATTAGAGTATTTCTTTTATGTCATTAATTTGATTTTCAATGATGCCTATTCTGTTGCTTGCTTTTTCTAATTAATTTCTTCCAAAAAAGATGTGGGTTTGGTTGACAATTAATTTCTTATATTTCCAATCTCCTTCTTCTGTTGTTTTAGAACTTATCCTTAGAATGTTATTTTATTAAATCAATGTTATTTTTAAGGTATTTATAGCAGAAATCAACTGTGAGGAATTAAGTTGTATTTTCCTCTAGGTTAATCTCTTTATTTGTCCTTGATATGTTGTGTGTGTGCTTGTGTTAACTATGTTATATTTGTATATTAGCATATGTTGTATTTGTATATTAGCATATGTGACATGGCTTTTCTTTCTACATTACTTATAATTAGAGGGGCTGATCCCAACACCTTATTTTCTCACAAATATAATAGATGGATGACTGACCCTCTTCCCACTTTATCTGAGACCAGATGTTTATTCTTTTCCACAAGTACAATCTAAGGATGTTTTTGTGTTCTGCCTACTTTGATATAGGTCAAGGGCATAGGTCTGGGAGAAGGAAAGCTCACAAAGCAGTCTGCTGGTAGAAGGCATGAGACCTCAAGTCAGCGAGTCAGTGCACTGGTGGTAAGTAACCAAGTGTGAGCATCCCATGTGTTACTTCCCCACCTCCTGCCCCCGCTGGTCAACGCGAAGGGGGCAGGTGGTGCTTGGGGACGAAGTGGGTTGTATTACAGTACAGGAGCCCTGAGTTTAGGAAACCAAAGCTTTTATAATGGGCAAGAGGCATGTCTGCCCTTTGCTCTGGAGGGAGGTGCTATTTCTGTCTTGCAAGTCTATCCACTGTTAGAAAATACTTGAAAACGTGGCCTGCTCAAGGGGCAGTCAGTGCCCTGCTTCCAAAATGGGCAGAAACACAAGAGCCTCATGGGAAATTATCTCCCAACAGTGCACTGAATAAAAAGATCTTCGAGGATCCATGACTAGTATATCAAACCCTAATTCCCTGACAGGTGGCAAGAAACCAATTCAGAAATATGAGCATTTGTACAGAATCATCCTGACAATGTCTTATGCTGATACCTACCCAGATGTCAGCACAGAGCCACACTTGAATCCTCAATAAACCATAGTTTATGGAGAACTAAGATAATTCTGTATTTTAAGTGACAAGGATAATTTATTTAACTGGAGAAAGTTGATGGGGTATGAAAATTTCTTCCATTTTATTATTACTATATTTATATTTTTTAAATTTTTTCCTAACAAGCATTGCTTATTTTTATAAATAACCAGCTAAAAAATAAGTACTATTTTAAGCAATATACTTAAATAAATAAGGAATCTCCGTGTGTGTGGTGGCTTTATCCTGAGAACTTGTTTTAGGCAGAGGGCTGAAAGAAATAGTGTATTGACTAGCTCTGACCTTAGACAAGCCACCCACCTCATGACTTTTTTTTTATAACATATAACTTTTTATGTGCCTTGGTTTTTATTCCCATTAAACTTAGAACTTGAATTAAGTGATTTTTTAAAAAGGTTTTATTTATTTATTTGGGGGATGGGGCAGAGGGAGAGAGAGACTCTCAAGCAGACTCCCTGCTGAGCACAGAGCCCAATGCGGGGCTCGATCCCTCGGCCCTGAGATCATGACCTGAGCTGAAATCAAGAGTCGGACGCTCAGCTGACTGAACCACCCAGGCGCCCCAAACTAAGTGATTTTCACGATGTCTTCCTTTATGATTTTTTTTTTTTTAATTCTAGATCTCCAGAAGAGGAATTAGCTTATATATTAGGCATGGCTCTTAGGCTATAAGAATTGTAACACCAAACTCTTAATGTTGTTGTTTTTTCTCAAGTATTTTATTTTATTTTATTTTTTTTAAAGATTTTATTCATTTATTCGACAGAGATAGAGACAGCCAGCGAGAGAGGGAACACAAGCAGGGGGAGTGGGAGAGGAAGAAGCAGGCTCATAGTGGAGGAGCCTGATGTGGGGCTCGATCCCATAACGCCGGGATCACGCCCTGAGCCAAAGGCAGATGCCTAACCGCTGTGCCACCCAGGCGCCCCTCTCAAGTATTTTAAAGCAATGGCAGCCTGCGTTCCTGCAGTAGTTTAAATATAGTTCAAATGAAATGCAGAGTAATTGTGTATCGATGAATGGTTCTCTGTGTCTCTATAATCTCTCTAAAGTCTAAGACGTTTGCTCTAAACTAGTGATCAGCTTTTAAAAAAGCAAGTAGGTCTGGATTTTAGGTTGTGACCTACTTCTTTCCTCCTTTTTTAGTAAATTTACTTAAAAAAAAAAAAAGGTGGAGGAAGAGTAGCAGCCCCAGGCACCTGTCGGCTGCTTGAGAGGAAGTATGTGTGTTTCACTGAGTTAAGGTGTGCCGGTGGCCGAAGTGAAACCAGAGGGGATGGGCTCCACGGATCTCCAGTTCTCACAGGCACTGTGGTCTTGCACTTAACTTCTGGTTAGCCAGAGAGACTCTGGTAATTAGCCTTCTGAGGGGAGCCCAGAGAAGGAGCTCGAAGAGGGGTGTGAGGGTGAGTCGGCGTGGAAAGCGGGACCAAGGGTTTCTGAATGGCTGTGTGCTGTGCCTAATGGCCCCTGCAGGGGTGCGTGCCTCCGCCGGCCAGTCCTCCTTCGAACAGTCAACTGGCTTTAGTTTTCATCCACTGGGGAATTTTCCTCCACGTGGGGAAAATGTGCACTAATTCGGCAGAACGCTTTCCTCCTTGGCTTTCCCGGCGTCCCTGAGCTCCTTCCTCCGCCGCTCACCAGCCTCCGTCCTAGAGTGTTCACATGTTCTTGCAGCAATTAGAGTGGCTTGTGAACGATGGCCAGCTTCTCCTGCAAGTTAAAAATGAATTTGCTTCTGTTATGAGCTATATTAACAGAAACTATGGGGAAGAGTGATCATTTGTGCGTGGTATCGGTGTGAGCATAATATTAATTATTACTATAATAGCTAACATTTATGAATAACCACTATGTCCATGGCACCGACCTAAGCAGATCAAGTGTATTAATTTAAGTGTTTAATCCTCACATTAATCCTCTAAGGGGGCACTACTATTATCCCTGTATTACAGACAACAAAACTAAGCGCTGAGAGGTTAAGCCATTTTGCAAAATGGGAAAGGACAAGTCCACACCGGTACTGATTCAGGAGGCGAAAGCCTAATTCCCGTTGCATTTCAAGAAAAGCTTCCAAATGTGGCAAAGGCAGAACAGGTTTACAAATGATCCGATGACAGGCAATTGCAGTAAAGGGACCCGCAGATTTTATTACGTGTCATTGGAATCCTGCGGCATATCTGGGTACACCACCTAGTCTGCAAAAATGGCACAAGTCTCTCTATTTTATATCATTGTCTCGAGCTGAAAAGAAATCAGGGCCGTCTGTCTGGTTTGTTCGTTGAACTTCCGCTAGCAAGGAGAACTTGGCGAGAGCGCCACGTGACGCAGTGGACTGTCATTATGTGACTTAGGAAAGATGGCTTATCTTTAGTGAGTCCTTTTTATCATCTGTAAAATAGGGGTGATAACAGGACTTACTTCATTTATTTCCTCCTACCCTGTGAAGTGTATAATTCAGTGGCTCTAGTGTATTCACACAGGTGTGAAATATCACCATTACGTCATTCCAGCACAGGCTCACCATCCCCCAAAGAAACGCCATACCTATTAGCAATCATTCCGTATCCCCCCTCCCCCAGTCCCAGCTCCTGACAGCCACTGCGCTTTCTGGATGGATTTGCTTATTCTGGGCATTTTATAGAAATGGAATCAAGCAATGTGACATTTTGTGTCTGGCTTTTTCACCTGGCTTCATGTGTTCAAGGTTCAGTCATGCAGTAACATCTACCAGTATTCCTTTTTCTGGCTGAATCATAGTCCACCGTGTAGCCATAACGTATTTTGTTTATACGTTCATCGCCTGGCGGACATTTGGGTTGTTTCTACTATTTGGCTTTATTAATACTTCTATGAGCATTGTGTACAAGTTGTTATGAGAATGTATGTTTTCTGTGCTCTTGGACATACACCTGGGGGTGAAATTGTGGATTCTATTCTGCATTTGATCTTTCAGAAACTGCAAGAGTGTTTTCCAGACAGGTGCACCATTTGACATTCCCACCAGTGACAACCGAGAGTTCACATTTCTCTGCATCTTTGTGAACAATTGTGATTTTCTATCTTTTTGATCATCGCTATCCGAGGAGTGTGAAGAGGCATATCGATGTGGTTCTGCTTTGTATTTTCCTAGTGACTAATTATGAGAATGTATTTTCATGTGCCCTTTGGACATGTGTATATCTGCTTTCAAGAAATGTCTGTTCAGGGGTGGGTGGCACAGCGGTTAAGCGTCTGCCTTCGGCTCAGGGCGTGATCCTGGCGTTCTGGGATCGAGCCCCACATCAGGCTCCTCCGCTGGGAGCCTGCTTCTTCCTCTCCCACTCCCCCTGCTTGTGTTCCCTCTCTCGCTGGCTGTCTCTATCTCTGTCGAATAAATAAATAAAATCTTAAAAACAAAAACCAAAAACACCAAACTTTAAAAAAAAAAAAAGTCTGTTCAGACCTTTTACCCATTTTTAAAATATTTGTTTAGAGATAGTCTCTTATATTTATTATTTTTGCTTATTTTAATGATAATATGCCTACGTTTTCATGTTTGCCTCTCAGTCTTGCATACTGCTGTAAAGGATCTATTCAAAACATTTATTATTTTGCTCTTATTATCAAGTTGATAGGTTGTCTTCAAGATAACAAGTGATCATAATCTAGAAGGAAAACAGAAATGGGGACAGTGTCTGTGAGTAGACAATTAAGGGAAATTTTGGTTAAGTGAGAAGTAATAATGCAGCTAATATTTTCCTTTTTGTAATGCTCAAGGCATTGTGCCCTAATCATTACCTTTGTAGGTGATATAAATATTGTGAATCCATAATGTGTTATTCGGTATTCTAAACCATGCTTTTCTAATAAAAAATTCTTTGACAAGGGAGATCAACTTCAATTTAATGCAAATATTTCAGACAATTCAAAATGTATTGTGTCCAGATGATAAGACGGCCGATCAACTTAATGATGACTTGTGAAAAACGCTATCGTCTTGGTACTTGTAAATATTTTGTAAAAAGAGGGGGAGAAGATGTTTATACAATACAAAGGTATGTTTAAATCTGAAGTTATTTTACTCTTCAGTCTGCCAGGTAATAAGAAAAATTCATTAGTGATATTTTGAGATCTTAACTTTAAAGAAAAAAGAGACACAGAAAATTAGCAGCGATAATTCCTTGCCCATAAGCTTACACACCCACGTGTGTGCGTGTGCACACACACACGCACACACACACACACACACACACTAGCCTCTTATTGTTTTAAAGAAGGCTCTGGGGGCGCCTGGGTGGCACAGCGGTTAAGCGTCTGCCTTCGGCTCAGGGCGTGATCCCGGCGTTATGGGATCGAGCCCCACATCAGGCTCCTCTGCTGTGAGCCTGCTTCTTCCTCTCCCACTCCCCCTGCTTGTGTTCCCTCTCTCGCTGGCTGTCTCTCTCTCTGTCAAATAAATAAATAAATAAAATCTTTAAAAAATAAAGAAAGAAGGCTCTGGCTCACAGGCAGAACGACCTGTGCAAAGATGGACCTCTTCCAGGCTGGCTTGATACTTCTTTTCCTTGGAATATTCGTTTTGGAAACAGAGTCAGCTTTGTGTCTGTCTTGTGGCCAAGGCTATAAAATTTAAAGCTCAAGAGATGTTGTTAGCAATGTTTCCTGTCTTGTGGTTCTGCAGAATGAGAAAGAACGACAAATCAGACGTACAGATATGAGCAGAGAGGATAGACAGAGAAAGAGGTCTGTGCTCATTCGGGCTCCTGGTTCTTAGTTTCCTGAGGTCCAATTGTATCCCCACTCTCAGGTTCCTAAAGACCTGTCGATGTTCTCGTAATAATTTGCTTTTTCCTTAAGCCAATTTGAAGGTTCATTTTTGTAAGATAAATTTTTAAAAAAAAAAATACATGTATGTATTTGGACATATTTTAATAGATCTGAAGTGTGTGCTCCAATTGGGAAGAGCTGGAGAGCCATCGGAAAAGAAATGAAATGTCAGCTCATTTAGCAGACGATGAATTTGGACTGTGCATAGGAAGTTATGCTATCTTTGATCAGCCCAATAAACAGGCTTGTCAGAACCTGGTTTTGGAAAAGAACCACGGACGGAAGACACACGAAGGCAGTTAAAATGACTCTCATGTGGTTTAGGAATTTTCTTCCATGTGGCATTTTCAAATAAGAGCCAATAAAATAGACGCCTGACATTTAGGGGGGAAAATTTACAAGAGATCTATCTAGAAACCCTTCAAATACTCCATTCCTGAAATACTACTCCAAAACACTCTTCTCAGTTTCTTTGCCAATGTGACAGGGTTGATAATCTCTACTCTCTGAATTTATTGTATGGGCAAAATGAGATTGCATAGGGAAGGGGACCCAGATGGGGCCAAGGTGGTGGGACCGTGGGGGACCCCAGAGTCACCTGCCCTCAAATCAAGACTCTGCAAAAGGACATTTAAAATTTCCTTCAACGTATGGCTTACAAGTAGCTGAAGCATGAGTGTTTCCTCCATGATGTCAAATCTGCACTGTGGTTTTAGAATTTAGGAAGGCTCCAGATGTTTCTAGATGTGGGCCACTGACACGTTTCATGCTGTGCAGTGCCTCTCTCTAAGCGGGCCACTTCCCTCGGTTGTGGCTCTAGCTGCCACAGGTTGGAGGCTCCTGGCACATATTTCTCTCTGAGAGTGAGACGCTGGGTGCGTGGAGACGGGCGTTATTCACGTCGTGGCACCAGAGAACCGTGAGGGAACTGGGTGAAATCCACTGAGTGGAGCCAGGGTGCTGATGTACGTGGATTGGGAAAATCTACTTCTATTTTCTACTTGGTATTTCTATTCAACATGACATTGGATATCCCCTCTACCTTTGCATTTTGAGAGTCAGAGATGGAGAAATCGCCTTCTGGAATTCCCTTTCATAATTATGGCCCTAAGTCACTTCTGCGTGTTGAATGTCTGAACTTCCAAACTATCCAGAAACGTGTTGAGATATGTGCATAACCTGGAAAATGATATGGTATGATTTGTGTCGATTGTGCTGCAAATATTCCACTGGGGTTTTTCTTCTTCTAAGAGTGCTAGGTGCAAGAGTATAAGAATTCTGTACTTCTAATAAAAATTAAATTTCTATTTTGGTGCTTTAATCCAGCCACTACTACGAGGAATCCAGTTTCCCGTAGAAGAAAAGTCAACCTCAGTGGCGGAGGATTGCCACTCCCCTCCTGGCCCCAGGCGGACTTTTAAATCCTGATTTTTTTCTATTCTCTTCTTTCCTGCATTAGACTCAACCACTTACAGGTATAAGGGAAGCCACTCCTAGGGATTCTCGATCGCCATTCTTTGGGCCATTGGTTGTGAACTCATCAGAGTCATGCAGTCTTCCAGAAGCGTTGTCTTTTAGTACTTTCCGCGATGACAGAAGTGTTCTGTACGTGTGCTACCCAATGTCGTGACCAGGAGCCCCATGCAGCTGGTGAGCCCTTAACACGTGGCTAAGGCAACTAAGGAACCACATTTTTAGTTTTCTTTAATTTTAATAGATTTAAATGTAACTAGCCATTTGTGGTTGGTGACTGCCGTATTAGCTAGTACGGTTCAGTCACTAGTAACTTCTCTCCGTGAATGCCTCTGATCTGCTAGAGTACCGCTGCTTCCATCCCATTTACCAATTGCCCTACGAAGGCAAAGGACAGTGGACTCCACTCTGCGAAAACACCCTTTATTCCTTCCATTCTATGACGTCACAGCACCTCCTTCTTTAGAGATGAGGTCTTGGCTGGGTAGCACATGGACCTTAGAGTGCGTTTCTGCTTCATGGCGTAGCTTTGCCCTGGCACAATTCAAATACCAAGGCCAGGTATGAACTTTTCAGACGCAGCGCTCTGTAGAGAGCTACTGGCCCTGCCTTGGGAGACGAGTGTAGTGACAAAAATACAGAGAAAAGGAGAGTAGAAATTGTGAAGGGGGGTCTCTTGATGTCACTGTAGTCTCACCAAGTTTTGTAGCCGAAGCGAGAGACAGTTGATAATTTCAGTGCTAGTGCGGAAAGGTGACTGGAACTGGGGAGATCCTCGCGCACCCCCACCACCGGCATCAATAACCGCTCCCTAAAACCACTCTGGAGAAACATATGTCTATGAGGAAACAGTTGCCAAGTCTTCAGCCTCTGCTTCCAGTCGGACTGTTACCATAAGGTCCCTTTCTATGAACATTCTAGAGCATTCTTAAGTAATCCTGATCTGCATAAAAAGTGGATTTTTAAATCAGCTAGTATTGAGGACTCATTATTTGCTCTAGAAAAAGGATTCACGGAAGGCTTTCCTTAAATAGAAAGCCCTTCCAGAGCATGTAACGATGCAATAAACAGCATGACTTTTCAGAGACGTAACAATGTGAACGGAAAGGATACATCTGTATTTTATAAAGCAGTGACGAAGGTCCTAAAATAGACCCAAAGCCCACCACGGCCGCTGTAGTCCTCCCGCTTCCTCCGGAGAAGTGCTCGTCACTTGGTAATAGCATTACTTAATACTGAAAATTGTTTTGAGACAGTTTGTTGTGGGTGACAGGAGACAAAGAAGGTTTATCGCATTGTGTTGTATTGATTTCATCTTATTCTAGCATGCACTGAAATTGTTGCTTTTAAGGAAATAGATTCATTTTACTAAGAGTTTCAAGGGATCTGAGGTAGGCTTTGTGCGCAGATCAGATTTTCAAATTCAGACTTTTTCTTCACTTGGGTGGAGAGGAAATGGAGCCGTTTATAGGATGACTACAAGGGGAGATAAAGAAGGGGGAAGGCAGCATGCAGCTCCTGCAATCGTCATTACTAGTCTCTGACACAAGAGGGAAGCAGGAATTAACTCAAGATTCCTCCCTATTTGTTATCCAAGTTATCCAGTGATAGGCAATCTTCGTCTAGTAAAATAGACAGACGTTCAAATGAAATAGTTTAATGTTCCCATTACGAAAGAGTTTGTTCTTATTTTCCTAGTGGAAAGAGAACCCACAAGGTCTGTTTTTCCCCCGGGGGAAGTTACAGAAAGCAATGCACCCAGTACTTGAGAGAGTAGGATTGGAAGTCAAACAAAATCAGGATAAGGCGGGGCTCAAGTTCCTGCCGGCAGGGTGACCTTGGACAAATCCCTTAGCCTCTCCGAAACCCAGTTTCTTCATCTGTCCAAGTGGAATAATCATATCTGCCCATTTCCCAGAATTGCTGCAAGACTTCCATGAGATAATGTGTGCAGAGGGCACAGAGTTCCTAGCAAAGTGCTCAAAAAAAGGGTAGAAGTTATGATTTCTTCTTGAAAATTCTCGACACAAGCCTTGGGTGTTTTGCCACTCTCACGAGAATTAAATACAAGCATTTATCTCGTAAGTATTTTTTGTTGTGTGCAGGACTCAGTAGCGACTTTCTGTCATGGGGCGTGTGTGTGTGTGTGTGTGTGTGTGTGTGTGTGTGTGTGTGTTTGGGTGGGTGGGTATTTCCTGTCTCTGGGGGAATTAACTTTCAACTTTCACTCTATGATGCCGTTGTCATCTTTCCTCTTGCCTTTTCTCCTTGATCCCTGGTAAACTAAAAGAAATCTGTCATTTTCAGCTATGGGTGTTTATATATTGTCTGAGTAGGGGAGTTTGGGGCACATACCTCTTAAAAATATAAACGGTGTTTTGCATCCCAAGGAGGAATTTGGGAAAATGTGGACTTGGTGACTCAGAGTTACTTGGTATAAAAGGAAGACAATTGAAGTATGGATAGCTTAACCAAGTTGCAAATACATTTCACAATTAAACAAACCGACCAATCGATAAAGTTTTGACTGTGAATTTTAAATGTGAAAAACTTCATGCTAAAATAAAATTTGCTTAGGCTTATTAAAATTATTTATGATAGTTTTTCCTTTTTAGAAAATTCTCTGATATATATAAATATATTATGGTAATATATGTAATATATTAATATAACATAACATAACATAACATAATATAAAAAATCAAAAGTGCAAAGAAATCCCCAGAGGGTATGTTTCAAATATTAAGAACAGGAATTGTTTAAAAGTATACTACAGCGTTACCCTCCCCCAAAAAAGCTAACTGTTTAAGGGGAGCAGAATTTGCCCCCTACTGTGTCTCTTTGGCATGGGGATTATTTTAAACTGGTTATTGTTAAGAAACAGCAGATGCAGAGGAAGCTCTGAAAACTGAGCGGCAGTGACCCTTTTGTAAGAGACACATTTATAAGGGAAATCTCCATTTGTAAGGGTGTCTCCCAGGCTGTACCAGCTTGGGGGGCGGGGGGTGGGGAGCTGACTCCTAATCTCTAGAAACTCCTGTTGGTGGAGAAGATGGTGGCTGAAATCTGCATAACAACCTCGCCCTTGTTTCCTGGGCTTTTCCTGGCCACCTCGGATAACTGACTCCCCACCCCAACATCTTCTAGCTGGAGATGATGTTTTAGGTGATGGTTTCAGCCATTTCAAGGAGTTACCCAGTTTCCTTGGGTCTCTGCAATGCCTACAGGAGGGACACATGTTATTAAACTTCTGTTTGCTTTTCTCCTGTTAATCTGCATTATATCAATTTAATTACTAGACCAGCCAAAGAGCCTAGAAGAGAAAACTTCTCGCATCTACACTGTGAATCATTGTTTCCTTAATCATCAGAAGAGATTCTAGAGAGCCTGTACTTGGCAAGAGTTGCCGATGTATGCCTGAAAAGAAGTGCTGATTAATTTATATAATTGCAAAGAACTTACTCGGAATTTTTTCTATAAACTACCACATCTCCTTACATTCACCAAGAATTAGTGAACTTTTACTCGTCTGTACTTGTCATATTCAGTCATAAATCATGTCATTTTTTCCCCCTTTAAAATGTGTTGGTATTCTTCGTGTTTTTGGTTCCACCGGACCAAACCACACCACTGGCTACCAATTTTTTTTTTTAAAGACTTTATTTATTTATCTGACAGAGATAGAGACAGCCAGCGAGAGAGGGAACACAAGCAGGGGGAGTGGGAGAGGAAGAAGCAGGCTCACAGTGGAGGAGCCCGATGTGGGGCTCGATCCCATAACGCCGGGATCATGCCCTGAGCCGAAGGCAGACGCTTAACCGCTGTGCCACCCAGGCGCCCCATGGCTACCAATTTTTATCACCTCTTCCAGATAATGATGTATGACAGCCTCCTAACTCATACGCCAAGTTACACTCTCTTTAACCCCCAAATTTCCTCCGTGTTTTGTCAAATGAAGTTCTGATATGGTTGGAAGTGGTGGGGTTCAGAGCCGATGGCCAAGAAAGAACTCTTGAGATGTCTTTGGTGTACAAAGGTGGTTTTATTAAAGCTCGGGGACAGGACCCGTGGGCAGAAAGAGCTGCGTGGGGTTCTGAGGAGTGGCTGATTATATACTTTCAAGCTGGGAGGGGCTTAGGCACAGGGCAAGCCTCCGAGGTATTTTGGAGACAAGGTTTCCAGGACCTTGAGGGGGCTGGCTATTGTTAGGAAAAGGTCATTTACTATTGTCTAGTAAAAACTCAGTCATGAGACCCTTCAGATGTGTATCAGTGGGTCTTATGCTTGGAGGGTGATTGCTGACATATCTTGGGGGTAGAGAGAAAGGAAGTTTCCAAAGGAATTTTTATGCGTTAAAGTAGACTTACAGGGTCCTAGGGGGTTGGGCTAAGATTGCCTCTTGCCTTAGCAAAAGTATTGACATGGAGGCAGCTGAGTTCCTGAGGAAGGTCAGTCGGCCTGGTTCAAGGACTCGTCAATGGATTTTAAGTAGTAAGGAAATACAACTTCTCTTTTGCCTTTGTTTCCCCACATCAGTTCTTGAGCTCATTTTAATTGTATCATTCCATATTTAACATCTTCATAACTTATCCTATTTTAATATTACTGTTTCTTCAGCAGGGTGGCGTGCCTAGCTAGAACGCTTAGGACTTTTGCGTCTAATCTTACAACACTCCTTTAAAGGATTATACCCCTTTTCGACATGCTCAGAGAAGCTAAGTAACAACAGGTGAGTGATATGCAAACACGAGGGTTTACTCGGAAGCCCACTTTATTTCTAGGTGTGCTGCATCCCACGGTAGCTCGTATGGAGGTCATACTTACGCCTGCCTTTCAAGACCTTCCAAAGTCTGGCTCAGTGCTTGTTACCATTTCTACTCTTTCTGCTCTAAGGATCTTCTCTGTCCTTTCAGAGCACTCTATAAATGAAGGATGGTTACTCCCTGCTCAGATGGGTCAGCTCACAGGAAATGATCATTTGGTTTTCTTGAAGAATGCTTCCTTTCTTGCGCATGTGCATTATGGTAGAATCTCTTCATAATTTTCATAAGCCAGCTGTTTGATATTTCAAGTTTAAAATGGTATACACACTCCCAATAAGATGGAGTAGACACACTTCTCCCTATTCCTCCTGCTAAGCGCAGCTAAAAATCCTGAACATTATGTATAAAACAAACGTAAGAACACTCTTTAGGCTGGAGAGAAGGCCGACCAGTTCTGGAGCCCTCAGGACACCAACATGGTTGTAAACTCTGTTTTCTCTTTTGCTTCATATATCCCAGACTGGGCCCGGCAGAAGCCAGCAATTTGGAAGCACTAATGCACATAGACAAAAGAAGCCCCAGGAAAAACTTGCTCTCCAGTCAAAGGACCAGGTAAAGAGCAGCCTACCAAGACAGGAAAGTTTCAGCCAAGCCCCACCACAAGTAGGCCAAACCCCACAGGGAAGTCTGTGGTCCAATCTGCATACCTGCCAGCGAAAGCTCAGTAGGGAGCTTAGTCATCCATCTGGGACAGGCTGTTAAGTAAGCACCCTCTAGTCCCTGCTGGGGTAGTAAGAGAGAAGGCCAAGTGGGGAATGGTGGCTTCCTTAGCAGAGGTCACCCAGAGAGTCTGAACTTTCATCCACAGTGGGAATGAGGGACCCACTCCTTCCTGGTGGTACTTCAGAAGACCTACGGGAGAGTCAGGATTGATGTAGGGTGATTGATGAACATTCTCCCTCAACACACACACACACACACACACACACACACACACACACAATGGTGTCACTGGAGGCCATGTAGCGAGAGGTGCCCCTACTTCTCCTGCCGGAATGGAGTCATCAGAGGCTTAGCGGGGAGCCTGAACTCCCACCCCTGCCCTGTAGTTACAAGATGGCCCCTCCCCCACTGAATCCACAAAAGCTGTGTTGAATCTGAATTTCCACTCCTGAATTTCCACTCCTAGTAATGAAGTGGTTCCTTCCTTCACCTGCTGGCACAAGGTCAGAGGAGGTCTGCTAGAAACAGATTTAAATAAGATCCAGATTCTCATAATACAATACTGCAAATGTCCAGGGTATAATTGAAAATCACTTGTCATATGAAGAGCCAGGAAAATCTCAACTCAAATGAGAAAAGACAATCATCAGATGCCAGTACCAAAGTGACAGAGGTACTGGAATTATCTGACAAGGATTTTATGGCCATTATCATAAAAATGCTTCAAAAAGCAACTATGAACATGCTTGAAGCAAATTAAAAAGTAGAAAGTCTCAGCAACAAAACAGAAAGTAAAAACCAAGTGGAAATTCTAGGTCTGAACAAACACAATAACTGAAATGAAAAAACTCCGTAGATGGGCACAACAGTAGAATAGAGAGGACAGAGACATAATCAGTGAACTGGAAGACAGAACAATCATAATTACTCAATCTGAAAAATAGAGAGAAAACGGACTTAAAAAAAAAAAAAAAAAGAGCAGAGGGAACTTTGTGGCCATAAAAAAGATCTGACACTCATGTCGTAAAAGTCCCAGAAGGAAAGGAGAAAGAGAGTGGGCAGAAAAAGTATTTAAAGAAATAATGGCTGAAAATTTTCCAACTTTGGTAAAAGACTTAAACCTACCGATTAAAGAAGCAATGTGATCCCCAACTGGATAAACCCAAGGAAATCCATATCAAGACATATTATAATTGAACTTCTGAAAACTAAAAACAAAGTGAAAACCTTGAAAGCAGTGAGAGAGAACCAACACTTACATGTCGGGGAAAAGAATTCAAACACCGCAAATTTCTCACTGAAACCACGGAGACCAGAAGGAAGAGTGTACAATTAATAAGTAAGTTCAGGAATGCCGCAGGACTAAAGAGCAACATACAAAAATCAAGTGTCTTCCTATATACTAGCAATGAACATGTCCAAAAACACAATTTAAAAGAAAATTTAAAATTAATCCAAAATGAAATGCTTGGACATAATCTAACAAAACAGGTACAGAATTTGTATACTGAAAATTCCAAAACCCTGAAGACAGACATTAAGGATCAAACAAAGGGAGAGACGTACGGAGTTCATGGATAGGAAGGCTCAACATGGTACAGATGTCAAGTCCATATCCGTTTAATGCAATGCAGTCCATGTAGGTTTGGTGCAATTCCTATCAAAATCCCAGCAAAATCTTTGTGGATGTAGTCAGGATGATTCTGAAACCTACATGGAACGGTAAAGGGACTAGAATAACTACAACAGTTTTGAAAAAGAAGAATGAAGCAGGAGGAGTCACTCTACTCAATGTCAAGGCTCGTTATGTAGCTACAATAAACAAGACTGATAGAGAACAGTAAATCCTGTAAATCCATACAGGGACAAAGGGGTAGAAGTAATTCAATGGAGGAAGGATAGTCTTTTCAGATTGGTGCTAGAACAATTGACTATTCATGGCAGGGGGAGCCTTGACCTAAATCCCACACCTTATGCAAGAATTAAGACAAAATGGATTATAAATCTAAATGTAAACTATAAAACTAGAGACTTCTAGAAGAAAAATCTCTCAGACCAAGGGTCACGTGAGGAGTTTTTAGTCACAACACAGCAAAAACATGATCCATAAAAGAATAAAATTGGCAAATTGGGCTTTAACAGAATCAAAAACTTCAGCTCTGCAAATTCCACTGGCAAGAGATTGAAAAGACAAGCCACAGACGGGAAGCCACAGACGGGGAGAAAATTTTCCACATCTCATATCCAACAGAGGTTTGATATCTAGAACTCTCAAGAGTCGGCAGTAAAAACAGCCCAAACAATCCAACTGGAAATTGGGCAAAAGACATGAAGTGACATTTCATTGAAAAGGAGATAAGGATGGCAACTATGGGTATGAAAGGAATTTCAACATCATTAGCAATTGGGAAAATGCGAATTAAATCCATGACGAGACATCACTACAAACCTATTGGAAAAGCTAAAAGAGAAGAAAATATTCATGACAACAGGAAGAGCTGGGAAGAAGCAGAGAAACAAGTCCATCATACATTCATCGGCACAGCCACCGGGAAATAGTTCGACAGACTCTTTTGAAGATAAGCATGTACTTACCAAAAACGCCACACTTAGGTCCTGGACATTGATCCCAGAGAGGAGAAAACTTATATCTCTACAAAAACCTATACACTATCATTCATAGCAGCTTCATTTTTAATAGCCAAGAACTAGAAACAACGTGAATGTCCTTTGATGGGTGAATCGCTAAGTAACTTGTGGTACGTCCATACCGTGGATACTACTCAACAATAAAAAGAAATTAACTGTTGACGCGCACCACAACTTGGCTGGATCTCAGGGGCATTGTGTCAAATGGACAAAATACAAAAGCAATCTTAAAGGTCACACCTTGCATGATTCCACTTACATAACACTCTCAAAATGACCAAAGTGTAGGGATGGAGACCCAATTTGTGATTGCTAGGGATTAGGGATGGTGAGGATAAGGGGAGTGTGTTCTAGCATGAAGAGGAGCGTTGTGGTGGGGTGGAGTCAGTTGGTTTCAGTCCAGGTCGTGATCTGGGTGTCGGGAGATTGAGCCCCGAGTTGGGCTCCTCTCTCGCATAGAGTCTGCTTGAGATTCTCTCTCTTCCTCTCCCTCCGCCCTTATCCGCCCCCATGCTCGCACATGTGCACTCTGTCTCTCTCTTTCTGTCAAATAAATAAATAAATCTTTAAAAAAAGAGAGGAGCATTGTGGTAATGGAATAGTTCAGTATCTTGACTGCGGTGGTTACAGAAATCTATACATGTGATAAAATAGCTTAGAACTGTACACCCACATTTGCGCTAATGTCAGTTTCCTTCTTTTGATGTTGTAGGACAGCTGCGTAAAGTGTCACCATCGAGGGAAACTGGATAGAGTAGAGAGGACCTTCCTGTACTATGTCTCCAACTTCCTAGGAATCTGCAGTTATTTCAAAATAAAAATATATTTTTTTACAAAAGGATACAAATACCTTTTGTTTGGAAAGATGGGGAGGGAGGCCGCAAGAAACGACGCCATCTAATTTTTCCATCTTGTTCTCTGGGTTGCTGAGACCCATCTGATGGGGTGTCCCACTAGGCCGCGTCCTTTGCCCGGGTCTTTCTCCATCTCGAGTAGAACTGAGCTCACCTCCCAGAAGTTCAAACCTGCCTCTGTGCTCATATAGTTTAAAAAAGGTCATGGTGAAAGGGATGGAGACAGCCATCAGTTACTCTCCCCCTTAGAAAGCAGAGCTGTGTCCTCTGTCAAAGCGTCAGTGTCACGGGCAGCGAGAATCTACACTTCGAACAGGCCGGAAGTCAGTCTGGATCCAGAGGGCAAATGGGGTGGAATGAAGCTTTGGGGGTTCTCTTCCCCGGCCTGGGAGCAGTGTTCCTGAGCTCTTTTCTGGCACTTTATCCCAGAGACAGTAGAATCTGGAACCTCCTGGCAACAAGGAGTGGCTGATCTTTGGGGTGCCTTGACTGGGAGTCCCATTGCTTTTTGGGTAAACAGATGAGGAGGGAGGAAGACGGGTGAGACAGGACAGGAACTGGGAGACTGGTCTAGCTGTAGACTGAGGAGACTTTGCTCAGGCCCACCTTGGGCAGGTCTGTCTCAGAGAGAACCAGCCTAAAATGGGGAAAATGGGGGGCGGTGACATGGTGTCTGCTGAAAGGCTTGTCCTGGCAGGATTATAACCCCCGTGTAGACAAGAGTTTGGAAACTAGCAAGTGCACTGGCACCTAGAACACCGCTCTGCCCCTGAGCGTGCATGCGGTAGCTAGCTGGGGAAACTGAGGCAGGAGCCCACTGCTATGGACTGGGTTAAAATAGCGAGGAGGGACGTATGCCCCATGGGCATTTTGAGGTTCTCTTAGGCCCACTAGTTCTTAAATCTATGAACAGCAAGATGTGTAGTCACCTCCTCTTCTTGCTGCTGTTGGGGTTGGCCCAGGAAACTGCAGGCAGATCCATCAGCGAGAAGCTGGAGGAAACAAAGCCTGGAAAATACCAGAGGCGGACCCGTAGACCATGGTGGTTACCACCGCCACAAAGATCGGTTCGCCCAATTCATTTTCTCGCGGGATAATCGAACAGAAAATCAGTCTTCACAGTATCCATCACGCATGGAAAGGGGTTCCCTGGCCTCAAATCTCGCAGGAAGGGTAGGCAATTTAATTTTGCTTGATTCATGCTTTTTATTCAACAATGAACTCAAGCTGCAGATTTCAGAATGGATGGGTTGGAAAGTAAAACTCCCATTGTCAACCCTGTGGTGTGTGAGAAAGAAGTTAAAGATGGGGTGGCTCTCAGCAGGCATTGGCCTTCGCAGATCTGCTCATTTATAAAGGGTGGTGACAGTAGTTTTCAGTGCCACAGACACGACCCATGGGCTGCTGATGTGCTTACCCACTATTTCTCTGGACACTACAGTCCTCTTTGTTATGGAAAATTCTGACTGCAGTCATGTGAATTATAAGCCACTTTTCTCATTCACAGTAATATCTACGGAGTTAGGAATTTTTCTGCCAGTTCTGATCTTTTCTCTGGAAATGAGATACAGAGGAATTAATCATTTCCCTGGAGATACCCGAGATGCGGGAAGAAGACTGTTTTCAGAATCCAGATCTTCAGAACCTTTGGCCACTCTCAGAGGGAAAACCCAGATTTGGGTGCCCGTTTGTCTATTTATGGAATACAGGAACTGTTACCTCTCTCGAGTAGTATAAGGCACGGCCATGGCAGACACAGGGGGACGGAGAAGGAAATACACACCAGGACGTCAGAGGAGAATTCAAACACAATCAGGTCAGCTTGGTAGGAATATGAACAAAACTCGATTCCTGGGACACCCAAAAAGGAGATGATAGCGATACCATGTCTGATGGGAAACTCAAATCCCTTCCAGCCCAGATCCCTGGACTTCAGGGCATCTTAGACCAAATGCAAAGATCTATGGCTTCAGCCACTAGAAATCTCTTTTTCCCTTTCATTTGTTTGGTTTGGTTTTTTTCTTTTGCTCTCCCTCCCCCACCCTGTTTTCAGGCATGTCTATTAACTAGCAGCTAGGACTGGTTTTGCCAGTCCTAGAAATTCTTCCTCTTTAACCCTTTTCTAAACCGTCCCCCCTCCCTGCCCCCACCACTCACTGGACTTTGAGCCCCTTGAGTACCCATCCCTGAAGATACAGAACACATGCAAAAAGGTCTATGGAGTGAATGAGAACGGACTGTTTGGCCAGAGGTAGCCACACGAAACCGGTGCTGGCCGTCATTATCTGCCTGACATGTGGAATTTAAGAAACGAAACAGAGAAGCATAGGGAAAGAGAGGAGAAAAATAAAAGAAGACGAAATCAGAGAGGGAGACAAACTGTAAGAGACTCTTAAGCGCAGGAAACACTGAGGGCTGTTGGGGGGGGAGGTGAAGGGATGGGGTCACTGGGTGAGGGACATTAAGGAGGGCACGTGATGTCATGAGCACTGAGTGTTCTATGCAACTGATGAATCCCTGACCTCTACCTCTGAAACCAATACTATACTATGTTAATTGAATTTAAAAAAAAAAAAAAAACTAGTACATTGTCGTTCTTTTTAAAATAATTTGCTTTCCTTGGGGCGCCTGGGTGGCCCAGTTGGTGAAGCGTCTGCCTTCAGCTCAGGTCAAGATCCTGGGGTCTTGGGATCAAGTCCCGCATCGGGATCCCTGTTCAGCAGGAGTCGGCTTCTCCCTCTCCCTCTGTGCTCCCTCTCTCTCTCTTTCAAGTAAATAAATAAACCCTTTTAAAAAAATAATAAAATAATTTGCTTCCCACTGGACCACTCTATACATTTCTATTTCTAGCCTGTGCTCCGGTCTGGTCCCCAGTTCATCGGCAGAGCAAAGACAATTGATTATCAGAGTCTGAAAAACAATCAAGCCCTCACCGGCTTGGGTTACCACCATCAATTATCTGGGTTCTCAAACAGTCATTATGCAGTTTCCCTCACCTCGTGGGAGTGGTTTTATATAGTCTCAGAATACTTCAAATGCATAGAAACATTAGCAGTCCAAATTTCCATCAAAGAGAGAAAACGAAGTCACTTTTCCTTCACTCATTTAAACTCGGCATCGTCACCCAGTGTAGAAAATATGCTGTCCCTGCAGTTCTTGCTTATTACCTTTGACTGCTGCAGCCTCCTGCTCTAACGGGGAGATGGGAACTATTCTGGAAACTATAATTGGATAGTAGCTTATTTCCAACTGAAGCCAGAGGTAACCATTAGTTTTAGCAACTAGTGGTTCAGTAAAAACTATCTGTAAGTATGCACTGGGAAGCTGTCTCTTGCAGTGAACACAATTATTTTTTATTCGATTCCTGTTCTCTCTATCATGTCAGTAGAAATAAAAACACATTTCTGGAAGAAAAAAATGGTGATTTTTTTTTTTTTTTTTGTTCTTCACTCCCACCTTGCTTGTTAGCATAAGCCCTACTGAGGCAAAGGCGAACATGAGGTCCAGAGTGACAATGGGGTCAAACCTCAAATGGCCTCGTACCTGAACCATACATCATTTAAAGGTTTGTTGCAAAAATATCGGACATTTTGAGAGAATAGATGCATTTAAAACTCCCTCTTCTTCTGTGAATACCCTCGAAACTCGAGATTCTCTTAGCTTCGATGCCTGGGGAAGGTCAGGAATGGTTTTGCATTGCAGAAGGAAACACAGCATGGAATCAGGAGGATGGCAGGACTGGGTGCTGCTGACCTTCGGAGCTGGTTAGATATGACACCACCAAGCAAAAACCTGTAAACATTTAGCAGGAAATGTTACCGATTTTTGGAAGGGAACTATAATAAAGTCATCAAATGGTCATTGGCTTGGGGACCGTCATGACCTTCAGAACACAGCTCCACCAACCCAGCCGTCCCTCAGTAAGTCCTTACGAAGAGCCTCCCCCTGCCCGGACCAGCTCAGTGCCGATTTTATCCTACTGTGGGTATTTTGTATTTTGTTTCTGGCTTTAAGAGGTGATTTTAAAAACAAAAGCAAAAGCAAACATCCTGCCGTCCTTCTTCCGACTCCTTATTCCTGAACAGCCCCCCGTCCCTTTCTGCTCCTGTCTACCTTTACAATTTCTGGCACATATGGGCTATGCTGGATGCCAGTTGTAGGTCAACAGATGTTGTCATGAAAAATAAGAACGAGGAAATTAGAAAACCTCACTGCTTTGCAATGCTTATTAGCCCAAAACTGCAGCAATATGCTCTATATATTTTAGCAGAGGGGTTCTTGTGGACATTCTACTCATTGTCTTGGGGACTTAATTCTTACCAAGAAATGCATTGCTCTGTGTGGATCTGTTTAATTAGTTAAGAAATGTGCTTTTGTGACTTGAAAAAAAAAAAGGCCAAGACTCTGGGGTGTGATTCCTGAGTTGACTGTGAAAACACTAAGAATTGAAAGGGTAGTGAGAATCAGAGACATCTGGTGCATGGCCCAATCTCTTTCCCGACGTAGAGATCCTTCCAGCAGCATCATGTATCCTTGAGTTTGGGAGTTGAAGGCATGTTAGAGGCATAACAGTATAACCCCCTAGAATGTACAACCGAGTGTAGAAATTCTCTTTAGAACATTCTAGTTAGATGGTTGCTTAGCAACTGCTTATTAAATTCTCCAGGATGGAAACATGGACAAGGCATGCCATGACGTTTGGGAAAATCTCAATATTTAGAAACAAATTAATCTTAGAGAGCTGATTTCTAGCCTTTGACGAATCCACATTCTGGGTTTTGGAGTCACACAGAAAAAAGCTAACACTTAGCGCACAGGTCTCTCAGATGGCTGAAGTCCGCTGGTGCAGGTCCTTAGAGCGCCCCCGACTCCACGATCAAACACCTTCACTCATTTTTCCACCATTGTTCTATCATCTTGGCCAGCGTGCTATCTTCGTGGGTAAGCCACACCAGTGGGGCTCTTCTGAAGGAATGTGCTCACGTCTGATCACGCACTGGGTGTGACCTGATTTGCAAAATGTATCCTTTCTACGGGATAAAAAAGTACACCAAATTGCTATGTTAAATTGTACAGTTACCACTCTGCCCAAGAACATTTCCAGCGAAGAAGTGCTCTACTCATGAATTCGTGCTTCGTCCTTGGCTGTGGGCGGTGCTGCTTTCTGATTCTCATCTGCCTTCAAACCCACTCCTTCCCTGCTAGATAGCTGTTTGGTTTCCCTTGAAGCAGGGACAAGTTTTCTGAAGTGGTCCTCTGGTAGTTCAGCACTCCGGTGATTTAAGACTCAATATTAAAGAAAAGAAGAGACAAAATAAAAGGCAGAGACTTTATGGACAGAAACACATTTTAAAAGCCTGCTGTAAAGCGCTTGAGACGAACAGTAGTAAAACACTACAAGTATTAGGTAAACCAGTGGTAGCCCTTAAAAACTCTCGGAAGCAAAAAAAATTGAGGTGTTTTCCAGATAATCCAAGTACCTCACCACCTAGGAACATCCTGTCTTACAGTTTCTTTTTAAACTCAATTTTATGACAATTGTAGACAAAAAAATACGTGTTGGAGAATTACCTTACAAGAAAACATAAGTAAATGTTGACAATGACTAGGTTCTGAGTTGTATTTTTCTAATTATATTTGTATTTTTTTAAACTTTCTTTTTTGAATATTTATAATTTTTGTAACAGGAAAAATAATTACTTTGGAAAGTGTAATGGCCTTTTTATGGACTTCTCTTCAGCCTAGGGTATGTGATAAAGTCTTCTGTAATATACCCAAGCGTATGGGAAAATCGTGGCACCAACAAAAAAAGCTTTCAGAGGAAACATGTTTTTGAACATTTTTTTAACTCTGCAGTTTTGAAACTATTTCAAACCTTCCCTTTGCTAAACAGGAAAATTCTTTGAAAACTGCCTAATGGTCTCAAAGACAGTTCAGACAGATTTATAGGAAAAAATATTTGGATCCTATCTTAAAATAGTTTCTTTGTAAATAAAAAGCCTGAAATAGTTTCGACTCCAGACTTAAGCAATTTCAAAAGCGTTTTAGATTAGTTTGCTCTGTAAAGGGGTGACTTCAGTTTTTAGACGAACGCTTGCTCTAGAAACTGATGCCATTGTCCCACCTGACCCTGAATTTCCAGAAGTAAGATGGCTCCTGGGAAAGATGCATGATTTTCCATTTGAGGCTGATGTTCCAGAGAGCAATACTGCTCCAGTGGCCGCGTCTGCAGAGATAATAGCTTGCTGAGCCAACCCCGGCCTCACGCACAGTCACCAACGCCCCCACCGAGCGCCTCATCCCGTTACCATAACCCTCATCTGTTCTCCTTGAATTGGAAGGAAGGGAATAGATTTCCGGGTCTGGGAAAGCATTTCTTACTTTCTTTATCTGCATCCTGAGGGGTTTGAACTCAATCCTTTCCAAGACCCCTACCAGATATAAAATTCTGAGCTTCTTACACTGCAACGTGTGATTCTGAATTGCTCACAGACACGTGTGCCTAGGAACTTCCAGCAAAACGCCAGAACGGAAGGTCAGAGTGTGTGAAATCACGCAGTTTTTAATCTTTGGCGTTTGTAATGTGTATCATCATCAGAATAGCTGTTCTGTTTCTTTAACTTTGTCTTATACAGACAGACAGGGGTCTCGCGCTTGCAGATTTCTGAGGCGACTTCATATTCACGCTCTTTTTTATCCTTACATTTCTTTCTCTTTGATCCGCTCATGGTTTATACTTTTTATCCTATTTCTTTCCTCTTCTTTGTCCTCTTGTTTGCTCTCTGTTTGCCATGATGTTTTCTCCTGGAGATTTTCTGAAATTAGCCGTCCCTAGGGGAGAATAAACACCAAGAGAGTACCGGCATTCTTGGGTTTTCAAAAAGAACTTTAATTTTCTCTGCAGTAAATGAGAACATCCTTGCTGGCAAATCTGTACTATCTCCTGTTCCTGCAATGAACGCGCCATCCCAACTGTCCTGGGTCACCTTGCGGTCTTCCTCCTACTCCTCAGGGAATGTCCCTTGTACCATCACCTCCTAAAATCTCCTTTCACATACAGGCCTGCCGTTCCGTACAGATTCCATGCTACGTTAAGGCCTGATATTTACACCAGCAAAATGTTGCTTGGAGAAAAGCTTCCTGGATTCCTAAATTATTTCATTACTTATATAGTCAGACCAAACCAGGAAAGGAGCAAGGACAGTCCTGCATTTGGAAAATGGAAGACACCGCCCCCTTTCTCCCCACCCCCACACGTCTAGAGTCTAGAGGATGACTAGGCCGTTCAAATGGGTTTGCGTAGAGATTTAGAAATGTGGAGGTGGCTGAGGGCGAAGGATAATCCAAGATGCCTTCTAGGTGACTTTGGGGAAAACAGCTTGAGCTAAAAAGAAAATTGTGTTGAGTGAAAAGTTTAATAGCTAATTCTGTCAGTCTAATGGAACAGGGCCATTGGAAGACAGCAAAAAAACCACAAAACAAAACAAAACAAAACAAAAAACCAACTGGAAAATGACTAATTTGATGACATTTGTAATTTTGTAGTTCAGTAGTAAATACAGGGTAGCAATACGTAGATTGATTTTATTAGAATAAGAGAGCAAGAAATCTTGAAATTCAGAAAAAAGTCATAAATACTTTCCTGGAATAATCTAGAACTTAGGTCTCCAAACTTCTTTTCTTATACAAGCTTCATCGATGAAAGGAATTTCTAAATTTGGAATTTTTAGGAATATTTTTCAGAAATATACTTGGTAGAAGTGGTGATGAATGGGGGGCAATAGTGAAAATTGGCTGAAATATATTTTACAACTGGGTCTTTCTTTTAAATACAGCTTTGTACCTTTTACCTACCTAGAAAATGTCTAATGCATAGCAATTCAGCAGCTGCTTTTGTTTTCAGGTGACAAATGGGGCATAGGCTCCTCGTGCTGTGTGTTGGAAGGCTCGTGCCATAGCACCCTGAGAAAGAAAAATCTTGACTGAACACGTTTAAAATCTCTTCCTCCCCAAACTCAGCCTCGCTTCAGAAAGCTGAGGGGCATTCTGGTGAGAGGCACGCTGTCCCAGGGAGGAGTGCCCCTTACGTTCTAACCACAAGGACAAGGCATGTCTTCATAGTTGGTGTGTATGGATTACAGACATTTAATGCCAGGTCCTGAGACTACTGGAAAATCTCCAAGTCGGTACTGACTGCCAAGGGGATTTCGAAAGCCCTGGTGCTTTCAGGTTCCTCAGGGTGCAGATGACAGGAGGTTTCCACAGTGGACACCTATGGCTTTACTTTGTGGGTCTGAAAAGGCCAGCTCTCCTGTCCCATTATCCACTGAGATGAACTGTGGTCTCAAGGTTATGATGAATGACAGCACAGCTGCTTTTCAGTCTTCTCTGGCCTCCCCAAATGTTGGTCAGTTTGTGCCTCTTCCCCACCCATCTGACACAGAATGTTTCTAGAATGTATCGCCTGCCAGCAGGCATTTTATCCTCGTGAATTCTGCGTCATTCTCCTTCCATTCTCCAAAGGAAGGTAGCATCCTGGGTCTGCAGAGTTTACGGCTTTATTGCAGTAAAGAGAATGAGAGGAAGTGGGGGGACAGAAGGGCCTCTGGGGGATTCTCTTGTTTGCATTCAATCTTGAATTGAGCGCAGTTGCCTGGGAAACAAAACCGAAAAAAAATATAAATCTTTTTTTTTTTTTTTTTTTGCATGCATCTTCAAATCTTCCAGTGGCAGGACGTGCTTCTGGGTTGAGAGGAAGCCCTTCGGTTCTGAAGGCCCAGTAAGGTGAGGTTTATTATCTGCACACCCCAGCTCAGCATACCACGGGTACTTTCTATCACCCTGCTGATCAACCAGGACATGTATATGTGAGAAACAGCAACAGAAAAGGTTAAACTGTTCTTCCCTGGTCGTCGGAGTGAAGAGGCATCAGAAAGCAGCAGAGAGGAGGCAGCAATGCAGTCGGAAGGCTTGTTCTTGGAACATGGCTCTAACCGGCAACTTAGGCTGTGCACTTGGGCTGTGTGTCACAAGTAAGCCTCCCAGGCTCAGACGCTACAGCTAATAATTACCGAGACCTGTGCGAATGCATCTTAAGGCTGCTGGTCAGTGTCTTTCAACAAACATTCATTGAGTTCTGGCGTCACCAGTGTCAGGGAGGAAAAAAATTTTCCTTTATCCTCTTAGGTCCGGTGACTGGGGCTTGTGAATTAAACTGACAAAAGACGGAGAAACAGGAGAAAAGGTTCATTTTGTTTGTACATGGGAGCTTCACAGAAAAGAGGTGGAAACTGAAAGATGCAGTTTGGCTTGAGAGTTTATAGGCCATTTTAACAAAGGGTGATAAATTGTGGGGAAGTGACTAGATAAGGGAAAAGGGATTTGGGCTTCTAGGGGCAGTAACTATATGGGGGAAACAACTGGAAGAAAAACAGTTATTTAGTAATGTTTGTTATACATACTCAAGTCGGTGTGTCCTCGGTGGTGACAAAGAGCCCTTCTCTTCTTCCTGAAGAAGAAGGAAGAGGGAGATACTTTTACACATGGAAATGTATGCCCTGCTTTTAGGCAGAAAAGAGGAGGGCAGCCCATTTCTCTTGAATCTGATGTTTCTCGGTTGCCTTCAGCTTAAAATTATCCTTATACCAAAGTGGCATATTTTGGGGTGACATGTCCTGATCCCCTTCATTACCATTTCATCAGCATACTGCTGGGTTTTTTCTCTGGCCCTCCCACGCCATTGATTCATTACTGATTAAACGAAGGCCTTACTTACAAAAGCAGATGCTTTTGCATTGAGAGCATCGAAGGAAGGTACTCATTTTTCAGACATCTTACCGGCTCAAGTATATATATTTAGGGGCGCCTGGGTGGCACAGTGGTTAAGCGTCTGCCTTCGGCTCAGGGCGTGATCCCGGCGTTATGGGATCGAGCCCCGCATCAGGCTCCTCCGCTATGAGCCTGCTTCTTCCTCTCCCACTCCCCCTGCTTGTGTTCCCTCTCTCGCTGGCTGTCTCTCTCTCTCTGTCAAATAAATAAATAAAATCTTTAAAAAAAAAAAAAGTAGAAAGTATGTATATTTACTAGGACTTGTTTTTCCCTTCAGAAATACATTCCCTAGAAATGTTGATTGTGCTAGAGATCGTCATCATAACGAGTGTGCGTGTGTGCGTGTGTCTGCCGCCAACTGCGTGAGCACAAAACAAACGTTTGGAGCGGAAATTATGCTTCCCTTCTAAAGGGTAGCATTATGTGTTTTATTCCTCAAACGCATAATCAAGTAACAAGAAATCCTCAACAAGTCTGTGGGAGAGAAGGGCCATTACTCTGCTGGTTTTAGTAACAAAAGACATTTATCTTGGGGATGGTCCCAATAATGAATTCCATTATTAAATAAGTAACAATCTGCACTTTTGTGAGCACTGCATCTTTTTTCATGTTCCCAGTCTTTTATTTTTATTTATTTGTTTGTTTGAAAGAGTCTTTTTTAAAAATTTATTTATTTATTTACTTACTTACTTATTTGAAAGAGAAAGAGAGCATGAGCAGGGGGAGCGGCGGAGGCAGAGGGAGAAGCAGACTCCCCACTGAGCAGGAAGCCTGACGCTGGACTCGATCCCAGAACCCTGGGATCATGACCTGAGCCAAAGGCAGATGCTTCACCGACTGAGCCACCCGGGCGCCCCATGTTCTCAGAGTCTTACGCACAGGTGAGAAGTACTCTAAATTAGCACACAGTCATGTAGTTTCTTCAAGAGCAGGCAACTCGCTTTCAGATGAACCCCACTTCCTCTGTCTGGTATTTATTTACTTCTTAACTCCCAATGTCCAAGTCCAATCCACCACTTCACACCTATTTCAAACGCTGTCTCACGCACAACTTCCTTTGATGCCTCTCTCCCCTCTCTGAACTGCCACGACAGCCAATTTTTCGATCTCTCTCACAAAACTATCACTGTCTATCACATTTATCACTTAGTCGTCTGCCTTATATCTTCTACCAAAGTGTGAGCTCCTGAGAACAGAGTCGCGCAGAGTAGCACCATGCCTTGACCAGCCCGGGGCTTAGTAGGTATTTCAGAAATCAATGAACAAGGGGAGATAATACAGTGAGTTCTTGATTATTCTTGGTTTGATTTTGTTGGAAAGCCTTGTATTCACTTATTTTCAATTGGTAGATGCTTGAGGAATGGGATTTAATATTAATAACAACAGGAGCCAAAAAAAAAAAAAAAGCACGGTAAATCTTAGGCAACATTACCAACAATGAACCCAAACATAATTTGATGCGACGTGAAATATAAATAGTTTGGGGATTGTTCTCTGCCTTTGGATTCCTTAGTGACGGATCTCTCTATAGGCAGGGAGGCATACAAGTTGACATAGTATACGGGCAAGTTGGGGAAGGGAGCAATCATCTTGGAACTTAAAGAGGGAAAAATGTTTTCAGACTACTGCTTGCCTTCAGTGGATAAAATGGTTCTCACTTATGAACATCAACAGTATGATCAGGAATTACCCCCATGGCACCTGTTTTTGGAGAGAGCTGGCGATGTCTGGGCATCTTCACAAATGACCTTCTTGAATATCGAAAGAAAGAATTGCAGATGACATAACCTGCTTTAAAGGAAAGATTCATCAAGAAAAAAAAAAAGGAAAGATCAACAAACACGTTTTTAGGTAATAAAGAAGCCATCGTAGAGATCCAAAATGAAATCTATTAAAAATAATAAGAATTGCTAGGCACAATAACAAGGAAAAAAAAAACCCACGTAGAACACAACAAATTCCATAAAAAGATGTCTATTCCCTATTTCAGTAGAATGACAATTCACTTTGCACGGAGAGTAAAGCTTCATTGCTCTGTCAGTCAAAGAAAACAACCAAAATATTGACCTTTACCAGTTCCCTACAGATTAGGAAAGCTGTTTCCTGTAATAAAGATTCTGGCCCTGAGAAGTTGAATTTGCAGCACACCTGCAGAATTAAACTCGCCCTCATACTGGAGAATTGAGAAACTAAGGAGGTTATGCTCTTCGACGCAACATCCTTTCTGTTGTAGAACAGATGGGTCAACACGATACGCTCCTCTTCTCAGTGAAAAACGGTGTGAGTTGCAAATTTTACCCCATGTAGGCTTCCGATGACTGGAGAGCTGACCCTTGAACCACGCAGGTGTGAACCACATGGGTCCACAGATGCGGAATTTTTTCGATAAACACGGCACAGTAATACAGATGCATTTTCTGTTATGATTTTCTTAATTACATTTTCCTCTAGCTTACTTTATGGTAAGAATACAGCATATAACACGTGTAACATACAAAAGATGTGTTAATCAACTGCTTACGTGATCGGTAAGGCTTCTGGTCAACAGTAAGCTATTATCAGTAGTTAAGATTTTAGAGAGTCAAAAGTTACACACGGATTTTTGACTGCACGGGGCATCAGCAGCCCTAAGCCCCACATCGTTCAAGGGTCAACTGCATATTAATACTCTTAGTTTGCCATGTACAAGATGATCTCTATGGTGGGTTCATAACTCACCGGATGAGCCCTACTGCCTCCAGGCTTGACATTCTATTTTCAGAGGCGGTTCCCTTGGATCGAGGAAAAGCCCAGCTGAAGGCATCAACCTGAACTATTTCGTGGGAAGCCAGTAGCCACATGTGGCTATCGAGCACTGGAAATGTGACAAGCCTGAACTGAAAAGCGCTGTCCCTGTAAAAACACAAGCCAGATTTTGAAGACTAGGCTGAAAAAAAGAATGTAAAATATCTCAATATTTTTTATGCTGATGGCATGCTGAAATGCCAAACTGGGAATATATTTGATTATAGAAAATATATCATTCAAATTAAATTCACCTGTTTCTTTTTACAGGAATGTGGCTTTCATGTGCGTGGCTTAATTTACTGGGACTGTTTGAATTGAAAATTACGTCCGTGGCTGGCATCACGCTCACATTCGTTTCCACCGGACAGCTCTGCTAACGGGGCGAGACCTTCCTTGCAAAGAAAGCCCGGTGGCCACGTTCAGGCTCCAGCCTCTGATCTTCAAAATGCTCAGGGCTAGGACCAAGGGGTTATGGGAGATTCTATCAGCATTTGGGAATGTGTGTGAGCTGCAAAGCCAGAGGGAAAATAATAATATCTGGTCTTGAAACATATGCTCCTCCTGTTTTCTATTTTTTTAAGCCTAAAGCATGGGCTCCTTGAAACAATACTGTATGAAGATATTTCTGGAAACAACTCCGGTCCTTCAAAAACAGTTCCTTTTGGCTGGGGTCTTTTGGGCTTGGGATATGGCCTTCCACTCATGCCATGGATTTACTGTCCTAAGGAATGAGGCTTGAACGTTGTGTATTCTCTAGAATAAAACTGGTACCATTGATGTTAAACATTATGAGGTTGTTACTAAATCCAGTGATGAGTCAGGGAAGGAAACAACTTTAAGTGTCATTAGAGATTCCTTCATTATCTTTCTTTCATTCTCTTTTTCCCTCTGGATAAAACCCCCTGTGAGAAACCAAATACATTTGGCAATAATATTACTTAGGTGCCGTCTTAAGCCCGTTCGGGCTGCTAGAGCAAAATGCGGTAGACTGGGTGATCTATGAACAACAGACGTTTATTTCTCACCGTTTTGGAGGCCGGACGTCCAAGGTCAGGGCGCCAGCACGCTCAGATCAAGCGTGCTGAGACTCCTCTTGTAGGCTGCAGATGGCCAACTGCTCTTTGTGTCCTCGCACAGTGGAGACAGAATGCATAGCTCGCTGGCCTCTTATAAGGGCACTGATCCCACCATGGGGCCCCACCCTCATGACCTCATCACCTCCCAGAGGCCCCACATCCAAATCCTATCACACTGGGGACGAGGTTCCAACAAATGAATTTTGGAGGGACCCAAGCATGCAGTCCATAAAACATGTCTACTCTTTAAAAGCAATTTGTAATCTGTATTTTCATAAAGACTATCCTATTTGAATCACACGAAAGTCCTAAGAAGTCTTTAGGACAGGTATTAGGGGCTCTATTTAATGGACAATGTCACTTCGGCTTTGATCCATTTCCCCTAATTAGTAGAGGTAAAGGTGGACGTAGGACTGTGGCCTCGGTGCCCGGACTTTCAGTTTGGGGGCTGCCATATTGCAGTGGTTAACGATAAGGCCATAGGGTCGAACTGGATCCCAATCGCCCGCTTACTCGTTACACTGAGAGGTGAACCACACTGAACCTCTCTGCACCTCAATCTCCTTACCTGTAAAATAACAATAACTATTATACCTTCTTCCTGAGAAAATCATGGGGAATAGATGACCTAACAGCTATTGCACAGATGCAGAAATCAAAGTCCAGAGATGTCATGTAACTGGCCCAGGCCACATGGCTCCGCAGTGGGAGATCCAGGTTTGAAATGAAATCTAACTCCAAAACCTGTACTCTTTTTCCCCCCTAAGTGGGGCTGTCAAAGTTTTGCTTTATTTTCCACTTGTTTGACGAGCATAATGAATTTGCAAATTGAGCTGGACTCACTGCGGCACAATGATAAAGCCACCTTCAAATCCAGGCTTGGGCCAATTCTTGTTCGGTCTTAATAGCGTTATAGCCTTCTGATCCTTCTTCTTCTTCTACTTTTTTTTTTTTTTTTTTTTTTTTAGCTTTATTGCGGCATAATTGACAAAATGGTAAGATATTTAAAGTGTTCATCAGAATGCTGTACGTTGTGGAAGGTCTCCTCCCATCTAGTTAACACATCACTTGTTCAGTTAGTTTTTGCAGTGAGAACATTTTTGACTCTCCTAGCAAATTTCAGTTCTACGATACAGTGTTATCACCGATCGTCACTGTCGCACATTGGATCCTCACACCCTCTTCATCTCATAGATGGAAGTATAAGACAGTATAAGAGGTTTTACCAAGCTCCCCCTCTATCCCCTACCCCCACTCCCAGCCCCTGGCAACCACTTTTCTATTCTATGCTTTTAGGAGTTGGATTTTTTTTTTTTTTTTAGGTTCCATATATCAGTGATACTATGCAGTATTTGTCTATCTCTGTCTGGCTTTTTTCAGTTTACGTAATGCCCTCAAGACCCATCCACATTGTTGCAAATGGCCAGATTTCCTTCTTTCTCATGGCTGACTAATATTGTATTACAAAGATCCAGATATGGAGAGATATAAATCTGTATCTCTATTTCTATATATCACATTATCCTTATCTCTTCATCCACTGACAGACACTTAGATTGTTTCCATGTCTTGGTGACTGTGACTAACGCTGTCATGAACATGGGACAACAAATATCTCTTTGAGGTCCTCTTCTCATTTCCTTTGCAGCTATACCCCAAATTGGGATTGCTGGGTCATGTGGAAGTTCTATTTTAATTTTTTGAGGAACCCCTTATACTGTTTTCCAATTCACATTCCCATCTGGTCCGTTTTGGTCACAAGAATGTTCCAGTTTCAGCAATTAAAACGTCCAGCTCGGCATCATCACACATACTCAGAACTCTTGCTCCGTTGGGAGTGTCTCCTTCCCTCGGTGCTGCTCAGACCGAGAGGTCTGGGGTGGAGAAGGGTGCAGGGTCCCCTTTACTTGGTTAGCCGCCTTCCGTCCTGTCCACACACACATCCCTGGCCCGATCGGGGAAGGGGAGAGGATTAGGAGGTGAGGTGGTTGGTCCTGTCTTGATCCAGCATCCGCGCTCTCTGGCTCGTGGCTGTCCCCAGCACACTGTGCCACGGAGTTCTTCTGTGGGCTGTGGAGAATGCGGTTCAGCTGGGACTGTGCTCCACTTTGCCCTCTTCCTGAGCCTCTGCAAGGCACCCTTTTCTGGGTCACTTCCCTAGGCACTCCTCTTGGACAGAGTCTCCTGGCTCATGGGACTCCCCCCCCCCCCCCC
>NW_024425675.1:26893917-26984906 GCF_017311325.1 Ursus maritimus | reverse complement strand
CGGGGCTTCCTGACGCCACCGCCATCCCTGGCCAAGGGCAGGGACCTCCAGCGGCAGCTCTACCTCTTTCTGTCCTTTGCTGCCTTAAACACTGTCATCACCTTTACATTCAGACACCCCTATTCTCCATACGTCCCAAACTCCAAGGGACACGACCGAAGCTGTCCCCTCCAAGCCCCTCTCAGTTGTAAGGTGGGGAAGAGGTAACCCCCTGAAGAAACGCCAGCAATTTTCTCAAATGATTACCTCCACTCTTCTCTTTGACTTCCAGGTTCCCACACACTCTGGGGGATGGAGGACAAGCAAACCATCCCAACACCTGTTCCCAGACCCCACCTTGCAAGTCCTGCCTAGATGGTGTGGATTCAACCTCACTGAGACAGAGGGTTCTTGACCCTTTTTTCCCTGAGGCTCTGGAGGCCTGAGCCACGAGTGAGATGAAACGTCCCTTCCCTTTGCCCTACCCTGGACCCCGTGTAAAGTACTTGCACCTGTGTCTGGTACAACTTGTTTTTTTTAAAGATTTTATTTATTTATTCGACAGAGAGAGAGACAGCCAGCGAGAGAGGGAACACAAGCAGGGCGAGTGGGAGAGGAAGAAGCAGGCTCCTAGTGGAGGAGCCTGATGTGGGGCTCGATCCCATAACGCCGGGATCACGCCCTGAGCCGAAGGCAGACGCTTAACCGCTGTGCCACCCAGGCGCCCCCTGTGTCTGGTACATCTTAAGTGCTCACTGAATATTTGCTGTTATTATTTCCTGAAATCTGCTGCTGTAACTTCAGACGAGTTGTCTAAAGTTCACTCTGCTTCAGTGTGTTAGGCTTCTGGTCAGGTGCTCGCGGCAGAAAGCCCGGCCCCAGCCCAGACCGGGCAATGATGAAGCATTCCCCAGCTAGTAGGAAGTTTTTTCCTTGTCCTAAGACCAAGCACCCCTTTTTAGAATAGACCTGGGGGTGCAACGCCCTAAGGAACGCACCCAGGTGAAAGGGTAATTTTTATACTCAAAAGAAAAGCAGTGATAGCTGTAAAAGGCATGATGGAAGAGCATGAGAAAGATGCCCAGCCCACTCTCGATGGGGAGAGGAGAGCCCCCCCCAGGGGCAGGAAACTGGAAGCAGAGTCAAGGACAAGCCCGAAGAAGAGTGTATAGAAATCCCAGCCAGAGCGACACGCGGTGACCAGCCAGCAGGTGGGCTGCAGTCTCGCTCTCCAGTCATTCCGCGCCAAGTGGAGAGAAGGAATACAGTTGACTTGGCAGCGTCTTTGTTTGTTAAACAAGTTGGGAATGAAAGCCGGAGCCTAGATTATTTATCCTCATCTGAAATGTATGCAAATAATGCTTAGAACATACTTTTTGGCGTAGACAGGGAGGAGTCCTTAATGGAGCATTTACTTGTGTCTGATTTTTATTTGTTTTTACCAGTTTCATTTAATTTGATAGATGGTCTAAGCCTCAGAGTAATGCTGCTGGAATCTCATGAAGATGTGTAATGCTGGGGTGCCTGGGGGGCTCAGTCGGTGAAGCATCTGCCTTCAGCTCAGGTCATGATCCTGGGGTCCTGGGATCAAGCCCCACATCAGGCTCCTTGCTCAGTGGGGAGTCTGCTTCTCCCTCCCCCTCTGCCCCTCCCCCTGCGTGTGCTCTCTCTCTCTCTCAGATAAATAAATAAAATATTTTTTAAAAAAGATGTGTAATGCTGAGGATGCTTCTCACGCTGAGACCCAGCCTCTGGGCTTGTGGTAGCGACCAGGGCTTGTTGATGTCAGCTGGGACTGCCCCAACAAGACATCACGGAAAGAGGGCTTAAACAACAGACACTTACTCTCCAACAGTTCTGGATGCTGGAAGTCCAAGATCAAGGTGCTGGCAGGGTTGATATCTGGTGAGATTTCTCTTTTTGGCTTGCAGATGGCCACCTTCTCGCCATATACTCACATGCCTGCCTTTCCTGTGTGAGCGCGCCTTTCTTGTATCTCTTCCTCTTATAAGGACACCAGTTCTACTCACTCAGGACCCCACTATTATGACCTCATTGAATCTTTATTACATCCTTGAAAGGTCCTGTCTCCAAAACAGTCCCATGGGGGCTTTGGGCTTCAACATATGAATGTGAGGGGGACCCGATTCAGTTTGTAACAGAGCTGTGCATAAATGTTCCATTTCTTCTACCAGGCATTTGGGAAGACGGCACGTCTTGCTCCCTTTGAATTCAGATGTGGCTCAGGGGTGAGAGAGTATGGCACCTGCTTTGTCACTTGCTTTGTTTGATGAAATGGGTGATGAAGTGACGGGCAAACGGGGAAGAGGCTTAGATTTCAATCTAAGGCATGAATTCCCACATTCCGTTCCCCTGATGAGCAAAGCGCCCATGCTGACCAGCGCTGTCCACATATGCGAGAGAGAAATTTACAAAACTATACACACACACACACACACACACACACCATTTTACATGTGTTTTCCCATTGAGATTTGGGAGCTGCTTGCTGTTTGTGCGTGACCTAGCCCGTCCTGACTTATGCAAAGGTTGGGTATTCATTTGCTATGACATTTGGGACTTATAAAACCCAACACACACCTCTACATCTTCTCCTCCTAGGCTACGTCAGAACACAGTGTTCAATGGCACTTATTCTGGCAACTTATTTATTTTTTGTTTCTTTTCTGACCATACATGGGCTAATATCTATAATATATGTCATCTAACCTGGTGACTCTCTTATACCAGCTTTCGTCCCAAGCCACAAGTCAACCTTCCCAAATGACTGCCTGGAGTCCTTCCCATCAACTCACTGCTGCTGCCTTCGGTTCAACACGCTCAAGAACAGACTCGTTCTACCCTGAACTCCAGTACTTTCTCCGACTCACTCCTTCGATGATGATCGCAGACGTAGACCTCAGAGACACTATGTGTGTGTATCAGAGGTCGAGGAAATATGTCTTTGAAATCTTTCTATTTTTACAAAAGTTGTTTTGGAAAATTTCGAACATTTATGGAAGGCGACAGAATTGTGCCATGAACCTCCGGGTCCCCATCATCCAGCAACTCGTTACCAGCTCACGGCCAATCTTGGTTTTTGTTTGTTTCTATCTCTACCCCAGTCAGATGATTTGGAAGCTATACACACTTCCATATGTATTTCCAAAAGATAGGGATTCTTTAAAAAAAAGAGCCACAACACTTGATCACTGAAAATTAATTAACAGGATACGATATTTCGAGTCAGTTCCCTGATGCTTGTTGTCCACTGTCTCGTAATTTTTTTGTTGTAGTTGACATCTATGTGATGCAGGTTGAAATAAAGTCCACACACCCCATCCGCTGATCTGTTTCTTTAGCCCATAAATGCTCTGATTGCCCATCTCTTTCCCTTTTTCCTCACAACTCATTTGTTGAAGAGCCCACTGTGTTTGTGTCGTAGGGTTTCCCGCGGTTAGGATTTTGTTGACTGGATTCCCAGGAAAATTTGTGTCGTGTGTTCTAGGGTCCCCTGCATTTCCTACGCATTATAGTTTGAGAGAGAGGCATGACATGCATTATTTGTCAAAGGTGCTGCCCAGGCGCCATATTGTGTTTCTGTCAGGAGGCTTACAATATATGGTCTCTTTCCATGGTATTAGCAGCCATGGATGCTTCTCATGTAGGTCCGTGGTTCTCAATCTTGACCATGCACCAGAATCACCTGGTGGGCTTGTTAAACCACAGGTTGTTGGGGCCTGAGTTTCTGCCTTAGTAGGTCTGGGTTAGGCCCAATAACTCACATTCGTAACAAGCTCCCAGGTGATACTGATGCTGCTGGTCCAGCGACCATCCTCTGAGAACCACGGACCTGGAGCTATTATTTAGTTGCGGGTTGAAAGGTAGTGACGTTCTAGTCTATCCTTCCTTCTTAATTCATTAACTGGAATGCATTTATACAAGAAATGCTCCAAATCATTTATTTGGTTACCTTGGGGTAGAGTCTGTGTAAGGAAGGCACTATAAATGATTCTTTCCCTTTATTTACCAGTTTCCAAAGTGGGTTGGATAATATCCTCCGGAGGTAACCAGTGGCGTGTGTGTGTGTGTGTGTGTGTGTGTGTGTGTGTGTGGTGTTTCACTCCATTGCAGTTACTATTTTATTGATATTCAAGTTGTCTAGTCTTTAGCCATGAGAACCTTGGAGACATTTTGAGTCTGTGTTCTTCCTTGTCAAATACCTTGTGGTCGGTCCAGCAGCTACACCCTTGTACACCACTGTCACCACCCCATGCCCACCATCCTCCTCACTGCGGCTCATTTCACATACGAGTAGGTGTCCCGTGAACCCGTCCTGTGACATTCCAGTCACGTCATTACCTGCTCAAAAAATTCTCACTGACTCACCAAATTAAATACAGACCTTGGCATTGGCATTTGAGTCCTTCTAGTTTTTCTCACTCCTGCTCTGAAATTGGGAAGTCCCACCTGGGAGCCTTTGCTCACCCCACCTCTCTGCCTCAGCTCTCCCCATTCTCTCAGTCGATACTTCATTCACCCCAAATGCCACTCGTCGTACGGGTCTCTTCCTGATGTCTTTACTTAGGAAGCTGAGCCCTTCTGTGCCATTTGCCTGCATTCTGTACTTGTCTTTAAAGTATTTGCCTGGAGGCTTGTATTTTGGTCACTAGCAGGCTTGTCTATTACTCTATAATAGACAATATTTTTTTTAAATAAAGATCTTATTTATTTATTTGATGGAGAGAGAGACAGCCAGCAAGCGAGGGAACACAGGCAGGGGGAGTGGGAGGGGAAGAAGCAGGCTCCCAGCGGAGGAGCCTGATGTGGGGTGTGATCCCGGCATTCTGAGCTGAAGGCAGATGCTTAACGACTGAGCCACCCAGGCGCCCCTAGAAACGGTCTCTTGATTGTTTCACTCAGCTTCATACTTACGTGGCACCCTGTCCTACAACTTTCTGATACGTAGGATTATGTTGAATATGAAGTATTAGCCGTGAACTCAACTAATATTCACTGAAAGAGATATGGATTTATATATATGCACATATATATATTTGTAACTATGGAGATACTTATATTTACATATATCTTATATCTGTGAATTCCAAGGTACTAAAGATGCCCATTTTTTTGAATCTGAATGTTCAAAGCAACAATATAATTCTGCAGAGAGACAATTTATGGAGAGCCAGTAATCTCCCTATTTCATTTCAGTAAGTTAGGAGAACAAATAATTCTCTTCTTGCTCTACTGTAACTTCCTCTTATGTGAAACCCTTAATCTCACTCCAGTCCACAAAGATTTGAACCTCCGTTAGTAAATTCGGGTGGCCCCATTTCTCTGACATAGTATACACTGCTCTGTCTGGTTATATATCATTCAAATATGTCAGCATTCTGATTGATCCACCAGGCTAAATTTTGAAAGATGGGGTTTTTGAAAATCAGCTTTCAGGAATAATAGATGAGAAAACTCACAACGTTTGTTGTGAGCAAATTGGAGAGAGGTTTCCCACACTTCACGGTGCTATACCCTGAAAAGCCAGAAGGAAAAATCAGGTGGATAATTTTTATGTCTGTTGCTATGACAACTAACCCAGCCACTTCCGCGAGGATATGGACAATTATGCCAAAGCAGGGATTCTCAGCCTGGAGTCCTTGAGCCACGCTGCCAAGTAAGCCTTCCAAATCCCCCATAGGCAACACAAAAAACAAAATCGAGTGTACCAGAATTCACATCCTGTTCTGGGGAAACACCTGTAAGAGATGCCATAGATGACTCACTGATTAATGCTAGAAACCGGAATACATTGCCTTGGTGCATTATTATGGCACGAACCATCTGGAGGGGCCATTAGATTCACAAGTCATGCCTAACATCACGAGAGGAGGGCTGCTGACAGGCACAGAGAAAATGACCGCTGTCTCACATTCTCACAATGCAAGAGCTCTAAGTGGCGTCCAGCATTTCACCCCGGTTGCCGAGAGGGAGTTTCATTTCAGGTGTTGAGTAAATGCAATTCTTTATTTTATTCTCAATATTATGATAAGCTGGAAGCCTAAGTATACCGGTGTTCAGGATTCTAATTGTGTCGTTATCTGAATTCTTAAAATGATTATGGAAGGATTTGAGGTTAGTGGTAGGGTTCTCTTAAGAATCCATTTGGGGTTGAAATTTAATCCCTCCACTGCCCATTGGTCTTTTATGGGGGAAAAAAAAAGCCACCATTTTTATTTTATGAAGCTAGACATCTCCACCCCCCAAAATAAGGAAAATCCCATCTGCAAAAGGCCAAAAAAGTCAAATATACAATCTGTAAACAAATTATTTTCACTCGTATTTTGAAAACAATACCAAGTTTGAAATGGAAAGGAAAAGATTTTTCTGGAAAAAATTCCTGCGGGTGTGCATGTGTGTGTTTGTGTGTGCATAGGGATGGAGAGGGTAGACTGGAAACCACTGGGAGGTGTAGGGTGCGGCAATTTGGAATTGCTACTTTCTTCTGCCTTTTTTCCCGAGGTGCTAAATTTTAGCACAGTGCTCCTTGTTCCTTAATTAATGATTAGACAAATTCAATTCATGATTTAACTTAATTAAACAACTAATGAATTTGTGTATGCAGGAATCATTAATGCGGCGTCTGAGGCAAGGCCTCTAGGGCATGGTTAACTCGGTTCTTCACAGCTCAGTAAATAGTATCTAGAGCCGCGCAGGTGTCTCCTCGCCTAATACGCCACGCCCCTGCTCTAGGGTCGTTCCGTTCTACTCGAAGTCAGCGACATGCATAGATGTTATACGCGGAGATTACCCTTGGTGTATGAGGGTAATTTTTCTGGTACATTTGTTAAGAGATACAGATTTGGAACAGCATTTCCACCAGGGACAATCAGCTTAGTTATTTTTTAAAAGCTATTGAGACCCATCATAGAAATGCTCACGGGCAACTCATTTTAGGAGGACAAAATGCAATCTTGTGATATTTTTAGGTAGTCTCATTTCTTTTTGAAAGCCCAATGGCATCTCGGAAATCCAACGGAAAGGCCACGCTGTGAAAGAGAACATTTGAAAAGAAATAGTTATCATGACTCTCAAAGTGGAGGCCCTTACCTTGGGATGGCGGGATGGGCCTCTCTCTCCTGGTTAGAGGTACCATTTTGGAAAAAGGGAAGAGAGAAGACAACCGTCAGATACCAACACTTCACAGTGGTTCCGTGCTGTGGATACGTCAGCTCGTTTGGGATGTTTTCATCTTGATTTTTAAGGAGGGCAGCAGGGCCTGTAGAGACGAGCTAACCTGCCCAAGGTCACTCAGCTAATACGCAGTAGAGCTGGGGAAGCTCCAATGTCGGCCTGTGCTTGTGGCATACCATCCACCGAAGCCCATCTGGCATGCACCTAATTGATCGCTTGAGGTCCTAATGTACTTGACAACAGTTTGTTTTCTAAAGTAAGCAAATATTTCCCTCGGAATCTCACTGACACTATGAATTTGCTTAGCAAACCATTTTATCCTGACTAGTGCCAAGGAAAACTTCAGCGATCCCCTGTCTTAATGATTGCTGACTTCAAATTAGGAAGTCCTATTTAATGAGGTTATGCTGCAGATGTGCGGAAAAGGTATGGAAGCTTCCTGCCTCCTACCTCTATATTCATATAGGGCAGCCCAGATTTAGAGCAAACCTCTGATGAGGAAAAGTGGAGAGCAATTGGGAGCATTGCCACGGGAAAAGCAAAGCTGGGAGTTGTACACCTGCCTTTTTAGCTTGTGAAATGCATTTAAACAACCCACACTGCTTTAGGTCGCTCTCTGAATATCTATATTTTAGAGACAGAGTTGTTTCAAGTCATTAGTCTTCTCATCCTGTGTAGACAAATTATAGGATCTCCCGGGAACGGCTCTTTCTGCTGACCCCAGCATTTCTCCGCAAGCACCGGGGCTCCGTGAGAGTGAAGGGATTAAAATGAGCCTATTTCTACAAACTCCTGAGTCCATGTTTATTGATCAGTCCTGGACTTTTCTGAACTGTGCCTTTTCCTTGAATGGGCTCATGGCACAAGCGACTGAATTCACAAAACACGGAACCTAAGCAGTCTGGGTCCTTGTAAGGTCGGTGGATGGGAGGCGTGGGTCGTGTACGAGAAGCCTCAACATGCCGATGTCCTTAGCTCTTCGCAGGATCAGTAGGACTCCACTGAGGAACCTGGACGATCCCTAAGAGCAGAGGCTACTGAGGGTGAGCTTCCAGAAAGTGATGTCTTAGGTGGATTAAATGTCATCATGAGAAGGGAGGGCAGGTCAGGATAGAGATAGACCTCAGTGACTGCCTCCTTCTGTCCTCCCCTTCCAAACTCCCTTCTCAGGAAGAGAGACAACCGTCAGTGTGAAGCGGCCAGTTCTAGATGAGGGTAAGAAAGGGGTTCTCAGGAACACAGGCTTGCTCTAGTTCTTCAATGTGGGCGATGGTTTGCTTTGCCTTCAAATGCGTCGTCCTCTGAGTTTGTTAGCATTCAGCCATTTCCTTCTGAACACCTAGAGAGAAACTTCTCTCAGATCTCAGGACCAGGAAAATCTGTATCCCTGAGTAACAGCTGGCTTGTTTTGAGTTCACGTACACTTCAACTCTGGAATCTGATTCTATTTCTCTCTTGGTTCGTCTCCTAAGGAGTTTGGAACAGGGTTTCAGACTCATCGTGTTTTGGTGAAAACCCTTTAATCCTCATTCTTTTCCATCCATCTCTGATACACCAAATTTGTCCTTTTCATATCAACTCTGTTTCTCCAGTCCCTGTTCTGAAATTTTCAGGACATGTCAACACCATGACCAAAGGGGATTATAATCTGTTCATCCTTCCGGGTTGTGTACTGCATAATTCTAGGAAATGCCATTCACATAGACGACAATGTAACCACAGTGTGAATGGTGCCCTCCAGAGTTGTGCAGTGCATAAATTGTACAACCATTCATGGGCACCCCAGGAGAAGACAATCACCCCCAGAGGCTCCATTCTGTTCTTAGATGGGATATACTTATCTTTCACAGTCTGGGATTCTTCAAGGACAATGGCCCCAAATAATCTGAACCATGACTTAGCAATAAGCACCTATGCTTTTCTTCTTCTGTGATTTCCTTTTGAAACTTAGTGGAAACAGCGGGGAGAAAATTCTGACTATAAAATGGCATCTTTCTAGGTATTCTGATAGAATGCACAACTTGGATAATTCCGTCTTTGTTCATCCAGTTGAATTCTTAGAAGAATGCGCGGCACCGTTTTGCTGGGCGACTTTGTTATAGTGTCGGTTTCCATACTTCCCCGCTCACTGTTTATCCCTTGTGGAGATGCCAGAGGTCAAATGCCATTTCTACTCGGCTTCCCTTAAAGGATTGCTGTGTCAGAAAATTCCTTCTACAATTGCTGAGTCCATTTTCCCCTACCTTTTCCTAAGCACAGGTTGGGGGCACTGACTAGCCCCTTCGTCTATAAGGAGAGAGGAGGAAAATCCTCTTTGAATTACCTTGAGGAGTGCCATCTCCTGCTCCCTGGTTAGCAGAACGCATGTCATGTTCCCGGCACCAGAGATGAGCTGGTCCTAAGATAACCCGCCTGGTGTAATCTTGGAGCTTCTGAAGTTTTTGACGTTTAGTAAACCAAAAGCACATCCTTATCATTCGTATGCCCAGAAAGCATCTTAGAGTCCACGCTGAATCCATCTGCTTTTGGGATTCTTTCCTGCCCATACTAAACTCATGATCCAAACCGAAACACAAGAGGACACAACACGCAGGGACACGTGGTAATTTAGTAGCAAAATGATGGTACGACACAAAGGCCCAAGGTGAGTGGGTTTAAGTATCGGGATTTAAAAGTAGGTATGTCTTTGGCCCGCATTCTGGAAAGGGTAGCTCTGACAATTTCGTGTTTAGGCAGGAAATACAATGACGTTAGCTGTGGTTTCCTTCTCAGTGTGTGTAGGTTTGGGGTTGGAGGATACAGGGAAACAGACTCCACTCGAGTAAGTGACCATCTGGTTTCAGGATATAGAAATCCTAGCAGCATAGTGCGGAGACGGCTGGGACATTCGGTTGGAGTTCCGGGGTGTGGTACCGAGACCCCTGCCTCAGCAGACGGGCTGAAATGGGGGAAACGATGTGACATCAGCGCGTGGGACACTTCCAGGCAGAAGGACGTTCTTCTGTGATGTGTGCCTGCTACGCTACCCTGAGCGTCCCGATGTTCATAGTGGGTAAGGCGCCCCCAGGGATTAGCGATGACCAGAGAGACCTGTTCACCGTTAGCAGATACGGAAGCAGGCGAGAGATCGGTATCCATGTTTCCTTTGTAATTTACTGGAGCAAACGTGAACATCGCGCTGTGGGGTGCTATCACCTTTCTTCATTTCCACTTCATTAAGAAACTGGTTTAAAGGATTTTTCAAAAGAAGAGAAAAGGGAAGAAAGAGGGAAACCCTTCGCCAGATGTGGCTAAGAATGATCTCTCTTCCAGTCCGGTTTTCTGCGGCCGCCCCTTTGGTGTCCGCCAATGCTATTCTTGGCCTTTCGTGTCTGGGCTGGGGCACCATGTGCTCATATCAGAGTTTCTACTCCCAGCCTATGCTCCAAGTGGACATCAGATGCAATCTTTATCAATTGTGTTTTTAAGGAGGTTTGCCTCCCCCGGTATGCCCTGCAAAACACCACCTGCTGCCAGTCACTCGTTCCAGGGAAAGCCTTGCTCTGGGCCCCGCCGTGCTGCTCTGTACGTTCTGTGTCCCGAATAATCTGTTTTATAAGAAGAACAGGCACGGCCGTCCCATGTACCGAGGGCTGGCTTGGATTCTCCCTTACGTGTCCCAACAACAGTACGAAATGGCCCTGCTATCACCCCGGTGCAGACAGGATCTGTGAGACCCAGGGCAGAACCGACAGGTGCAAGTCAGAGCTGGGGCTTAGACCCAAGCGACTGAGGACAACTCCTGCCTTCTTCTCCAGCACGGTCTCTTCATCTTTGTACCGCATGCTAGGTCTTTCGGTCAGACAAGTGACTTCCTTTATCAAGTTCGAATTAAAAACAGACCCTCCACTTGGAAGGACCATGGGTGCCGACTTTTCCTCTGCGACTCTCAGGACTTTTGCTGGTTAAGCTCCTCCCACAGCTGATAGTGTGGAAGCCACCCGCCACCTAGCTGAGCGCCCGGCACCCAGAAAGGACTCGAAATAAGGCCTCCTCCTTCTTCTCTTTGCCCTCTTTTGCCGGGAGAAGCATGTCATGTTCCGTGTGATGCAAACCCAAGCAGCTTCATTTGTTCGTTCCAAGGCTTTGGACTCATTTTGGGCCTCTGATGAGTATTAATGGCCGTGAGGGTGACGATGGTACTGACAGTAGCCTTGATAACGATGCTGGGCCATTTCCACATAGCCCTCTGAGAAATGAGACTGTCGTGCGAGGTGCACGCCAGGACAACAGGTTATGTGGCTTTCAGAGCTCGGGAGTGCCACAGGGTGTGTGTCCTGCACAGCCCAGCTCTGCGAGGTGACAGCGAGACATCTGATCGTGTGCACTTGTCAATATCAAGGTTGGTGCATCACATGAGTGCCTCTGACGCTCTGCCTCATGGTCAGGGCAGAGGGCAACCTCCCACAGCGGGGTCAGGCCACAGCGTTCGCAAGAAGAATGTGTATTCCCCGCAGAGCTGCGAGCACGCATCCTTTCCCCCGGCAGAGCCACCCTCGTGCTCATGAACGTGCTCCGAGAACTCGGCGTCCTTCTCTGGCTGCCTTCAGCTCAGCGTGAACAACCCAGCCTGCGAAGACACAGTGGGTGCCACACACATTTGTTAAACTCTCTTTCAAACCCACCTGAATCTTGAGTTTTCCGAAATTGATTCTGATGGAGAAAATCTGCATCCATGTTGTGTGATAAGACCACGAAGCTGGATAAGGTTGTTTATAATTCTGTAACTCCCCGCACCCTGGTCGGGGCTCCTCCCCTGAGCTGCACTTACTTTATTGAAGGGAGAGTATGTTCAGAGGCCGTCAGCGTCCGATGTGCTCTGCCTCCAGCATTTCCAGCATGGCCAACAGGTTTGCGGAAACGAGATGCTTTGGAAACAGCTCGAAATTTCTTATTTAACCTCAGAAGGTATTTAGACATGATTTTCTTCAATGTGATAGTCTAGCGTAAAATTAAAACCGTGTATTTTATTAATTTAATTTATTTATTTATATTTTTAAAATGATTTTTATTATATTATGTTAGTCACTATACTAAAACTGTGTATTTTAAAGTGAATGGAAAAATCCGCATGTATGTACTATCTATCTATGGCGGTTAATATTCATGAACTACACCATAAAGAACCAGGCTGAACTCAGAGGTCTTTGCCACATAATAGTCATGACGTTCCGATAGGATTCACTCAGTAGTTCAATATATTGCAGAAAACATATTTTTTCCCCCTGAAATACAGCTCTGGAGTTCTCTGACTGCTTTGAAGCCGAGTTTATAGATACCAGATCTTGACGATGCAGTTTCTTTTCGGAAGACCTAGCAAGAGATGCTGACCTACACACTGATTTCTACCAGTAGAAGAAAAGGATACGTAAATGGACCCCATGCAAAGGGAAAAATCCAGCAGTGCTTTAAATGGAGTGCAGCTTAATCAGCTCGAGATAGCGAAGCCAACTATATTTTGAAAAATTAAGATGTAGCAGACAAAATGTTTATGTTTTTTCTTCTCTTCCTCTGACATAATTTCAATTAAGAGCTCGAGAAGAAATGCTGGTGAGTAGGACAGAAGCAAAGGTGGCTGGGCGGGGGCGTGCCTGCCGCTCCTGCAGAAACTCTCTTCGCATTTATGTGACGGGCTTCGGGATAGCGCCCTTGTTAGGCTTGCCATTAGCCTCTGAGAGATGGCACGTAAATCCCGTTTATTTTATTTTAGAAAAATGAGCCTTCCACTGACCCGTGAGGTCTTAGGAAGAAAAATAAAAGCACATCCTTGGCTTGAGTTCCATGAGTAATCATTCCAGTGGGCATGGGCTGCTGCTAATTGGCTTTTTCCTGTTTTTTAGCCCTTTATTTTAATGAAGGTTGTTTTTTAAAAATTTTAAAAGATTTTATCTATTTATTAGAGAGAGAGGGAGAGCACAAGCAGGGGGAGAGGCAGAAGAGGGAGAAGCAGGCTCCCCACTGAGCAAGGAGCCCAACACGGGGATGGGGCTCGATCCCAGAACCCTGAGATCATGACCTGAGCTGAAGGCAGATGCTTAACCGACTGAGCCATCCAGTCACCCCTGTTTTTTTAAATTAGGACAAGAGCTCTGATTTTCAAAGAAATTCCCCAGACTTTTTTTTCCCTTTCTTCTTCTTCTTTTTTTTCTTTTTATTTTTTCTTTCTTTCTTTCTTTCTTTCTTTCTTTCTTTCTTTCTTTCTCTTTCTTTCTTTCTTTCTTTCGGAGGAGGAGGAGGAGGAGACACAGGAGAAGTGGTTAGGAGACTTTGGTGCCTGCTTTTGATAACCCTAATTAATTTTTGGTGGGAAGTTGTTCATTTTCCAACAGTGCAAGGAAGGAATGGGATGGTGATGCAGCCTATGACTTGGGAGTCAGATGGACAGAGGTCGCAGCATAGCTCGTATCCTCCTCGCTCTGAGACCTTGGACGAGGAGGCCAATATTAGCACTCAGCCCACAAGACCTGCTGAAAAGGGAAGGGTGGAAAGGTCAGTGCGTTTTTCAGGGTAGACAACTTGATAGTAAGCAAAGGCAAAGGCTGGTCAGTCTCTTCTTTTATCATATTTAGGCTTTCTACTTAATCATACCCATTGCATTGGCTAAGATTTGTGGTGCAATGCCGATAGCAATCGTTCTGGCAAGCAGATATCTTATCTTTTCAAATTTCAATGGGAATATGTATCCCTAATATTTTGCTCTCATTCCTAGCTTACTGAGCATTTCCATCATGGATGGGCACTGAATTTTATCAAACGCTTTTCAGCACGGCTTGAAAGGCTCATGCGAATGTCCTCTTTTTTTTTTTTTTTTTAAAGATTTTATTTATTTATTGGACAGAGACAGCCAGTGAGAGAGGGAGCACAAGCAGGGGGAGTGGGAGAGGAAGAAGCAGGCTCCTAGCGGAGGAGCCTGATGTGGGGCTCGATCTCAGAACGCCGGGATCACGCCCTGAGCCGAAGGCAGAGGCTTAACGACTGCACCACCCAGGCGCCCGGCGAATGTCCTCTTTTAATTCATTATTTTGAGTCAATTACATTACTGTTATTGTACAGGGCTCCCATTCCTGGAATAAGCCCAACTTGGTCACAAAGAAGAATGACTTGGTCACTTCTTAATATACTCTTTTTTTCTTTTTTAAAAGATTTTATTTATTTATTTGACAGAGAGAGACAGCCAGCGAGAGAGGGAACACAAGCAGGGGGAGTGGGAAAGGAAGAAGCAGGCTCCCAGCGGAGGAGCCTGATGTGGGGCTCGATCCCAGAACGCTGGGATCACGCCCTGAGCCGAAGGCAGACGCTTAACGACTGCGCCACCCAGGCGCCCCGCTCCTTAATATACTCTTAAATTTAATCAGTTAATAGTTTATTTAGAGTTTTAACATCTGCATTCAAATAAGAGGCCCGTTAAGTATACCAAAGACAGGTCAGCTAATAGGACATCAGCTGTCACACAAAATGTGAATGGGTCTGAGAAGAAATATCCAAAGGTTAAATGAATTTCTCATGCTCAGAAGATGTGGCTTCGAAGTTCCACCGTGTGGAATCACCAGGGGAACTCTGGGCATCCTTTCAATAAATCTTCATGGTATTTTCTATGCCAATTGCTGCCCATCAGCTCCAGAGAAGATCCAAAATGATTCAGGGGTGAAGGAATTGTCCTATGAATGAGGCAGACCAAAAGTTATGTTTCAGCCCGGAAACTAAAAAAGAGATGAGTGAGAATATCATTTAAAAAAAGGCTGTAGACAGGCATGGACCATGTGAACATGAATTTAGATTTTTTTTTTTTTAAGATTTTTTAAATTTATTTGACAGAGAGAGACAGCCAGCGAGAGAGGGAACACAAGCAGGGGGAGTGGGAGAGGAAGAAGCAGGCTCATAGCGGAGGAGCCTGATGTGGGGCTCGATCCCATAACGCCGGGATCACACCCTGAGCCGAAGGCAGACGCTTAATGACTGCACCACCCAGGCGCCCCTGAATTTAGATTCTTAAAGGCTTCCATGAATGGGCTATGGGGGAGGCTACAATTCCAGAAGGAAGATGTAAAGTTTATGTGTCTCACATTTTCCTGGGGTCAGAGTCTATAGCTTTCATTAAAAAGCCAAGTATCACTGATTTACTCATTTTTGGACTTGGGAGTGTGAGTTCAGTTGTCCGAGCTCCTGGCTACCTTGTCTGTAAAGTGGGGACGGTACGTGCTAATTCCTTCCCAGACTAGACGTGGACTCAAATGATAAAAAGTCAAACCAAACTGTATACGTACAAAAGGAGTGGTTTTGAGAATAAGTAATTATGGTGGGCCATAAAATCTTATGAACCATTACCTCAAAAGCAGGCTTATGGAAACATCCAACAAATATGTAGAGAAATTGAGGCAGCCGGTTGCAGAAAAGGAGGCTTCTGTCATAAAATTTACACACATGCACACATATTCAATTCCACTGTTACCACCACAAAAGGAAGTGCGCTGGGCTGAATTAACCTTATCCACCAAGCATAGTATTAAGCGAAAGCAAACATTTCAACAAGGCTTCCTGATTTGCTAATAGCAAAATAAACACACAGCCTTTCTTTAATGGAACCCGTAAAGAGGCTACTGGCATTGTAGCAAGTAGAGCCAGGGGAAGATAAGGAGAGAATTTAAATGGCAAGTCCCCCCTGCTCTGGCTTTCACATTCTTCATCATCTTTTCCGTTTGATCCATGTGGACTGGTTGCTTGAGGCTCTGTGCACTCAGAACCCCCACATTTTGAAGGGCGAGCTTTGTTTCTTGTCTAATTTTTGGGTTTCCTATTGGAGCATATGAGGGCTAGATCCTTCCAGCCTGTGACTTGGGGATATCAAGTAAGGTGGTCTCCATGAGTATAACATGTTTTCTGACTGAACTGAAATGCAAAATTCTGAACAGCCAAAGGGAAGCAAGGTAATGGTGACAATGTCCACTACTTGGACAGTCAGTCTTACTTTGCAATTCTCCACCTGAAATTCCATTTTATGCAATGGTTTCAGTTCAACTCCCCGAAGAAAATTTATCCTAGAGGTATCAAAGTGGAATCCTTTGGAACTACTAGGGGCCAAAGTTTTCTCTTCTGTGATCGTATGACTGAACAATGCCTAAGTGGAGATTATGAAAATTCTAAGTGCAGCGAATACTGAGGCTTCAAGGGGCGAAGATCACTTATATTACAAGACAAGTAAATTACAGAATCAAAAAGAAGAACTGATGAGATAGCAAGCCAAAGGGAAACATTTTATTAGAAGATGGGGGTGTACGAACTAGAAATGCAATTAACATTGCATTACTTTAAGGAGAAAAGACTTAGAACTTTTCCCAAAGACGGAGGTCTGTGATCTTTGTGTGTTTGAGTTGTGAGTGGGTGACGTGTGTATGTGTGTGGAGAGAGAGAAGTTATAACATTCATGTCTGTTAAATGCTTTCTATGTGGGGCGCCTGAGGGGCTCAGTCCGTTAAGTGTCCGCCTTTGGCTCAGGTCATGATGCCGGGGTTCTAGGATCGAGCCCCATGTTGGGCTCCCTGCTCAGCGGGGAGCCTGCTTTCTCTCTCTCTCCCTCCGCCCCTCCCCCACAGGTGCGTACTCTCCCTCTGTCAAATAAGCACATTTTTAAAATCTTTAAAAAAACCAAATGCATTCTGTGTGCCATACACTGGCGAGAGGGTTTTCCATATGCCTGCACTTCCATCCATCTTCCATTATTGCTCTCATTTTGCAGAAGAGGAAACTGAGACCCAAAAGAGGGATTTCATTGTCCACAATTCCCCCACGGCAGGGCCGACATTTGAAGGGCGAGGTAGTTTAACCCCTAACATTACATTCTGAGATCTGTTTGTACGCAAATCTCTGGAGTACAAAATCAGAGACCTAAATAAAAAGGTTTATGTGACCCACCAGAAGTCAGGGATACTGCAAATGGGAACTTCCAGATTAGAAACCACAGACAATGATGAATCCTGGTCTGTTTTCTTGAAATTGAGCCCTTTGTCTTCAGGGAACTGAGTTCCTCTGTCTTTTCGTGCTCTTGTTTCCTGGTGAGTGGATAAGTCAGCACAGACTCCACTGGAGTGAAGTTATAAAAAAATATAGAGCCAAACCCGATGCAAGAATGTCTAGAGAATCACCTCTTCCATTGAAGGGTCCCCTCATTCAGAAAACATTTACGCCCCCATGACAAGAAGCCGTCTGAATGCTGGTGGTCATGCCTGTGGGATGTTCAAGGGCAAAAAGCACGTGCCCTAGGACACCATTTTGAAAGAAGATTTGCATTATATCTAAGAAAATTTTGTTTGGAAGATATGTAATTAAAATTGTGACTTAATTCATAGCTAAGTGAGAGTACAGATAAATCTTTTTTTTTTCTGTTAATTTGTATTTTTCTATTCTAAAATTCAGGTCATACATGTAAGAAAGGTGGCAGTTTTCAAAACCAATGGAACAAGCACATATTAAGTATCAACTATGGGTCAGACACTTTGCTACAAAATTCAAGATGCAGGGGGTAAATTTCTATTAGGGACCAGACCCTGTTGGTCTTATTCACCTCTGTTGACCCACTGTCCTGGACTGACATAGAGCAGAGCCCCATAAATATTTGTGTAATAAATAAATGGAGAGAGACCGATCGACAACTGAGAAATTAATATTATAATTTTTTCCGTATTCTATATAAAAATATTCTCAGGTTAGGGTGCAGAGTTTGAGGCAAGGAGGGGAAAATTCACTGGTGGGTGGGTGGGGTTGAGTGCTGTGAACTGGAGGCTCCATCCAGGATTTGATGGCTGAAAAGAGTCTTCTGGTAAAGGGGGCCAGCAGGGTAGGCGGGTGTGATGCCCAGAGGGTGAGGATTAGAAACAGAAGGAAGGGAGACTATCATAGACAAAGGAAGCTGCATGAAAACAGCCATGCACTGGCCAGTTCAGAGTTGTTAGAAATAGCAAAAGGAGGAGAGAGAAAGGGAGAACATTGCAGGGAACCGAAGCTTCTAGAATAGCAAGAAAAGTCAACGTTGACTTTTTGCAGATGAAAAGACTGAGGATTCCATGCAAAACAAATTAAGACCCTGAACTAAAATGCCAGGACAGTGCAGAACATGACAGTATCATCAGGCACAAGAAAATACAAGAAGAAGGAGTTATGGACCAAATCAGAAGAAAGGCTATTCCTGCAGAGACTCTAATTACATGCTATTTCCATTTGCATAAAATGGCACAAATCTTTCTTTTTGGGTAGTGGGAGTTTTGAGTGGTTTTAATGAACTTTTGGGTTATTTTTCCCCTAAAATAAGTATGCACATTATCATTATGTCTCTAGTAAGAATATACTTAAGGAGAGGACATATCAAAAACTCAAAAATAGGTTATAGAATTGTATAAATATTTAGTAAAATATTTTTGTTTTTTTATTTTTATTTTTTAAAAAGATTTTATTTATTTATTTGACAGAGAGAGAGACAGCCAGTGAGAGAGGGAACACAAGCAGGGGGAGTGGGAGAGGAAGAAGCAGGCTCCCAGCCGAGGAGCCTGATGTGGGCCTCGATCCCAGGACCCGGGGATCACGTCCTGAGCCGAAGGCAGATGCTAAATGACTGAGCCACCCAGGAACCCCAATAAAATGTTTTTTAAATGCCAGCCTAGGGATTCATTTCTCAATAAATACTGTTAACATCTGTTTAAAACAGTAAGTATTTAAAAAAGATAAGAAAAAGAAAGAAAGAAAGAAAGAAAGAAAGAAAGAAAGAAAGAAAGAAAAAGAGGGAGGGAGGGAGGGAGGGAAGAAGGAAGGAAGGAAGGAAGGAAGGAAGGAAGGAAGGAAGGAAGGAAGAAAAGGAAGGGAGGGAAGGAGGCAGAGAAAGAGGGAGGGAGGAAGGGAGGAGAAAGAGGGAAAGGGGGGCAGTAATAAATTCCTCCAGATCTTGCTATGAATAGACAGTAGAATGACCTATGGGCAAGAGCAAGTTTCACTACTCCTTCAAGAAGTTGGTCTCAATAAGCATTATTTATGTCTGGTTTTTCTATCCAGTATTGCTACTCATTGAGAAATAACCGAAAACTGTGTGTTAAAACGAGTCAGAAGAGGTATAAGGGACTGTCTAATGCCATCACTAAAAAAGCAAGGAGCCCCAAGGTCATTGAGAATGGTCATCTGTTATGGTCCCACAAATAACTCGTAAATGGAGAGTACTCCTGAAAACCCACTACCGATATGGGGAACAACGTTCCTAACCGGAATAAGAGTTTCAATAGCAATTTTTTTTTCTTTGAAGGACTTCACATACAGACTTCCAGAGACTCTGTGCTGTTTCCTCCCCTTTTGATTAAAATAATAATAATAAAAAAGTCTTCAAAACGATTGCAATTTCATGTTCAATACTTCGGCTCTAGTTTCTAACTTCATGTCCTTTTAATCTCAATGACGTTAATCCATAACCGAGTGTTGTGTGAGCAGCACCAGAGTCTCTCCCACAACTTCACACATTCAGACCTTGTGGCAAATACAGAGCATGTCATTTTCTGGATGAGTAACAGGGGCCGGGCGCATTGCGATAGACGATTTTATGCCTCTGCTCCTTATTTAATCAAATCAAAGCAGATATGGCTGATTACATGGACAAAAAGCTACTGAATAAACACGTTTGTTCAGGAGTAACTAAGCATTAGATAATATTATGTAATGTGGAAGTAAGTAACTGCCTGGCTTCATGTTACGGTTTCCATGGCAACCGCATCAGTGCCGGGTACGGGAGTTCAGAAATCCTGGTTTCTTTCGGCACCGAAATGGGATATCTACATGCGCGTGGTGGTTTGTTTTTTTGTTTTTGTTTTTGTTTTTGTTTTTGGTGTCTTTACACGAGTACTGCACTCGTTAGAGAGGGATCTGAGTTATTAATCAGTAAAAATTGTGGGACTATCATCTTAGAGAGAATGCAGGTTGGCTTTCGCATGTCCCGAGCTCTTTAGGGATAGAAAGGATGTTGGGATTGGCAGAGGGAGAGAGCCACATGAATTTTACATGTGGTGGGGTGGGTGTGTTCCACACGTAGCCGCCCTCACGTGCAGGCTCTGTGAGCCATGCATGGATGTTTTTTCCTTCTTTTCCCAAAACAAAGACAGCGATGGTGATAAGGAAAGGGGAGATCCCGCGGAAACGCTGAACACTGCAGAGTGTGGTTCCTGCGGAAAGCACAGAAAGATTAATTACGGGAGGGGAGGTGGAGAGGAGGCTTGGGTTTTGTATTCAGCGGGGCTCCGCCGGCTCTCCCGGCCCTTTCTCTGCGGCAGCAACGCGGTCCAGGGTGGGGCGGGGGCGGGGGGAAGGAAGATGCCCAGGGAACATCGGAGCCTGCTCCAGCCTTGTTGTTCCAGGACCATTTAGTTCATTTTCATCCCCCTGGGTCAGATGAGGAAGAAAGTTAAATATACCGATGCTTTTGAATTGCAAGTTACACTTCCTTAAGACTTCGAGAAATCCAATTATGTTTTATTCTGTGGTTGAAGGGGAAATTCAATTCCATGGTCACAATGAAGGGCTGAGAGCCCGGAGAGCTGAATTCTGCTCTTGTCTCATTTCCCTGCAAGCTTCTCGCTGTTCCTCCTAATAGCTCAGGTGTGGTTCCCCACCCCCACCCCCCACCCTCCAAGGCTGGCTTTTTAATTACAGGATCTTCGGAGGTTCCTTCCACCCTGAAGATGTTCATTAACCGCGGACCTCAACTTTTTATTTCATCTCCAGTGGTTCTTCGCTACCCCTCCCGAGAAGGTTAGTAGAGAGGAGACTATGTTTCTAACGTGTGCTTGGAGGACACAAAAAGGGGTTTCTGCGGGAATTTGTTCCGAATCTAGTGCAAATCCTTGTGTCAAGTGTCCCACCTGTATTACCATTTGCAAGCACGCCTGTCCTCCTCTTCCTATATTCTAACACGCGGCCTCTAGGAGGGCTGCTATCCTGATTCCACGTGATCACACATTTACGAGTCCACCTTTGCAGAACAAGAGAAGAGGCGATCTCTATGCCTTGCCCTAAGTTTGGTGTGCAGGACAGGGAGCAAGCTCTTCGAGTTGTCCCCCTCCCCCAGGCTTTGAATGAATTGGATACATCAAGAAAATACAAGCAGCAACTTTGTTCCAACTGCATTGGAAGTTTAGCCCCATTGGGTCTACAAGAGGATCTTTGGCTCTGTAATGCCATCCCCTTGACACACAAAAACAGTAAGACGTCTGGCATCATTTTTTGCCAGAGTAGAAGCTGTGGCAGGAAATTTGCCCTCCTCTTTCATCTTCCTTATGATAACGAAGGTAGAACATTTCCCAAGTGCTTGGTATTACCAAGGACTTTCATTTACTCTCAAAACAACATTGCAAGATAGGTATTACCATCTGTATTGGTCAGAGTTTTCTAGAGAAACAGAACCAACAGCGTGTGTGTGTGTGTGTGTGTGTGTGTGTGTGTGTGTGTATAATGAGGTTTTTGGAATAATATAATGAGGTTCACTGGGGTGAAGTCTGGAGCCGACGACCAAGAAAGAATTCTTGAGATGTCTTTGGTGCAAAGTGGTGGGTTATTAAAGCACGGGGACAGGACCCGTGGGCAGAAAGAGCTGCTGGCCCAGGGTTGTGAGGGGTGGCTGATTATACACTATGGGGTTGGGGGAGGTGAGGAAAAGGGAGGTGGAGAAAATACTTTCATATATTAAAGAAGACTCACATGATACCGGAGGTCTTGCCATTGTCAAGTTAAGGTTGTTTTCCCCTCTAGCAAGGCCTTAAAAGCAAGATGTTGTAGTTTCCTGGAGGATCATTACACTTTGCCTGCTTCAAATATCTGTCAAAGGGTTGCAAATTATAAGGACATTTAATTGTATCTACCTTCCTTTCTGGAAGCTAGGTTACTGATAGAAATGCTTTGTTCTTGTAAATTGCTAAGACTTTTGTAAACTGAGGGAGACTCAGGTCTTGCAGGATTGCATTCTCTATAAGTTAACTATTTTTTTTTCCTTTAAGGCAGTCAGGAATGCCTGAGGAATGTCGCATATATCCCATGTTGGGGGTAGTGGGGTCTCAGCTTCTGTCTGTCCTCAGCTAGCCTTCTGTTCCCTCATCATATATAGTCCAAAATCTGATGAAGGAAGCTGGCAAGTTAGAGACTCAGGAAAGAGTTGCAGTTTGAGTCCAAAGACCGTCTGCTAGATAGAACCAGGGAGAGCTGGTTTAGTAGATGCAGTCTGAAGGCTGTGTGCTGGAGAATCCCCTCTTGCTTAGAGGAGGTCAGTGTTTTGTTCTAGTCAAGCCTTCAACTGATCAGACAAGGCCCACTCACATTATGGAGGGCAATCTGTTTTACTCAAAGTCCATCATAAGTGTAAATCTTACTCATAACCACCTTTACTAAACACCCAGAATGTTTGAGCACATAACTGAATACCTTGGCCTGGCCAAGCTGGCATATAAAAATCACTATCATACCAACTCATATCTTACCAGTTAGGTGAAAGGGAGAGCAAAGAACTTAAGTAACTTTCCAAAATTACCTGAGTTGAGGCTGGCATAGCAGAGACTCAAACCCAAGACTTTGGCTCCGTATGCTTCTGCACACATCGCCGAATGTCAGAGAGACAGCTGCTGAGAATCCAGACTCCATGGAACACCACCAGCGTTCCAGGTTTCTCCAGGAAGGGAGGCATGTGGGCCAAGGGCCTTCTCTATAACCACCTTTCCCGGACATTACCCTCTCTGAATTACTGGGGGCTTCTTTTTTTAAATTAAGATTTATTTATTTATTTGGGGGGCAGGGGTAGAGGGAGAGAATCCCCAACCAGGCTCCCCACTGAGCGCAGAGCCTAACGCGGGCCTCGATCTCACAACCCATGAGATCATGACCTGACCCGAAACCAAGAATCAGACGCTCAACCAACTGTGCCCCTACTGTATGCTTTTAAAGGGCTGGCCCATGAAAGAAAGTTTGTGAACGGAGAGACTCCCATGACGAATGCCTGGAACCCACCCCCGTGGCCCTCTTTACCACCATTTTGATCGGAAAGAGGAAAGATGTAATAATTCCTTAGCTGTGTTCCCACAGCACGCTGTTCTTACCACAGCCCTGATGGTAGATCCCATGATCCTCATCTTCCTGTGTGAAAACCCAGGTCCAGGTCAGGCTTAGCAATCCACCCACACTTAAAGAGTTAGTGAACGACGCAGCTAGGACCGACACTTTGGTCTGGAGTTTCTTTTCCTACAGAATGGGTGTCCTGGAACCTGGCTCTCTGATGGCTTATGTGATGCCTGAACCGTAGTATCACAGCAAAGACAGCAACTTCTGCCCAGCCTGCCTCTCCTACCCCCTAGGGTAAGTCTGAAAGCTGTTTCTAGCACATCAGAGGTGAAAAAGTGGCTCTAGTCTATTTTTTGAACAGAGTGGTCATTTACCAAGATGTTGTTCTGTTAGAACTTCTCCAGAAAATTCACTGACTTATCTGGGAACCAAAAGCAGGTGCATTGCACAGATATGAGTGTTTTAATTGTGGTTGACGCCTGGGACTCCTTTGGCAACCAGACTTGCTTGGCTTTCCTGCATGACCAGCTCGTCTGTATAGACAGAGTGGCTGAGGGAGATACAGATGGACAAAAAATAACTTTTAAAACTGGCCATGAGAAGGCTTGCTTAGTCCACAGACAGCCTATCTTAGCTGCGTGCTGTGATTTGCACCCCACTGTGGGTCTTTCTGGGGTTTCGGGAACCACAATCTGTAACTCAGTTACCCTCCCCGCCAGCTGTCCCCTCTCCCTCCCTCTGCCCCAAAGAATGTAAACCAGCATGAGATGCATCATGACAGGTTGGTGATTACCGCCACTGTATACTTTAAGGAAGCTAGCTTTTCAGCATTTCCTAAAGTGGGCGTGTTTGTCAGCCACGCCGTTTGTGAAGACAGGCCACTGAGGTTTGCTGCTACGTGTAAGGCAACGATACCCCGGTTCAAGTCTAGAAATCGATTCAGATTTTATCGTCTGAGGACGTGAAGGGCAAACTCCATGCTCTGCCAGTATAGTTTATTTTTGTTCAGGTCTCAAAGGTGAATAGAGTGTGGTTTCTTTAGATACTGTATAGTTTTTTTCAAATGGAACTTTCTGAAGAGATCAAGGTGTTTCAATGATTTTTGTGTATATGTGTTTTTTCCTGGAAGTGTGTCTTGGTCAGCGTGGGCTGCTGTAACAACCACAGACCGGGCGGTCTAAGCAAAGATTATTTCTCATGGTTCTGGAAACGGAAGTCCAAGATGGAGGTGCCAGCAGGGTCTGCGTCTGGTTAGAGTTCTGTGCTTGGGTTGCAGACAGTCACCTTCTCATGGCGTCCTCACATGGCCGTTCCTTTGCGTGTGCGTGCAGACCGAGCAGCACAGCAAGCTCTCCTGTGTCTCCTCCTATAAGGACCCTTGTCCCATCATGGGAGCCCTACTGTCATGGCCTCATCTAAACCTATTTATCTCCCAAAGGCTCCCTATTCAAGTGCCATCACAAAGGGGGTTAGGGTTTCAGCATTTGAATTTGGGGGTGGGACACAGCTCCAGGGCTTTGGAGGTAGTAAGCCCAACACCTTTAGCACCAGAATCCCTGCCATTGTGTACCAGCTTGTGAGATCTCTTCTACCTGTGTGTCCTGTTGATTAGCTGGGGCCATTGTTGCTTGGCTCCCATTGGCCATCTTAGCTGACAGAGCTTCACAACTTTTTCTGAGTTTTGTCTTCAGTGGTTCTAGTTCTTTTTCATTGGTTCTTGGAAAAATGTTGGCAGGAGGCTCTTTCAGGAAGAAGTTGGTGGCTCACCATTATAAAACTTTTCTTTTACTAAGTCACCAGAGCAGTCTCTGATTAAACACACACAGGAGAATACAATGTCCTGGCCCTGTTAAAAATGATGAGAAAGAAGACATAGATGGGCAAAGGAGAGTTGACCTGCTTCAATTCTTACAGGGTATATTTGAGAACGCCAGCTTTGGAGCAAGACGGACTCGGTTTTGCGTTTTGGTGCCAACATTTAACACCCTTAAAGTCTAATGACTTTAGGAATTTAGCTTCCTAATGACTCTGGATCAGATTCTCTTACATATAAAATGGGGATTTAAATATCTACCTGGTAGCACGACGAGGATTTGTCATTTTAAAGTACAAAGCACAGTGTAGGTGCCAAATATTTGTTAATTGTCATGGTCCTTCCTCACAACTATAGGAATACCTGCTTTTCTGGGGACTCCCAAAGTTCTTCAAATTTCAATCTACCTTCTTCAGGCATTCACGTAATATTTGACAATTGTCTTCTCAATGGGGAAGACAATTAGCAAACTCACAAACTGTGATTCTATTTTATCAACATGGTCTGAGACAGCGTCAGAAAGCTACAGCCCTGAGCCCGACCTGGCCCACCGCTTGTCTTGGTAAATAAAGTTTTATTGGAACACAGCCACACTCATTCCTCTTACCCATTGTCTATGGCTGCTTTTGTGCTACACAGCAGAGCTAACCACATGTGATCGAGCCTCAGATATTTACTATTGCTCTTTTATGAAAAAAAAATGTGATCCCTGGTCTAGGGTAATTATTTGCAACTTCGAAAGCATTGACGGATCTTGACTCCTTGAGTACCAGATTTGTATAATTTAAATAGCCTATTTCATTTATGAATATCCCTAATAAAGGAAGAAGTTCTAGCTTCTAAGTACTTTGAATCACACATAAGTGTAAGGGCTGAACCTTGTCACTATTCTGCCAACCTTTGGGGAAATTCGTTCTGTTTGTGGCAGAATAAACGTTAGGTGCTCGGTGTTCTCGCCCGATGATCTTAAGACCACTAGGAACAAACTGTTACATTCCAGTTTATTGATTCAATGCAACGAGGAGGAGGCATTCTGGAGAGTGTCTCACCAAGCAAACAAGAAAAAAAGGGGCAGCCATGGAGTTCAGATGAAATTTGAATGAAGCAATGTTTTGATAAGCTCAAAGCAAAGTAGCGTAGTGTACAGGTCAATATCAGGTCTGGACTGAAAAGTGTTTCCCTGGAAACAATAAAGTTAAGATAGATATGGAATGTTGTGCCCTTATCTGAAGTTCTGCACCTGGTTTGTAAATCGGGACTGCTTCTCTGTGTCAAAGAGCAACTAGGTCCTCCGGGCCAAAGGGGGAGGTTTCACTAGTACTGATAACAATGTCAAACAGCAAAAGCTCTTCCAGTCTCTGATTTTAGAGAACAAAGTGTCTCAGCGAGTCAAAAAGCAGTAGTCACTCAAAGAGGGAGTTGTTATGACCTGTTAGAGCTGCAGTGTGTCCTCGGGAGGAATACCGTTTCCTGTTAACTTTGCAGCTGGCTCTGTGATCCCGGCCTCATGAATGGCCGGGCAGGTTTTGACTTTCTCGGTGGGGACTAATTTTTACTTTCTCATCGGGAAGGTGATGATGGCAGGCGTGGAGTTTGCAGAGGTCCAGAAAGGAAGGCAAGATGGGGTGGCACAACGACAGTGCAGAGGTAAACTCGAGGCTGAACGGACTGAAGGGAGCTTTCCCACGGCCTAGCGCGAAGCTGGAGAAAATGCTACCCAGCTTGGTACGTCTGTGCTGAACACGCCAGTGGATGCTTTTAGGGTGGCTGTGGGGAGTCTCGAGCATAAAGCAGTAATAATCTTTTAATGACCCTCATATTATTAGTTACAGTCCCACATAGAATTTCACGATGCTCCTTTTCACATTTAACCAGAAAAACTGAATGGAAGGGCCACTAGCCAACCGTCGAATGCATTATGAATTTTCTTCCTTAGACACTCACAGAATAAGGTCAGGGCTGTTCTTCATACTGACAACCGCCCGTCAGAAACCGCTGGTGTGGGTGAGGACGGCCTCTCCTGTGGTTTTAGAGAACAGATTAGAACCTAAGAATGGCCCGATTTCCTGGAGGGGCAAGCTTGGTTTCCTGACATGTTCGGAAGGGACAGGAAGTCCTCAACGCCGCATCAGAAAGGGCTCAGGAAATGAGCCTTGTGGCTCTAGGAATGGAAACATAGCAGAACCCAAACATGCCGCCTCCGTGACCCCCTTACTTCCTCTGCGTCACCCCCCGGGGCAGCAGCTCCCTCCCCAAGCTCCCAGAGGAAGGGATCAGTAGGGCGCTCCCTGTCCCCTGTGGGCTCAGAGGGTGGGATCCGTGGGGAGAAAGAAACTTGACCAAAACTATTCAGAGTGCCTCCCTCTTTCAGGTCAGAGACTTCCCGCCGCCCCCACGACCTTTCTTAGCAAAAATCATCCTTTCTCTAAAGCTCCTGAGCTGGACGTGCTCCCCAGTAATGCAGCCTCTGTTTTTCCTTTTACTCTTCTCCTTTCTCCCACGGATCACTGCTAGGATACATTGTCTTAAGTTTCGAATATTCTGTTCAGCCTCGGTTCTCTTTCCCTGCTCCCGCCTGCTTGCCACCCCCACCCCCCCACCCCAAGATACCCCTGAATCCTCAGTGGCAGGACCTCAAGAGCCTGGGGGCTATGAGGGAAATGAACTCCGCCCCCACGTGTCTTTCCGGGGGGGGGGGGCAGGGAGACCTCAGGGAAAGGTGGGGTTCGGGCTGAAGGGACACCAGGTTTCTCCCTAACAGCCGCTCAGGGTCATCAGACATCTGATCGAGAATTTGGTCCGACACCGTGGGGGATCAGCTACGGAAAGTCAGGATTCTCTCTAAACGGACGCAGCAGGGTTCGTGCTGAAACTGGGCAAGGGTGAGGCCTATTGGGGAAAAGAGCCAATGGGGGGGTCTGATTGAAGTTCACTTAGGGAGAGAGTCTTTGTCAGGTAGGGACCAGTCCCGTTCTAGAAAATAGAGGCACACAGGATTGGGAGAGAGATGGGCCGAGGAGGTCCTGAGTGGCATGGAAAACAGGTAGATTCACCTTAGGGAGGCCAGCAGCAAGCTGCGGGAAAGTGGAGGAAATGAGGATCTGTTTTCCACGCACCAAGTCATCTTGTGCAAGAGCGAGATCTGTGCCAGCACCCGGAGCCAGGTGCAGCCTGTGCGACGGAGCTCACTTTAATTAGAATCAGCGGGGAGCAGGGAGGGAGCCCCTGAGGTCCTCTGATGAAGGGAGAGGTGACCTTGGGACCAACAGTCCTAAAGCTCAGCTTCACTGATCAGCTAAAATAATTGTTTACAGTATAAGACAAATATTAAGAGAAGGGAAAAATCCTAATGGATGGAAACTAGCACCAAACCAGAGAAAAACAAGGAAATCCAGGACCCATAGCAGCCTGGGTTTCTTAGGGACAAATACTGCCAGACACACTTAATAGCTTGCTTCTGGAAAAGAAATGCGTGTATGCACACACACGCGTGCACACACACACATACACACACACACATCCCCCCCAGTAAATGGTTAAGAGCAACACAGCAGATGTTACTTATTTTGACTTTACTAAAGCACTTGATAAAAATGTCTCATGAAATTTTACTTGCAAAACAAGTTCAAATTGGCTGGAATAGGAGAATTCCAACACAGATTGGAAGCTGGCTCCAAAGCCATAAACCAAAGGTGATGGAACCGATGCATGAATGCAGCAGACTGAGCTGCTGGAAGGTGTTTAGAAGACGATCCCAGGGGTTCCGCGAGGACTGAGTTTATTAAAAATCTTTATCAATGAGTTGGAAGAACCAGTCCACAGGATGTGCCTGAGCTCTGCCAGGAATACTGAATTAGCAAGTGTTAGAAACAGCGCGGGAGAGCAGGTCCCGAGCAGAGGGATAAACAGAGGTTACGCGAGTGTGGAAGGAGGAAGAAGGAAGGAATAAAACGAGACCCGCCTGGGGAGATTCTGAACGTGCTGATCTGTAGAAGAGGAGGTTCTGGAATTGCTTGGAGACCACAGAAGTATTAGGGTAGAGAAGGGCCCAGGAGGGCCACAAAACCGCAGAGTAGGCATAACGTGGCAAAGCCAACAAGGGAGACGCCGGGTTTGCGGGGCCCAGCGTTGATAGAGTTTGGTGAGTTCCCTTTAAGAAAAAGACTAAAAAAATTGTTAATTTAAAATGAGGTACACAGGGGCGCCTGGGAGGCTCAGTCAGTGAAACGGCTGCCTTCTGCTCAGGTCATGATCCTGGGATCCTGGCATCGAGTCCCGCATCAGGCTCCCTGCTCAGTGGGAACCTGCTTCTGCCTCTCCCTCCGCTGCTCCCGCCCTTATGCTCTCTCTTGTGCTCGCTCTTGCGCTCTCGCTCTCTTTCTCAAATAAATCAATAAAATCTTTAAAAAATAATGCAACTAGGTACAGGACTTTGAAAGTGACTGGAGTCCGTGAGGCCCAAAAGTTTAAGCTCCCTGAGTTTCCTGGTGACCCTGCCTGCTCCACGTCCAGCTAGAGTCACAGGAGCTTGGTGGGGAGGGCGAAGGGAGAGCAAGATTGCTCCGGGCTCAGAGCATGGCAGGTGTGGAGACCTGACGGAAGAGAGAAGGGGGTACTTCTGAGGAACCGAACGTTGTTCCAGTGCCTGCCTGGACTATGGGCTATGAGGTGGGAAAAGGCAAAATACCAGGTTGAAGCAGAAAACAAGGGACTGTGAAAGCCACATTGAGAAGCGTTTACTGGATCCTGAGGCAGTGGGATAGCTGGGAAGGGGCTCCGTGGGGGAGCACTGTTACGTGAATGGAGTACTATAGAGATTGCCAGGCTGTCAGATCCAGGAGAGGTAAGAGAGGCGTAGAGAGGCCGACGTCGATGTTCCAGGGACACAGATGAGAGATGGGAGCTGACTGGGATGGCAGGAGAGACAGAAATAGAGTGGATTCACTTGGGAAACCTTTAAAAGCAAGAAATGGTGGGGTTCAGCGTTCAATTAAAAGTAGGGGTCAAAAACAGGAAGGAGTTCTTTAAAATGTCTGTAATTCTTGCATTGGATACTAGGTGCCATCTCTTTAAAAACTTGTTGCCAACCTCAGCTCGCTAACTCGGGGGTGTTCATTGGGTGATGCTTGGGAGAAGTCAAGAGCCTCGGACACATGGAACTGCCCACATGTAGCTAAACAGCTAAGGCATTGTAATTCCCCCCCCCCCAACTCAAAGATGTTTATTGCAATGCTGTCTGCCATTGGAAGGAATTAGGGCAGTGCATGGATGAAGGAGACTATCTTCGTGCAGTGAGAACTGCAGGTTTTAATAAGCAGAAGGCATGTCTGCAAGGGACGAGTTAGAACGTCATCCATAATAGTCATAAAGTAAGATAGTAAGTGGCAGGAAGTGATGGGAAATATGATGCAACTTTTGTGTTTTTTTAAAGTAAGTGCTTGATGAGCATAGAAAGAGTCATAGGAAACTAGTAACAGGGGTTACCTCGGTTACCTCAGGGTGATGGGATTAGGAGGCAAAGGGAAGGGAGGAGGCACGCTCTCTTTTTTTACTTGATACATTTAAAGGATGTTGTCTTTTTGGTGAGACAGTTATATGCACACACACATGCGCGTGAATATACATTAAATGGCCCTAGAGAGACTTCGAGAAATGGAAACACCCTACTTAGTAAAAAAGTATTATTGCTGTTACGTTGCCCACTCTTCAGATTTGCTGCTGCAGGAGAAACCACTGGGCTGTGTGGAAGGGGTGAGCGAAGGCTGGCCGAGCCCCGGCGAGGTTCAGCTGGGTTTTCAGAGGAGTCCAATGACGCGGGTGACCAGCTGTCTGGCACACCCATGCAAAGCCGCTCCGTTTCAGACAGACTTGAGCGCGCTTCGAATCAGGATGCTGTTGTCTGTCCAAGTCAAACTATGAGCTCCAGAGTGCCCAGGGCTCACAAGCAGTGAGCCCGGAGAGACAAAGCAAGCAGAAATATTTAGGGAGGACCTTATCTGTGCTGATGAGCTGAGGTTTACTCGGAAATTTCACATATTCCACTGACAGGCTTGGGTTGAAATCATCCTTGGATTGCTCATTACCTTCAAATCTGCAAAATTACCTTTGACATCACAGCTGAACAGACTCTCCTCATGGGCTAAGGTTACATTCTGCTTCTATGGGAACTGGAAACACCCAAAGAAATGCTTTGCTTTGCAACATACTGTATAATTTTATTCTGTTTGGATTTCCCATCATCTGTAAAGAAAATAAATAGCTTTCCTGCGAGTCGTGTTTGGGGCAGTATAACTATAATCAGTTTCCATTTCAAGTTTCTTCTGCTCATCTTTTCGTTCCAGCCAGAGGTGCTGGGTTCTGACAGTTCTTTTTCTTTGTGTATCGATCTTGGTCCGTAGCAACTGGCTGATAAACGTAAAAATCTTGTGTTTATCATCTGCCAGATTTTTGTTGTGAGGTTTAATTTTTTTCCTTTACAAGCTGTTCAAGTGTGCTGGCTGTAGAAACCAGATGGTTTTTCTATTGCCTTGATGTTTCCTTCATGGGAATGATTGTCCAGAGATTTCTAAGGCTGTGTGAGGATAGTATAGTTTCTATAGTTACTCTGGTTAGCATCACTGCATTAATGCCTTTGCCAGCACAAAAGAATATTCAATCTATCAAAGTCTGGAAACCACTTAAAATAAATGGCCCTGTGTGTTTTGAAATTATGTGAGGAAACCCCAGGTTTCAAGTAGCCATTAATAAATAATTACCCTTTTGTTAACGCATCCTGCCGGTTCCTGATAAGAAAGAGTTGACGGATGGCGTTGCTGGTCTGTCGCGTAGGGTTTGTTCGAATGTGCCTGTCTTCTATTCCCCAGATGGAAGCTTCCAGAGGGCACAGGGAAGCATGCTGTCTCCACGCCATATGAAGCAGGTGGTGGATAGTTAAAATAATGTCAGGGCAAAGCTAATCCCCTGGCAAGCTTCAGCCCAGAGCTTGGCCTGTGGATACTCAGTATTTGTTCAGTGGTTGGGAGGTCCGACTGGTGGTTTGGGAGACCGCGCTTGCTACAGGTGAACGGGATGCCACAATGAACAGAACACAGAGAGGAGTTTCTCGGGGATTCTGATTGTGCGGGTGGCCTCAGATACTGAGGGGTTCTGGACAAAGAAAGGGTTCAGGAGTCAGAAGCAAAAAATAAGTCACCAAAACCAAGATCTTAGAACTCAACTCCACACTGAAGACATGTCTACGTCCTACAGGCAAAGGCCACGAGGAACACGTCTGTGGTTAAACTAGGTGGATTTATGACTCTTGCAGCGAGAGAACATATAGCACGGGCGACCGGGGGTGTCTCCATGTAAGACGTTGTGGGAAAGAAACTGTTATTGGATTTGGGCTTTGGTTGGGTGAGTTGGGGGAGGGTCTAAGGAAACAGAGGTTTGCTCTAAGTAACTGCGTATTGTCAAAAAGCAGGAACAATTCTATAAGAGGGTATCTCGATAACTCCCATGCAGAGGGAGGGCACACTAGAGCCAGGATCAAGCAAGAATTGGTAAAAATGTAGGAGGGACTTATTTAGCAAGATTGGAGGGTTTTGGCATCCTGGGTGACCTGGGCTGGGAGGACGCTCTGAGATTATTTGTGTCCCACGGGAGAGCACACGGCTCAGCTGGAAGCCTCAGGCCAGCTTGTGATAGCTCTGAGGATCCCACGGAAGGTCACATTCGTTCCATACATCAGGGAAGCTTCTTTTCTTTCTCAGATGTCATTGAAGAAGTCAAGAAAGGAGATGGAGACCTCCGGCTCCTCACTGCTCTGCTTTGCCTTTGCTTTATTGCTGTCTGGTTAACCTAGACTGCCCCAAACTCTGACGCTTCTGCCGGCAAGATGGGCAAGCCTCCTGCCGGGGCAGTGATGGAGCATTTCGCTCCGCACTGAACATCATCGACCTAGAACGGTCCTTTGGTAACAGACAGAAACATCACTTTTCTAAATGGGTTTACATGAGCTAGAAATAGAAGGATTTAAAGACTGAGGCAAGGAGATGCATGTATCTTGAACATCCCATTCAGAACAGTTCATGGAGACAAAAAACATGTTTCCGACACAGCCGCACACACATCTCTTAAAACATTGGTGCCAAATGAGGTCACACAGCCGTTCACTCCGCACACACATTTGAACTCCTGAGTCAAGGGACACTTAAAGAAATGTTGGATGGCAGTACATTTGGTTACAACGTTGAGAGCACTTTAAATGGGAGTCTGGGGGCAGGAGGGGGGAAGCAAACTTCATCTGCAGGTGCTCTGGAGTCAGAAGAGGGAGCAGCCCCTCTGCCTTCTTATCTGTATCTTGCAGGAAAAGAGAGAGGTCTTTTACGTGTAGGAGCTCGTCGTTAGCTTGTCCTTCCAGACGAAAGGTATCCCATTTGATCTCCATATCATGGATACTTGCCGAAGAGTACTGAAGGCATTGACCTCCTGCTGAGTTGTAAATTCTAAAATGGCAGGAAATATTGACTTCGTCAAGTTAAGCACATGGCCTTTATTATTTACTAGGAAAATGAGGCTTTGAGACTTTACATTAATTGGTCAAGATCCCCTAGTTAGTGGGCAGTAGCTGGAATTTAGAAGAGAAACTTCCGATGTCCATGCCAAAGCAGTATTCTTAACCAGAAGCTATTTTATCCCCAAAATGAAATAATATACATTAGAATGAATTTCTCGAACTCCCAGAACGGTCAACCTTACCAGGATAGTTCTAGGGAGACGGTGTGGAGGTCAAGAGTGTGGAGGCTGTAGGCTGTGTGCTGGCCTCAATTCTCCACCCTTCCCTATGGACACTCTGCCTAAATGACTTTACAGTTCCTCCCATAGAAGAGGTGACATGTGTTTTCCCAGTCCTTGGGTCTCGGTCTGGCCATGAGTCCTTCTTGGCCCAGTAGAATGGGAAGCCAGTGTTGGGCGTGCCAGTTCAAGGCTAGACCAAGGGCTTGTACATGTCCGTGTGCAGGTTTGCACACCGGCTGATCAGCTGTCGTAATTGGAAGACGCTGCTCTGGCCGGTTCACGGGTCCCAGGGAAAGAATGAGAGTCACACAGAGCAGAGCCACCTCTAACCGTGCTCATTCTCCGCCCACTGACCTCCTGCCAACCTGCACATTCCTGAGAAGAAATCATTGTTTTAAACCATTATATTTCGGGGGGTTTTGCTCTTCTGTGACTTTGTGGCAAATACAACATATATTTGAATTCTACGATACGGGCTCAACACAACTTCTGCCCTGAGCTTTGGCCATTCTTTAAACTTCCTAAGCCACAGTGTTTTTAATAAAAGATAGGAAAATAGGAATTCCAACCCATACGATGTTTTTGCATTTCTGTGTGCTGAATGCGTGAGATAATGCTAGTAGAATGCTTAGTGTCATGCCTGGTGCCAGTTACACTGTGTTACCTGTCGTCGCGGCAGCCCCCTGCCTACTCAAGGCCTGGCAGGCGGGAGGGCCTCTGTGCTGGCTGCCGGCACACCGGACGGCCGATCCGTGCCCATTGATCGGCTCTGCGGTGTTAAGGTTTTACAAGTTAAACAGGAGGGAAGCTACAGGGATGTGTCTTTTTAGCAGAATCAGCTTTTTTTTTTTTTTTTAAGATTTTATTTTCGTATTTGAGAGAGAGAGAAAGAGAGAGGGAGCGCACACAAGCAGGGAGAGCGGCAGGCAGAGGAAGAGAGAGAAGCAGGCTCCCTGAGGAGCAGCGAGCCTGATTTGGGGCTCGATCCCAGGACCCCGGGATCATGACCTGAGCTGAAGGCAGATGCTTCACCGACTGAGCCACCCAGGTGTTCCCAGAATCAACTTCTTGAGCACTGAACATTCTCAGCTGGAGAGAGTGGTGTGTGTGTGTGTGTGTGTGTGTGTGTACGCACCTGCGTGTGTGCGTGTGTGCGTGTGTGTGTGCGTGTGCAGATGCGTGCTCGCTTGTGTCTAGGCGTGTGTTTTTTCTGACTGGAGTGGGAGCAGAGGCAGGGACTATTTCTGCTGCTCCAAGATCCTGCAGCATGTCCTCACTTCGTCTGTGTTCCATTATCACATGACACTGGGCACTCCATTTCTTGGCGTTCGTTATGTTTCAAAGAGAAAAAGTTGTTCATAGAACAGGGACGTGTCCCCCAGCCTTTTAGGTGGGCAGCACACCTTTCCTAAGCTTCTCCAGGCTAGTAGGGGGGCAGTGATCAACCTTCCCGGCTGAGCGGGAGAGCCAGAGCCTCCACACACCGTGTCCGTCCCCTCCCTGCCCGTGTCCATGCAGCCCTGATCGGAGAAGCGAGCGCCAGCTGCCCTCCGGGGCTGGGCCGCAGTTTGTGCAGCTCCTTCACGGAGCCTCAGACAGGCACGGCAGAGCGGCCGCTTTCCAGCCTTCCAGCCACTGGGATTCGAGCCCCACAAAGGCAGGAGGAGGGAGCCATTGGCATTTACTGAGGCTTATAAAACTGTCAGCAAATCAGGCCCTTATGCTCGGCGTCCGGCTGCTGTGCTTTGCAAAGCTGAAGTCAGCATCTTGATCCAGCTCCCAGAGTCCTGCAGAGCCCTGGGGGAGGGGCAGGCTGGGGGCCTGGGGAGATCTGTCAGGACTAGGATATAAAGCCCTGGGGAAAGGCACAGACCGACAGGGCTTCAAGCAACAGGAGGGATCAGGTAGATTTTTTTCGGTTTAATTTTTTCTGCAAGATTTCTAAATCCCTTATTGATTATGTCATGCATGTAATCAATCCTTAGCGATTGTCAAGGAAATGACCAAAGTACTTAGAAATCCAATTGACTTTTAGGTACTCTCTCTCTCTCCCCTCCTCCTTCGCTCCCTCCTTCCTTTCCTGGCTGTTAATATTATTTCTAATTATACCTTTTTTTCCGTTTTTCATTTCCTCTAACCAGATCAGACATTTGACTTTCAAATCGAGTAATCCCTTTGTATCTTTGGTCAATCTTAAAAAAAATCCATCTCTCTTTTTTTTAACCTCAGCTGCTTGCAGAATAGGTGCCTGAAATAGGGCTACATCGGTCTCAAAAATACTTTCCCTCCTCTTATTTCAGCAAAGTGAGAATCCCCCGGGTGCTAACCCGCATCCCTGCCTCCTCACTGTGCCCGCTCTCAACCCCAGCGGGACTAAGGACTTCCCGTCATACACGAGGGCGGTGGGTCTGAGCCAGGGTGAAGGGAGGCGAGTTCCCTCTTATGGGGGGGGCAGTGAAGAGCATCGGAGATGCTTGGCCCGACCCTACTCCGGCTCCCACTTGCTCCTCTGATGTATGCATTCCATCACGATGACGCTGAGGCCAGCAATCCAAAACTCGCATAAAGAAAACCACAGGTAGGACTAGGCCCAGTAGCAGATCCGTGCTCAATGGCCCCGAGTGCCGGCTTGCGGATGGCCTGTGTGGAGAGTCCCAAATCAGGTGCGGGGGCTGCAACCCGGTCCGCTGGAATGACACAGCTTTACGAACGCGACACGGAATGTGCAAGAAGCTTCTGTAGGTATTTTGACATTTCGTCTCTGTAACTAATTCAAACCCATGCTCTGCAATGAATTTTTTTTTCAGGTTGGGTCTTGCCATGGTTTCCTTTGGCTCCTCTTGCTTTGGTTTCGGCTTTGGACTGAATCACGTCCCCTCCCCAACTCATATCCTGAAGCCCTTACCCCATGTGAGAGTATTTGGAGATGGGCCTCTGGGAGGTGGTGAGGGTTAGATTAGGTCATTAGGACACGTGGGGCCCTTGTGATGGCATCAGTGGCTTTACAAGAAGAAAGCGAGAGAGAGAGAGCTCCCTCTTGGCCACGCGAGGCCACAGAGAGAAGGTGGGTGTCTGCAAATCAGGAAGGGGACGCCCAGCCCGAACAGAATCTGCCAGCACTCCGATCCTGGACCTACAGCATCCAGAACTTGGAGAAACAGAGGTGCGTAGTTTAAGGCACATGTCTCTGGTATTTTGCAGCCTGAACTAAGGCAGTTTCCATTGTTTACTTAGCATTCTGTATTAAGTTAACAGTCACCTTACCCCATGGAGGACACGACTTCTCCCATTTCTTACCTATTCTTTCAAGCATGATGTGGGTATAAAGCAGGACACCTGTGCCCCTTAGAACCAGTGTCCAGACAAGGGGACGTAGGGGTCAGGAGTGGGGGATAAGAAAGACACCATGAAGCAATAACAAGAAAAAAATGTATATGATTTGTGTACAAACATTACTGAGAAATTCTTAAAAGCCACATAAAAACAAATACAAAATAATCCAATATAAGCAGAGGACAATAACTCAGGTTCTAAACAGAAAAGTGATCCTTAAATATTCTGGTGCTATAGGCTCAAAAAATTGAGCCTCTTACAGTTGGAAAATGTAATAATTCTAGAGCTTTTATAAGTTCACGTACCAATTTCCCTGTTGTGTAGCAACGAGTAATATAAACAATCAAAAGGAGTTTTAAAAACTTTCCTATTATGAATTTCTACTTCTAATGGTAGCACATTTTTGACTCAGGGGAATAAGGAACTATCTTAAATACACAAAACTCAACAACATTTAAAGAGAACGTAATTCTTAATCCCCTCTGAAATTACGTGGCACGATTTAGTGAAATCCATGCCATACCACATTTTCAAAGAAACGTATTTTACACGTGGGAAGTATTCAAGCATGTAAGTTTATATTCAGCATTGAACTTTGAAAGAGCGGGCTGGAAATTATATTAATGTTAGCTCCCAGCTGGGAGTAACTGGTGAGCTAGTTTCTAATTATTTAATAGAACTGGACAGAATGCATAGACCCACCGTTCTTGCTTTGCTTCATGTCATGCAAAAAAAAAAAAAAGAAAAAAGAAAAAAAAAAAGAAAAGAAAAACAGAAAAAACCCCCAGAAACATTACCATAAGAAATTGGCTTGTGGTCGTGATTGTGCTGATTGCTTAAAACAAACAAACAAAAAATCCTCCAGAACTCGCTATATTTTAAAAGTCCATCCCTTGAAATTGATTACTGCGTTAACTGAATTCATTTTAGACACCTGATGAAGAGTGAAAGTCTTCACATTCTTTCTTAGAATTCATTTCTGCAAAGGAGCACCAAATAGTTTTGTTTTCCTTCTAACAGAATTCCAGGCTCAACTACATTTCTAAATGACCTATTCTGTGTCAAACCAAGATTGCAAATCTTACGATTGATCGCTTTCCCTGTGCCATTTTTCTATAATCATCAGTCTCACATTTTGGGTAACATCTGGGCACAGAGATTGAATCGATGATGTTTATTAATGGCAAGTAGAGAGATGGAAACAGTATTTTTAGATACTAATCCTCCTTTCCCATGAGCTCTCTCCATAGCATTCTCCTTCAGGTACACCCAGGCTTTAAAACTGTAATTCCCCTGAAAGTCACCCGAACTACAAACACATTATGAGACAAGTCAGAAAAAAATAATGCCTTTGCCTACATACAGTTTGCTTGGCTTTTGTAAGCAACCAGCTAATGTGTCCCACGCCAGTTCCTGGGCTGTCTTGCTTTTAATCCCCCAGTAGTTTGATTTTATTGAGTCTGGGAAGTAAGAACAGGCATTGCACGCACCCATATGAAATTTTGACGGCTGGATTTCAGGGAGCAGAGCCAAAGCGTCCTACTATTACCTGCGTAGGAAATTGTCTTGGAGCTAGACCATGTTTTGCATGTGAATTAAAAAAAAAAATCACAAACTTCTTCCGCACTTTCAAGTCTAAATATTTTTTCACCGCACGCATCTTGCATCCAGTTTTTAAGTCTCATCGTTCAGAAGGGACACCAGGCCAGCCAGTCAGCTGCATTCCCTAACATAAATCTTTTGCTTGTGTCGGAGACCGGAGACACTCGGATTGTTCGCTGAAAGCCATGTGTATTGAACGCCGTTAATTTAAGCAATGCAAACTGTGAGCTTGATGCAGCTGACATTTTCTGAGCTCCCTATGGGCCACCTATGATGTTATATATTTTCATATGTTTTGCTTCATTTGACTTTCCTAACAACAAAGTAAGTCTTGTTATATCTATTTTAAAGACAAAGACACAGAATCTGAAGCTAGCCCGAGATGGAGGCTCAGAGCTTCAACCTCGAGCCCAGTGCACCTTCCAAGGAGCCCCTGGAGATGAGAGCTCAGCCTAAAGAGCATTCTTGGGTGACCCTGGCGTCAGGCAGCATCCCTGGGGCGTCGGCATAGCCTGCCTCCAGCATCTCCAATTCCAAGCCTCACTAGAATATACACGGAATACAAGCACTCTACGAGAGCCCGGGCTACTCCCGAAAGCTTCTCTTCTGGCCTTCCCATTACACACCCCTTGACATCCTTGCTTGGGATTTGATGTGCCTGTCGCACAGTGAGATTACTGACCGTGCTCCCCTGTGTCCGCTTCCTTCATTGCCCCTCCGGTGCTTCCGTGTGCTTCTGTACGCCTGCCTTCCCTGACGTTCTCTCTTCTTGCCCGTGTGCAATTGCCTTCATCGTAGGCTTGTTCCGTGTTCGCCCTGTTCTTTTCACATCATCCTCCTGCCTCCCCTGGAATGAGGGGAATTTGCTTTGTTTAAAAAAACAAAACAGGAAGGGGCAGCTGGGTGGCTCAGTCATTAAGCGTCTGCCTCCGGCTCAGGGCGTGATCCCGGGGTCCTGGGATCGAGCCCCACATTGGGCTCCCTGCTCCGCTGGGAGCCTGCCTCTTCCTCTCCCACTCCCCCTGCTTGTGTTCTCTCTCTCGCTGGCCGTCTCTCTCTCTGTCAAATAAATAAATAAAATAAAAAAACAGGAAAACGGGAAACGATAATATTTCTTAGCACCCAAACGCTTGACCTGAGCTTCCGTCTTCCTACGGCTGATGGCTCTTCCCAACTCCTGATGTTAAGAAGCATTTTAGTAATGAATTTTCCGGTCGGTTAGGTTCTGGATTAATGGCAGTTTATGCTAAAATTCTGATTTTCAGAGAGGGTGCTGGGGACACCAATGGGAAGAGAATCTTCCCCAAGTTTGTATCAATCATCAGCATTGGCAGATAAAACTAGAAGGCAGGCCTTCTCATTATCCCAACTGAATTCGTGCCTCCCCATGTTGGGAGAGAAAGAGCTTTGGGTTTTATCTGCACACACGTGGCGGGGCAGGCAGGAGGAACCAGGCGGCACCCAGTGCAGTCCCGAGTTTGGGGTGAGCGCGGGAGATGGGTGATGCCCAGAGGAAACTTCCTTGCCACTGAGCCAGAAGGGTGGCTGGTGCTCCTTCTTCCAAACGTCGACAGACTTCTAAGGTGGGGAAGCAGTGGAAAGAGCAGGGAGAACACAGTGAGGGGACAAAGCATCGAGAGCTGGGTTAGACTTCAAGGCACTAATGAGTACCCAGTCAGCGGGTGAAGACCCTGTTCCAAGTTCTGTCACTTAACTGGGTTAAACCCAAACACTAGCCCGTAGGCACGAGTGCAGGAACAATGTTTGCCAACTCAACAGATACTTCCGGAGAACTAAGTACCCTCACAGAGCGGATAATCTGCAGGGTAGACAGACATTGTTCCAGACAGAAAATGAATGTCTTCGGAAACAGTGGGGGGCAGCAGAGCGTAGAGAAGCCCGAGTTCAGATTCTTGCCCCACTCCCTCCCTCCCTGGCATGTCCCGAGGCACGTTCCCTCCAGGTGCAGCTATCATAGTTATTAAATGAAATATTACGCACAGCAGTGTCTGGCACCCCATAAACCTTAATAAATGTTCACTCCTATTATACGGGATTGTCTGCAAATTTTAATGATTTATTAATCAATAACTATTTGCTCTTGCCTTTTGCCCAATGTAATGTATCACCAGTGCCCAAGAGAAAAAGAGGTTGATTGAGCTTTTCTCTGGAGAAACCTTTGGGGGAGCAGATCAGTAAGGATCATTTGCAGACCAGCAATACTTTTACTCCTAGTTACATAGTGGTTTTAGCCCGTTTTAAGGCTCACCGTGGAACAAAATGCCATGGGCATCAGGTGGGACTAGAAAGCTTTTGGGGGGAGTTGGAGACTGGGTTTGAAGCTCAAGAAGAGTGAATCTGAAACATTTTTCATTATGAAATCTGCATGTGTATGTATCCATTTCTCATGTGTCCTCTATGCCTTGTTACATGTTGTTGACTATTCCCTGTGCTGTGCTTTTCATCTCATGACTTATTTATTTCATAACTGGAAGTTTGTCCCTCTTAATCCTCTTTATCAATTTTGTCCACCCCCCCCTCCCCTCTGGCAACCATCAGTTTGTTCTCCATATCTAAGAGGATTTTGTTTGTTCCTTTGATTTGTGTTTTGGGTTTTTTTTAGATTACACGGATAAGCGAAATCATATGCTATTTGTCTTTCTCTGACTTACTGCACTTAGCGTGATGCCTTCTAGCCCCATCGACCTTACTGCAAATGAGCAGATCTTGTTTTTTGTTTTTCGTGTTTTTTTAGTGTGGTAAAATATACATAACACAAAATTTAACATTTCAACCATTTTTAAACGTACAGTTCGGTGACATTAAGTGCCATCACACTGTTGTGTGACCATCACACTGTTGTGTGACCATCACCACCACCGTGTTCAGAACATTGCATCTTCCGGAACTGAAACTCTGCCCCCCTTCAACGATAGCTCCCCCTCCCCCATCATGGTCACTAACCCCCACGCCCACCCCTGGCGTCCACCATTCTGCTTTCTGTGCCTATGACCGTAGCTACTCTAGGTGTCTCATGTGAGTGGAATCCCACAGTACTTGTCTTCCTGAGACTGGCTTATTTCACCTAGCCTGTCTTCGAGGTTCAGCCACGCGGTAAACCTCATAGTCCCATTTTTAGAAGACAAAACAGAGACTCAGAAGAAAAGAACCACTTACTCAAGATTATACTGTTAATGCCAGAAAGTAAATCAGTCCACATTGGGTGCCAAAGCCCAGTTTCCCACTGAAGTGCTACACTTCCTTACTCAGGGCCACTCCAGACCCTCCGTTGTGCCCGTTCCCTGCGACCCGGGACGGTCCTTGAGGCACAAAACCTAGCTCACGTCACGACAATGTTTTAGAATGTTAATTGTGTCAGTGCTCAATTTTGCTAGTGCATATGTCGAGATAGACCAACCTGTCATTTATAGCTGCCAGACAGAAGTGTCCTGGCTTCCCGTCTCATTTCTTCAGCTGTTCAGCAAGTGCTGCTTCTCTACGAAGGATGCAGGAATGAGTAAGATGTGATCTCCACCCTTAAGCAGCTCCCCGTCCAGTAGAAACCCAGAGTTTCTTGACCACAGCGCCGGTGTAATTTTGGGCTAAGTCTTTGTGGTGGAGGCTGTCCCGGGCCTGGCAGAATGCTCAGCGACAGCCCAGGCCCCGACATCTCCAACCGGTCCTGAGAATCAAAGATGGCCCCAGACATCACCAGATGTATCTTGGGAGGCAAAATTTCCCCCAGGTGAGAACCAGCGAGTGGGGGATACTAACAGATAAGTCAACCAGGCTGTTCCATGGAATATGTATGTGCAAGGAGACAGGTATGCCCCAGGGGTCCAGAGAAGCTATGTCGAAGTTAGCTTGGCAAGTTAGCAAAGGCTTCTGGAAGGAGCCTCTGAAAAGTCACTATTTTCAGTAATTGGGTCCTATCAGACAAATGGGAAACATGCTGTAAAATAGATTTAATAACCTCTCATGCATGTTTGTACTTTCACCTTATGCTAAGCTGAGTTTCAATATATATTCACCTTCCATTTCACTTTAGCTTCTATGATCCAAAACCTATCCCGTATCAGCCGGGCGTCCTACAATTCAGTTCAGTCATGACACTATGCGGAAAGAATGCAGACTCCCTGAGGACTCAGTCCCACAGAACTGTCCCCATTGCAGATGCCAGCGCCGAGGGCTGGGTATCCCCAAGCTATCACACACTTCTGCCAGGACAACTGCAGATTTGGGGTTCCCATGACACCCTTCTCCCATTCGATAGTTTGCTAGAACAAGACACAGAACTCACTGAAAATGCTAGACTTACGATGCCGTTTTATTGTGAAGGATGCAACTCAGGAATGCCCCAAGGGAAGAAACACAGGGTGAGAGCTGTGTTTCTTTTTTCTTTCTTTCTTTTTTTTTTTAAGGTTTTATTTATTTATTTGACAGAGAGAGGGAGAGACAGCCAGCGAGAGAGGGAACACAAACAGGGAGAGTGGGAGAGGAAGAAACAGGCTTCCAGCGGAGCAGGGAGCCTGATGTGGGGCTCGATCCCAGGACCCTGAGATCACGCCCTGGGCCGAAGGCAGACGCTTAATGACTGAGCCACCCAGGTGCCCCAAGAGAGCTGTGTTTCTGTGTTGGGGAGACATAGGTGCTCTTGTCCCCAAGAAGTCAGGGTACAAGACCCTCCGGGTGCATGGATATGTTTACCAACCAGACAGCTCTCCGAATCTTATCGTCCAGAGTTTTTATCGAGGTTTGGTTACCGAGGAGTGATTGGTTAAATAAATCATTGTCCGTTAGTGATTGAACCTGACCTCAGCCCTCCTGCCCTTCCTGGAAATCAGGGAGTAGGGCTAAGAGTTCCAGTTCTCTCATCACATGCTTGGTCTTCCGGGCGTGGCCAGCCCTTCCCTGGAAACTGTCTAGGAACCCACCATGAATCACCTTGTTGACAGAAACTCAGACGCAGTCTGGTCAGAAGGGGCTCATTATGAAAAGAAACTCCTATCAGGAAATCATGAAGGTGTTTGAACCTCTGTGCAGGATCCAGGGACAGAGACCAAATTTTTGTATTACTTTAATTAATTAGGTAACTAAAATTTGTATCTATACATTTAACATACTTATAATATTATAATAGTATATCTGTAATATTTAATATATAATGTATATATTTATTATATATTATACACAATATGTTACATCATATGTTTATTAGAATTGTATTTGCTTAAAATTATAGTTACATATTATATATTATTGGTGTATACAATATTATAAATTATATTTTATTATATATTGTATATAAGCATATGATATATGTTTATTATAATATATCACATCTTATTATGTATATATTATTGTACCACAGCTCCTGACTGAGAAAAACCCCATATTCTCCTTGCAATCGAGATTCTAAAGGAAGCAGTGGCAACAGAAACCATAGGGAATAGGTTTTTCGTGAAGTTACCATGGCCTAATTTATCTACTAAGGAAACCCCACTCTGACCTGCCTGTGCTCTGGCTGGAGGGTTTCAATTACTCGTGGCCTTGGGCTTTCCAGGAATCATCTCTCTTAATTGGGTGTAGATCTTCTGTCACCGGAAAGGTCAGTCTCTGGTGACCAGGCAGTAACAACTGCCCTGTGAATAGATAGGAGTATTTCTTTCTCCTCTAGATTCAAACAGTAATTGCATTAACAGCTTTTAGATTTGCTTGAAGAAAGTCACAGCTGGAACGTCAAATGGGATATACTATGATTTTTTTCTGCATGAATCCAGTGAAATGGGGTGATGAATGGATTATAGAAATTAAGTCAGTAGCGAAAATAGGTGGGAGGCTATGGGGGGGGTGTGGAAGGCTCTCGAGGCTGAACACTTAGGAGCTTTATGATCTTGGGAACGTTACTTAAACTCTCTGTGCTTCATTTCTTTACCTGTAAAGTGTCAACAGGATTAACTGAAATAACAGACATCAAATACTTGGAGCAATACATAGAACCTAGTCAGTTTTCAATAAATGGTCACGATTATGACTATCATCTTGGGGTGTCATTCAGACCCCATTTGCATGGCCGGGACAGCTAGTGACTGTGGGTCCCTCCCTCACTCCCTCTCCTCTACCCATCCTTCACCGCAGAAAGACTTGGGTGGTCCTCCAAGAGCCAACCTTGGTTTCTGCCTTCCCCTCACTCCTCTGAGAGTGGTCCCTCCCTTGGGTCCTCAGCTGACACGTCTGCGGCTGACTCTCACTCGTGCTCCTAGCCGGTCCCTCCGGCTCGAGACTCAGAGCCACGACAGCCCACGGCACTGCTACCCAGAAGAGCCTCCGTGCCCGCGAATGCGGTGCACCAAATTGAACTCGATCTCCTGAATGTGCTCCTGTCGCCACAGCTGTCTTCCCCACGGGCACTCAGCTGTCAGCCCTCCCATGTGTGGGACAGTAAGGACAGGACAGATGGGGTCCTTGCCTTCACGTCGCTCACAGTCCAGAGGCAGATGGAGACGCGAACCAGGGCATTGTGGTCAAGAAGCACAGACTTGGACGTACTCCTTCTGCTAGCAAGGCTAGACTAGCTATGGGGGGGGTGGGGTGGGTATCGCCTGTCTTCCAGTAAGAAAACATCGTGGATGGGAACCAGAGCAGAACTTTCCAGCATCAGCAAGGACAAAGGCACACGCTTGCTGGGTCCTAGGCGGGAACCTTCAGTAGCTGCAGGAACTTGCTTCTGCACATTAATGGAAATAAAAAGACCTCTCCGGGAGGATACAGAAAGTTCCCTGTAGACAGGCACTCACTTTCCTTCAGTTCTTGGCCAGTTATAAATACCCTTAGTGTAACTTGCTACTTTCAATCCAGAGGTCATATTAAGGAAATGATTTTAATTTCACGGACGTTAAGTGATTTTAAGAAAGACTTTTCTTCTTGTTTAATGTTTTTCTCACCCTTGGGCGAGTCTTATTAATCAGGTCACAAACCGGTGAAGTCTATTTTGGACGGTCAGTATTATCAACTGAGCCGTAACGGTTAGAGGAATGAGATGTCTTGCTGATGACGGCGTGTGGCTAATCTGCAAAGGTCTGGCTTCCCGCGTTCATTCTTCTGCTCAATGTGGGACAGGCTGACTTTGTCATCCTCATAGACAGCCCGCTTGCCTCCCATCCCCGGGCTTCCCGCACAGCCCCGCAGGGTCAGGCGCATCAGTGACACCCCCGGCAGCAACGTATGACCCTCACAACCGGCTCACAGTCCGGCTGATGGTTTTTGAGACGTAGGACACAAAAACTCCCTAGACTGCCACAGTCTGGAAGGCAAGGCAGATGTAACATCTCCCAGTAATGGGACAGAAAGCGAGGCAGACGGCTAGAGAGAGACAGACACTGCGTTCTTGGCTTTTAACTCCCTCCTGCGGGGTGGAGCTCGCTTCAGCCTTGCAAGCTCCGAGCTATCTGAGAGGTAGAGTGTCCAGGCCAGGGCTGGTTCTAGACTCGAGCTATACACTGTCCACTGGGGGAGACTGCATCCCACGACCGGACAGAATTTTATAGCTTCTCTGGTTTAAAGACAGAACAAGTAGACCACCGAATAGATCGAACGACGCCAACGAAAAGAACAGCTCAGGGCTTGAGTGGCCCTACAAAGCCAAACCAATGGTCAGAGGCAACCTCAAGTAAGTGCAGACTTGCTCCGGAAAAGGAGGAAATGAGGCCACTGGCAGTCAGCGAGGTGCTCCCAGGTCACCTGTCTGCTGGGCAGATGGAGGCCATCTGCCCCCCACTTCTCTCAAAACTCCAAACACAAGATGCGTGTGTGCACGCGTGCGTGTGTGCAGATGTGTTCGATTTTGTGCTATCGGAGAAGGGAAAAATAGATTTCTTTGAATGTGCACGGTGCCTGCTTCGTGTAATTGTCTTAACAATTTAAAGGAATATTAACATAGAGAGAAGTGTTTGTCGAAACGCCCGGAGCTCAAAGGAACAGAGCAAACATTACAAACAATCTCTGGACACAAAAGCATTTCACCAACTGGCACCGTTTGCCCCGACTTGCTGTCACTTTTGTCACCTGCCTGTCATATGAGGAGGGGAGAGCTTTGTTTCCTGGCCAGCACACGTGTCCATGCAAGCCCCAAAAAAGAAGAGCAGAGACAAGAGGCGGTTATTAAATTTCTTCTAAGCTCACCAACTCATTCCTTTTCAGCCAATTCCACTCCTTGGAAACACTGCAGTGAGCTGAGCGCAGGCGCCTGACCGAGGCTGAGCCCCCTGCCTTGGGCTGGTGGTCAGCACATTGTTCTGGGTTTTCTAGACTGAACTCCAAGCGCCTGGAGCCCTGCGAGGAGGTACGACTGGGTCCCTTGTGACATTTAAGTCCTACCTTCCCTGTGATCATCCTCTCCCCGAAAACTGAGCCCGCGTTCATCTGCTTGTAAAGAGGGCTCTTCCAAACCCTCTCCAATCTCCTACCCAGAGTTTTCAAAGCCCCCAGCGACAGCACTAATGCCCGGTGCACTCCACCCCCAGGCCAGCCCATTTCGTTGGGTGAACCCTGGGCACCTGGGAGCACGTGTATTCAGTATCTGAGGACACACCCCTGGCTGAGAGCCGGCAGACCCGGGTTCTGGTCCTCACTTGGCCGCTCACCAGCTGTGGAAGTCTGAGAAAATGCCATGACTTCTGTGAGTCTGTTTCTCTACCTCTAAAATGCAGGATTTAGAGAGAACATCACAGGAGGCCATTTTCAGCCCCAGCGCTCTGTTTTCCTATCGTTCTGGAGCTTAACCAGGTGTGAGGACAGTCGTGGGAAACATAAATGGCTTACGAGCCATGGAGACACCGCGCGTGGCCACAGCTGGGGTCTCTAAGTGTCCTAGGACGACAGCAAAACATGCTCCCCTAGAAGGGGGGTTCAGGGTGCCAAAGCAGGGTGTCTCCCTGGGGCTTTGGGCCTACGGCAGGGCGGCTGGACAGATGCGAGAACAACAAACAGGTGCAATCCCAATTCTGCCTAAAAAACGATGAAAGGGGCGAGGAAGGGAGAGTCAGGTCACCCCACCGTCCGCCTCTCCCAGACGCAGCTTCACATGCTCTGGCTCCCAAACAGGTGTTGTTACATTCGATTTTAAAAATCAGAGTTGAGGGGGGTGCCTGGTGGCTCAGTCAGTTAAGCGACTGACTCTTGGTTTCGGCTCAGGTCATGATCTCCTGGTTGTAGGATCGAGCCCCACGTCGGGCTCTGTGCTCAGTGTGGAGCCTGCTTCAGATTCTCTCTCCCTCTCCCTTTCGTTCTCTCTCAAATAAATAAATAAATAAATACATACATAAATAAATAAAATCTTCCAAAAAATCAGAATGAGACGGTAATTAAGGAACTAATTAATAAGTGTTCTCCAGTAATTTGTGACCCTGCCCTTGAGACAAGAAGTCTATGTCATGTTAGACTAAGGGTGATAGGTCAGCGCTTCTTAGTTTAGTTAATCTGCAAGAAATGCAATTTCAGTATATATATGAGAGATTGTATGTTTGTGCCTTTATATTTATAAGCAGTCTTCTCTCCTCCCTCCCTCCCTCGTTCCCTTCCTCTCTCTCTCCTTCCTTCCTTCCTTCCTTCCTTCCTTCCTTCCTTCCTTCCTTCCTTCTCTTTCTTTCTACTGAAAATAAAACCATTCCACAATAGCTAATTGATGTCTCTGTCAGCAGCGGCTTGGACATCGCCGGCCAGACGTGTGTCTTTTCCATCACAGCGATGGAAGGGGTGAGCCCCAGTGCTGACGTGGGCTGCCGCCTGCACACCGAGCTTCTATCCGTGCTGGGGGTTAGGTTCCAATCGCTGGCAGCCGGGGTTGCTTACAGGCGTCTCCGTTTTGGGGAGACTGGCTGCCTGTTTTGATTCTCTGATTCTCACTATTCTGCATGCTTGGTACCTTAAAAGTCACACCATGTGAAGAGCGGGAAGAAGAGACTTCTCTGTGGAGGGAAAATATAATGATATTCCCTGAATCTTTCCCCACTGTATCAGGTTTCCCGAGTTCTGTTTCTTGCTATTCACACGGGAGCTGACCACCTAATCCTAAAGCTGGGGGGAAGGGCTGGTTTTCCGTAAGTAATGCAGGTGAGTTCCCATTGCTGAAAGGAAATTAATGCATGAATTTCCTTTCTGAATTTTTGGGCACCTGAATGGGTCAGTGTTCTCCAGAAAAACAGAACCAATAGGATGTTTGCATATGCAGAAGAGATGTGTTACAAGGAATTGGCTCACACAATTATGGAGACTGAGAAGTCCTAAGATCTGCAGTCAGTGAGCTGGGGGCTGATGGTGTAAGCTCCTGTCCAGGGGCTGGCAGGCTGGAGACCCAAGAAGAGCCAGTGTTTCAATTTGAGTCGAAAGAGAGGAAAAAAGCTGATGTCTCAGCTTGAAAATAGTCACGGAGGGGGAGAGAGAGAGAATTCTTTCTTACTTCACCTTTATGCTCTATCCAGACCTTCAACTGATTAGATGCGGCCCACCCACACGTGGGATGGCAATCCACTTTACTCAAAGTCCACCAACTTAAATGTTAATCCCATCCAGAAACACCCTCACAGACATACCCAGAATAATGTTGGACCATCTCTCTGGGTCTCCGTGGACAGGCAGGTTGGCACATGCAATTTCACCAGCATGGTCCTGTGTTTAAGTCAAGAAGCAGCAGCTGAGAACACACCTCTTCTCTCTCCTCTCCTTCTAGGCAAATGATCTTGGGCATGTGGGGTCCAGAGTCGGGGTGAAGGGTACTGAAATGTTCACAAACTCTAAATCAGACCCTTCCTCTGGCTGGCGAGGAGGTGGCTCAGAGACAAAGTGCTGGGATTTCAGGGACACATGGTTTGGGAGGAGCCCCCGGGTTAAGCGCTCTAGAGATTTTCAGCTCTTCTGCTCTTTTTTTTTCAGGGAGGGGTCCTGAACATTTTTTTCACTGTGTGCAAACCCACCGCTGGCTCCCAGCCCTTCTGCTCACTCCCCTCTGCCCCAGCTCCCCGACCAGCACCTCTGCTTCCAACCACTAAGACCTCTTGCTGTTGCCCTCAACGGGGGTCAGCTCATCCCCCCGGGGTCCACCGACCACCTACTCACCTGGTGACAAATCCTCTTTAAGATCTGACTCCCTCCCAGAAGTATGGCATCTGAAGGTTGATTCTTTCATTTGCTTTCCCCCCCAACTTTGTTAAGATATAACAGACAAATAAAAATGATATATGTTTAAGATGTACCATGGATGCTTTGATATGTGTACGTACCGTGACATGATTATCCCAACCGAACGAGTTAATGTATCCATCAGGTCACATGGCTAACATTGTGGTGTGGGTGTGGGTGTGGGTGTGGGTGTGGGTGTGTGTGAATATATATGCCACTGCACGCTCAGAAGTTTTAATGGATTCTTACGGTTTATTCGAGTCATTTATCTTCTCATTTATATGTTCAGTTGCCTCTCTTATTTATCCTATTCACTGAACAAGGCTCGCTGTGGCACGATGGCACACCTGTGGAATACATATCACACGAAGGAACTCCCCCCTTTCTCAGTTCTCACTCTCGTAGCACACCAAACCACAAATCGCGCTGGTGGGTGGAACGCGGCCACTCGTCTGTGCCAAGAACACCTTACCTAACTCAGAATAAAGACCAAACGTGGCCCTTTTGTTAAACCATCTTTCCTTCTTCTTCTTATTACTCCGAGTTTTTAAAGTGGCCATTTTTGTTAAACCATCTTTCCTTCTTCTTACTCTGAATTTTTAAAGCATGCCTAAAGAACAGGCGGCATTCGGAAGAGAACAAAGTTAATGGGATTTCTCATTCCAAGGAGACACCTGGGCAGAGCGCCTTCACACTGTGCAGGGGAGGGAGTAATCAGCAAGGCGTCACATTCTCCTGGCGACTGCAATGACACGAGTCTGCATCTGATGTCTAAGCCTCGTGGAGATGACGACCCGATGTTATTTTTATATTATTAGACACAATTATGAGAAGCCGTAAAAAGGGGAAAAAAATACACACTTCTGTATTCAAATGGAAATAAGTGCCTCATTAGTAATAAAAGCTCCAGGTTATGTTACTGTGCAACCTTTTGTTCAAACACGTTGTCTGAAATTTGCATAAGTAGTCAGCTGTGTATATCTCAGGGCTATTGAAATTATATGACTCCCCAATCTAGGCAGCCTCATAAACAGTGTTTTTCTCTTTGCTGGCGCCCTTGTTTTCACAGAAACACAGCTGTACAGCACTGAGGGAGAGGCTGGAGAGGGAGGGAAGCAGACAAAGAAGACACACGTTCCTCCTGGGAGGCTCCTGGATGCTTGGAGCCCCACTGGGGGGCTGCTCGGAAGGAGCAGAGGCCAGGCCCCCCACGACCCACATTCCCACTCCAGTGACAGCAAGGTCCCGCGGCCCTGAGATGCTGAGAAAGTGCTGCCCAGCCTCGAAGCCCGTTTGGAAGCTGACACCCCTTCTCTAGCATGGCCTTGGCAACAATCGAACCTCCTGTTTGAAACAGTGGGGTTGGGAGGAGGTGGGGACAGTGGGACTTCCAGAGTCATTTTCTGGGGAGTTACGTGCAAACCAATCAGAAACACATGGAATGCATTTTCCTTGAAGTTCACGTGTGGAACCAGAAATCCAGTGAGAGGGAAGAATTCAGGGGTGGGGGGGAAGGGGCCACAAGTGGAGGAACAAGGGAAGAGCATGATCTGTAGAACTCATAAAACGCAAAAGTTTCCAGAAAGAAGTGTCTGGTTCTGCCACTAGTTTGCAAAGCCTCTGGGATTCCCATCCCTTCCAAAGTCCGACGTTGAATGAACATCCTTCCCCTGCAAGAGAGTCATTGGTAAGTATGCGAGGCCCCCCGACGCTGCAGGCTTCTGGGGGGTTGGCGTTCTACCAGGTACAAGGGCAAGCAGGCGGGCACCTGCCACGGAAGCCCCTGAAACACGTTTTGCTTTGTGAATCCCGAGCGTTTCCCCAAATGAGCCAAGACCAGATGTGAGCCACCTTCGGCCCGTCGAACTTTGCAGACTCTCATTTTAAATGGGTGAGAAAGGGCGCAGGGAGGGCAACTGTTCAAAGTGTTGGGATGACCGAAGCAGCTCTGCATGCATTAAAAAAGGTAATCTGATGCCGAGAGGAGACGCACATTCTTGTTCCGTCTTGTCCCTGCCTTGTACGAACTCAGGCAAGTCACTTCACCGTCCCTTCGGACTGCTGTCTGGTCAGCGATACACCGACAGGTGTGGCGTCTTCGGTCTCTGCCGGCACTAGAGGTGAAGAGCCTGCCTCAGCTGACCTGGATACAGGTGTGTGATCCCCGGCTCCCGACCCTTCTGACCCCTGAGGCCCCCTGCCCGCATAACCCTCCTCTTTTTTGATGGCACCAAGAATCTTCATAGAAAACTCGGGGTTATTGGACTCGGAAACTCCGGCAACAGGCTGCATTGCGTTGAAGCCAGAACAGATACAACACACAGAGGGTGTGGACGGCCGGGCAAGGTGCCAGTCTGCGCAGGGGCCCACGGCATCAGGGAGCGGAGCAGTATGACTGGTGAGCAGAGCCTCGTCCCGTCTCACTCTTCTGTGTGCAGCACCCGGATCCAGGCAAGAAAAGCAACATACTCTTCAGACGTAGGGAAGGGCCGGAGGATGGCACATTGCTTTTTATTTCATAGGTAAAAACCATTAACCATCAGACTTGCCAAAGAACCGGGTGAAGCTGGACCACAATGAGCCCTCTACTTGAGGCGACCCACATCCACTTAGGGAAATACCCAAACCCTCCTTTTTTTGAGATTTTATTTATTTATGTGAGAGAGAGCATAAGTAGGGGAGAGGGGGAGAGGGGCAGAGGGAGAAGCAGACTCCCCCCCGAGCAAGGAGCCTGATGCGGGGCTCGATCCCAGGACCCCGGGATCATGACCTGAGCTGAAGGCAGAAGCTTCACTGACTGAGCCACCCAGGTGCCCCCAAACCCCAAACCTTTCTATCGAAAATTCAAAAAACACCCAGTTAATACACCTTGAAGAACACATGGCTTCAGAACAATGATTTGATCTAGGTTTGGAAGAACTGTCAAGTTTTTATAAGGAAGAATGAATTATATTTAATAAGGGCGGCTTCACTTGGCTAGAGGCCGTACTAGAAAAGAATGAATTCCTGTCTACACACACAGGCACGCTTCCAGGACCAGGGGGATTGTTTCTAAGTCAGGCTCTTGGCATTCCCTGGTTATATGACCTTGAAAATATCACAGGAGCCTTCTCTGCCCAACTGCCTCATTAAATTATAGTGAAAGCTCACATTCAGGGGGCACTTTGTGTTACTTTACATTAACTGTATATTAATTTCATCCTCATGACAACCCTGGAAGTAGACATTATGACCTCTGTGTGCTAGACGGGAAGCAAAGGTTCAGAACGGTGAAGTAACTAGCCCAAAGTCACACAGCAGGTCAGTAGCTGAGCTGGAATTTATATTTCAGTCTCTTCAGCTCCAAAGCTCATGTTCTCGGTCATCATGCAGGGTTACACTGCCTCCCTTATCGTCTCGTACATCAGATGGACCCAGGGCGTCTGGTATGCGCAAGGGCAAACTTAACACGTGTCCACCATCAGGTGCTACAGAAGTAAATGGAATGTTTCCATTCCAGTTACTGACCCCAAACCCTGCGTCCCACCTTTCGTCCTGCATCTTGACCTCTTTGGTGAGACACTGGGGAACCACTGACCTCTTAGGATCTCACTGCTGAGTTGTAAACGGAGGTTTACCCAGCTTACCTGGACATGGGGCTGAGAGACGTGATCTCTTGTCCCTATCATTCATCAGAGCGATATGGCCGGGATCGCCTGCTCCCTTGTACCTCTATGCTGCTTCCTTCCCAAGAACTCACATCCACGTCAACAACCCTGTTCTCGTTCCAGCTCTCGGTTTCTCTTGACCCCTATTTTCTTAATTCCAGAAGAAAATGCCCAGTGCGTACGGCAGATAACAAAACGAAGCTAACATTTACTGGGTACATAGAATGTATCAGGAACTGCACCAGCCACTTTGCAAAAAAAGAAAAGAGCAAAACCAACACCAAAATAAACAGACAAAAATTAAATAAATCAAACCGAGAATGAACCTTGTCCAGTGGTCCAGGTACAAAGTGAAATTAGCACTCTTTCGTTCAAATCCCCACTGTCTCAGCCCCGCAAGCCCAAATTCTGACCCATTACACACTATGGGCGTTTAGCAGTTAGTTACTTCCTGGTGTTCCAAAATTACATTGTTTCTTTCCCCTCTTCCTTTGAAACTCCCGCTCTGCAAGTGCCAGGATCTCAACCGACTTAATCCATAGGAAAACAGCAGAGTAAAATAACTCATACTAGATTGTTAATGGCTTACCACAGCTAAACAGGCTGTCCTTTTAGAAATAGTCACTTAAAAAAAAGGGAACGTTCATTAATTCATAGGAGCTAATGTATGAATGAAGGGTGTTCAGAACACAGTGGCAAGCGAGCTTTAGGGGAAGGTTTTCTAGATGCATTGTGAACGATTACCATGGCAGGCTCAGTACCCGTTCTTCAGACCATTGGAGATACTGAAGACACAAAAAGATTCGGAAGTTCCAGGCCGAGGCCGAATGGTACACGTGCCTGCAAGACAAGGCAGGGGGTAGAGGGGCCAGATGGCCTGGCACTGAACTGTGGAGACACTGTGAAAAGAAGATGAGGGTGTAGTGCTCTCAGCCCAGCCGAGGCACTGGGGCCAACTTCAGCTCCTTGGTCCCCCATCGCTGACACCGGGGAGCTGCGCCAGGCGACCCGTGCGTCTCTGCTATAGGTAAGGTGCCCTCGACAGGCACACTCCCTTCCCACCTCTGCGCCCAAGCGTGATGACAGCCAGTTGACTACCAGCAGGTATTGGCTTCCAGCTTTCATGTCGGCGTGCTCGGAGACGGATGACCAGGATGGGGCAAGAATTCCTAAATCTGTTTACCCCAGGTCTCTCCAGCTCATTTGGACAGCCTCAGAAGCACACACTCCCCAGAGCGTGGAAATTAACTAGCCCGGGCCTCGCGTCGCTGTAGAAACAGGCACCAGGGGTTCTTAAGTAAATTAGTAAGGAAGCAAGCAGGGTGAAGAGAAAGACAGGGCGCTCTCTCTCTCTCTCTCTCACACACACATTTTACAACCAAAATAAGGACAGAGTAAGAGTGACTGTATTTATTTATTTTTCTAAGGCTTCGTTTTTATAGCTATTTTAGGCTCACAGCAGAATTTGGAGGAAAGCACGAGGATTTCCCGTCCGCCTCGCCCTACACATCTAGCCTCCACCATGATCAGCAGCCCTACCACGATGGGGCTGTTTTTTGTTTTTTTTTAAAGGATGAACCCTACATCATCACCCGAAGTCTATAGTTCACATTAGATGCCATTCCTGGCAGTTGTACATTCTGTGGGTTTGGACAAATGTATCATGACAGGCGGCCACCATTACACTAGCCCACAGAGTCGTTTCACTGCCCCCCAAAATCCTCCGCGCTCTCCCTCCCCACCAAACTCTGGCAACCACGGATTTGTTTACTGTCTCCACAGTTTTGCCTTTTCCAGAATGTCATATAGTTGGAATCATACAGTAAATAGCCCTTTCAGACTGGCTTCTTTCACTTAGTAAAATCCCTGTCTTTTCATGGCTCATTTCTTTTTAGCTACGAATGATATTTCACTGTCTGGATGGACCACCATTTATTAACCCATTCACCTACCAAAGGACACTCGGTCGTTTCCACGTTTTGGCAAAACTGACTGAATTTCAGTTGGGAGTTTGCCTATCTATCTCCCCACGTCCATCAAAACCATAATTTATGAAAATCCAGGGAAAGCGTGGTGTGTGTCTTTGACAAGTGCTATTTGTTGCTGGAACCAAAACCTTGACCTTTCTTCAAGATTATTTCTATTGCTGTATATGGGGTTTTGGGGTTTTCTTGGGGGAAGGGTGGGGGTGGGCAGGGGGAGGTGAGGGAGGTGGAGAAGGTGAGCGAGAACACCAGACGAGAATATTCCACATCCCACATCCTCCTTCCCAAACCATCTGTTGAATTTGACCCAAGCCTACCTTGCTCTCAGACTATCTGGACAACACATCTTCCTTTGTGATGAAGAGAAGCCTCACACAGGCTACAGGCAAGACCTAAAATTCCTGAAAGGTGCCGGCCACACTTGTTTAGTGCAAGTTATGGGCAGTGTCGTTTAAAACCTCCTGAAAGATGTCAAGTAATCAAATACTAATCTAAAGCCTACGTGAAAACGTGAGCTTAGAAACACAGCTCTGCCTTGATGGCAGCCCAACGGGCTGGGGGAATATCTATGAAAACAACCTTCAACAAACAGAATTCCAGGCATCTCTTCAAAGAGAATTATTTTACCTTCCCTGTAAGTGTGTTGGCCAAAGCTGAGTGTGTTATGGCATCTATATTGGAAAAAACAGCTTTTTGGGTTTTCTTTTTTTTTCTTTTCCAGTGCAAAGTATCTCAATCCTTAACTCCCTCATTGGTGTGCAGACTGCTGGTCAAGGTTCGTGTCGGGACAGGAAGTCCACAATGTCACCTTCGGAGTGACGGGGAGCCGGCCATCCCCGGTGGCCACAGAGGGGGTTCCCTCTGTGAAGTATGATGTCATTCTTCACACGAGCCTCCAGTGCACTCCCCAGTGGTGGGGAGCCGGGGCTCCGGACTGGATGTCTGCATGGCAATGCTGGGCCGGTCGTTCACTGAGTGGACAATCTCCAAGTCTCAGTTCCCTCATCTGCAGGATGGGGGTAAAAACAAAACCCAACTGACAGTGTCCTCGGATGGGGCGAGGTGGCGTTCATCCGTACTTTGCAGAGGTTAAATGACCTTCACGACTGTCATTACATTGATTATCTCTCAATCTGGGCCGTTTTGAATGTTTGATGGTGGAATCATTCAGAGACAATATCTTGTCAGCTCCCTTTTGGGAGTGAAATTCAGCCTCAGCATGAGAGCATTTGCTTCCCTGGATTGATGGTCTATCAATGGACTCCAGCTTTGGTTGGCATCTCATGGGGCTGGGCTGGGCTTTCCCTGTGGGGCTCCCTTTCTGTGGGCATGAAATCTGTCAGTGCCCAGGTCAGGTGATGGGGAGCAGTGCATACTATCCCTTCCTCAGCCCCTCTCTCTGCCAATGAGAATTGGCCAAGTGACCTTTTTTCTAGTTTTCTAAGACAATGAACATGGCAGAGATCTTGGAACTCAATTTGTAAAAGTCTGCTCACAATGAGCAACCGAGCCCACGAGCGACATGGCCTCCATGATGCAAACTGGATAATGGGTTTGCGTCTGACTCTCAGAAGGCTTCATCAGTCAGCTTCAGCCTGAGCCATCCCAGTGACAAGAGCAACTGATTTATTTTAGCCTTGGCCATTAGTGTGAGTAGTGTTGTTCCCAGAGATTCCCCCATCCATCATTTCACGATGTCTTCCACTTACATGTGAAAAATTATTCCTTATTTAAAGGAGTACCACGTCCAGGAGAAAGAGCATTTGAGTTAGTGCAGGGTCCAAGAAACGTGTCTCAGCCCCAGATGATGCCAGTATTTCCAGCAACAACTTTTGCGATGGGACGTGTTGCCAATATGGACTTCATGTCTTAGAATGGTTAATACCCTTCCACCTAACAATTTCACTTCTAGGAACTTGTCTCATGGAAATTCTCAGAGCATCCTTACACATCCCTGCACTAATTCGTGGCAAGAATGTTTCTCACTGGGGGAAGAAAAAAAAAGGATCACAACCCACTAAAAGGAATTGGGTAAATTAATTATGATTCAACCATTTTGATGGATTACTGGGTAGCCATTAAGTGAAAAAGACAGGTCACAAACCAGGATGTAAAGAATGATCCCAGGCGTCTAATAAATAGTAGGCACGTGCTTCAATAGGCAAAATGTTGCTGCTTTCCTCTGGCTGGTAGAACCATGGAAAGCTTTTAATTTCTTTCATGTATGTTGCCATGTTGCCCAAACACTACATTATAAGTATATATTAATTTGCAATCCAAAACGAAACAAGTGGTGTTGTAAAGGAGAAAGAGAAAACTTGGTAGACTTGGGGTTTCTATCCTGACTGTCAGCTCCAAATGTGTGATCTTGGACAAGCCTCCTGATACCTGAGTCCTCCCTCAGTTGTCTCATCTGTAAAATGGGAACAAAAACATTTATGGGCCCATCCATTGTCACAGAGTTGTTAGGCTCAAAAACGAAAGTAAAGGCAAAGAGGTTTTATAGGCATTAAACCACGTGTGTGTGTGTGTATGCTTATAAATGTGTGCATTTCAATAAATACCCATATGTATACATATAAAATCATATACATGTATACACACATATACATTTTTTTAAGTAGTGCCTTTATTATGAGATAAAAGAGCAGGGGGTAGCACAATGGCAACATTGAGATTAATGAATCAAAATTACGTCCACCAAACTGAGGCATTATCCTAAGAAGATCCCGGTAATGGTACAGATATTATATCGTTCTAGAATGCCCCTTCTCAACAATTCACCGTCAATTTGTTTTGGTGACCTAGACAGAAACAAAATCCTCTTTCTTTGAGTCAGGGGGGCTTTTACACTTTGAAACATCAATCTGACTAAGCATTTTCTCTCCTACTAAGAAATGTGCATTTCAAAAACAATGTTGCAGCTTTTTGTCTTCAGTGGGACATTCAACCAATAGGATGAATGGAAACATTTTGAAACGCTGCAAGTTTTCTCTTTTGGAGTTGCCTGTGTTCAGTAGGTAATTTGGATACAGTCTCAGAGCATAAGGGAGCATAAATTATAACCAAAATGGGACCATTGGAGACAATGAAGGAAACTGCTATTATATTAAAAAAAAAAAAAAAAGCTGGGAGAGAGAGACATTTGGGGAATGGAAATTAGGGCAGGTTTTGAAATATTTTCAAGCCCGTTTACTACCATCTGTTAGGAGTCTGTGTTGCTAGGGATTTATTATTTCCTATCTATGAAATCCTCTGGCTATGGAAAACAAATTTGGTGAAAGATGATTAAACTTCCTTTTAAATGGCAAGGAAGTAAGACAGAGCCATGGTGTTGCTGGCTTGGAATCAGCATCGTGGGCATGGCTAGCACGTTTTTTTTTTTTTGGTTTTGTTTTTTTGTTTTTAAATGCAGTGCCTTTTGAAGCTCATTTTCATATGAAAGCCCACTGAGCCACTGTGCTCCTTCATCTGGGCGGGGGGACCTACCAGATTATACAGCTGTTGGGGAAGATCAGACCACAGGAGGTGAGCTCTGAGGTGAAGTCCTTTGCATAGGGCATCCGGCAAGGTCAGTTGGTCGCTGAATATTCCCTGAGATTCCTGAGAGTGAAACCGTTTAGTATTTGCATCCATTACTCAGATTGTGAAGTTAAAAAAAAAAAAAAATCGGCCAACAGAATGAATCAGATTGTGTTGTGAAAATAGAAATCAACAGTAAACTGTTTTGCAGCAAACCAATATTTTGCTTGAGTTTTGGAGATTCATGCGTGAGTTTATCAAACAACTTGTATTAGCATAAATGCTTCCCTATTCCCAAAGGGCCCGCTAAATTGAGTTGGAAATGCTCGTATAGATTCCCAAGTTCTCCCCACTCATAATTCACCTGCTCTCAAGCCTCCACTGGCCCCTCCGCTCACCCAGAATAAGACCGTGTCATCCAGGACTGTGCATGAGCTCACAGTGCCCTAGACGTACTTGGCTGCTTTGCTGTATCTTACAGATGCCAAGCGGGGTCCTGCTTCAGAGGCTCTTTCCTGACTATTCCCTCTGGCTGGAAAACTCTTTCACAGATGGCCAGTCCTCTCAATTCATTTAGGTCTCATTCTAAGAAAACGTTCCTGACCACCTGTTAAATAAGAGCCTCCCATTGCCTTGAGAGTACCACTTGACCTTGTATTTAATTATTTACTGCCTGCTTCTTCCTCTAAAATTTAAATTTCATGATGGCACAGTTTTGCTCACCATCATATTCCCATACAAAGCAAAGTGCATGAGTAGAGTGAAGACGGATTATTTGTTATTCCAAAAATATTCATTTCCTGCTGTACCACTTTGCCATATTCATGCTCACTTGGCTAGACAACTTGGTTTGACCTCCTGGTGTAGGAGGTTCATTTCCCTGCCCCTGGACTTTGGTTTTGACCATAGGACTTGCTTTGCCCGATGGAATGTTAGTGGACACAAACAGGTCGAGGCTCCAACCAGCCTTGCTTTCCTGCCATGAGAAGATCATGACTTAGATGGTTGCTGACCCTGGGGAGACAGGAAACCACCCTGACTCAGCTTACAGTCTGGACTTTAGAGCTCACCCCAAACCGGCTGGGGCCCAGTCGACCCTAGGACACACGAGCAGGAAGGGAACATATCACTAAAATGTCATTGTTTTTTACACATCAAAAGCCGTCTGATAGAAGAGGTCCAAAATATTTATTGAATGAATTAGTAGTTAAGATTTTAGTGTTTTAAACAACTTCAATCTTATGAATGCATAATGAAATATTTTGTATCTTAAAAATATATATGAAATCAAACAAAAAGCCAATATGTGAGATGTGATTTGGTTGTAGACTTTTGCTCACAAGAAAAGAAGACAAAAGAAGAAATTTTGTTACCCTGGGATGAGTGCTTGACAACAGACTCTCTTTTTGATGAAGTTTACCTGGTTTAAGGAAAAGGAATAGCATATAGAGTACTCTATATGTCTGGGGTTTCAATGTCAGGAATTAAAATAAGTATCCAATAGTTTCCATGTTTTCTTTCAAGCAGTGTGTGTGTGTGTGTGTGTGTGTGCGCGTGCACGCGCGTATCTGTGTTTTTGGGTAAAGAAGGCAGTAGAAAGCAGTGGGCAGTGGGTTAGAGGGAAGGAAGAAATCTTCAAATTAAAAAAAAATTACGTTTTAATGCCACATTGACACCTAAATGGAGTTATATTACTCTTAATTTTGATATTGCAAGAGATACCTATATCTATATATTTTAAATATAAACGAACACTTTATTTATAAGTACATTTTTCCTTTTAAGTAGATGCAAAAATACATTCTCAAGTACTCAAACAATACATACTGCCTGTTTTTCAATTAAGAATGGTTTCTTAATCAGAAAGAACACCATCTTTGCGTTTTTAAAGAATTTTCAGGAAAGGACACTCCGTAGGTACTATTTTTTTGTGTCATCTAATTCAGTATTTTTTACTGATCTTAAAAAGAAAAGAGCATCCAGAGACAAGGAAACACTGCTGTTTTACAGAATTTTGAACTAAACATCAACCCATTATCCAAGTGTCTCTGCAGTTAATTTCTTGAGGAACAGTAAGATTCTTGAGGAACTCAGATGTCAGTGAAATTTGGGTCTGTAGGTTTTCCAGCTAATGACCCTTTGGAGGCACCTACGGTCTGCAGGGTTTTGCCAATTGTGAAATATGGCCAGCCATAATAGGAAACCACCACTATTGTATCAAAAGAAACAAGAATCAGACATTCATCTGGAGAATGAGGTGCTGAATGTCCCTGTTCCTGAAAACCCATAAATTGTGGAGCATCCCTAGAATGTATTCAGTTTCCGATGGAAAAATTAATGTGTATTTGCCAACTCTGCCTTCTGCTCTCCTGAACGTTCTTTGTTAGAAAGATATTGTCGACGGAGAAAAGAAAAAATCCAAACTCAATTGACTGTACTCATGAACATTTCTGCAAATGGAACATAATTTTGCCACTGTGATAATCAGATAAATGTGTTTTGTTCAGTTCAGAAAGATTTAAGAATTTTTGACCTAATTATAGAATTTTCATTTTAAATATGAAACATATGGGTCTATATTCAGCTATGACATAACATTCTCAAGCGTGCAAAAAGGAACATCCTGATGGATGTTCACAGTGGATTGGATATAGAGGAACGGTCAGGTGTGACTTACGTGATGGTAGCAGCTAGCAGTGGACTTTATTGCCAAAGAAGGGAAGAGAAAACTTAACTTCCGCGTTGCCTCTCCCAGATCGCTGCATTTTTCAAATGCATTTTCCTCCAAAGATGTATTTTTCCTGCCAAGGCTGACCTTGGGCAGCTGGAACAGGTTGGTGTCAGGACCCAGTGCGTTTTTCTGAGCTCCTGGGAAAGCCTTAGTGCCAATAAAACAAGCCAGCAAGTTCTCCTAAGTCTAAAGCTAATGATTAAAATCCTCCCGTACTTTTTTTTAAGGGCTTTGGGTTTTGTGCCATGAAAACAATTCCGCAGAAAGCGATTCTTTAATGTCTTCTCCGACTTTTCAAACTCGGTGTAACTGAGGAAGCTTGGTGATTAAATCATGCCGGTATGAACAGATAGAGTTCTAGGAATGTTTATTGCAACTTAGAGGTCATAGCAAAAAAACTAAGAACCACTGAAATGTCAGGCAAGAGGGCATCAGTTAAATAAATCAGGCTACTTCCATTAACGGCATGCTATGTAGCCACTGAAAACACTGTTAAGGGGGGATTTTTATGTAACAAAGAAATACTCACGATGTGTCGAGTGAAGAAGGCAGGCTATAAAATGCTGTAAAGTACAATTTCATTATTTTATTTACCATCGCAAACAGGCAAAAAAGATCCATACTGACAGGTTAATGGCGGTTATCTCTAGGTGATGGAGCTATGAATAATTTTAGGGGTCTTCTTTTTATATATATTTTCTACAGATGAAATGATCATATAAATCACAACACGTTGTCTGTCCGTGGTGAGCACCCAATAAATGCTAGCCCTTATTATTATTAGAACAAGAATAAATGAATACAGTGTTTGTAAATAAATTAAATTTTATGACATTGATTTTTATAAGGTAAAAGTGTTAAAAATTTCATTGACATTTTTGAGATCAGGGTTGTCGGTGTGTGTGACGGTGGGTGACATTGTCTGAGCGTCAGGGGGTAGATACGGAGGGTCCAAGGAGGCGGACAGCAGGCTGAGGACCCAGAAAGGAGACTTTCCTTGCTTTCTTCGCGCGGCTGTGTGGGGCCACCCTTCTTTGGCCTTCGTGAACACTGATGAAGGAATATGCTCCCTCAGAGCAGAAATTCTGACAGTCGGTGGTCACTTCCCCCATAGCCTTTAACTCCCTTCAGAATTAAGCTTGTAGAAATGACTCAAAACCATTGAAAAAAAATGAAGATTCTTTACCAACTTCCTTACGATACTTTTTTATCCCTCTGTGTCTTAGCCATATACTATTATCTCTCTCATACACTTAGGGTTTTTTTTTTTTTTTAAGTTGCTTTTTTTTATTTGAAGAAAAAATACATAATTATATGTATGTTGGTTCTAAATACAACCTTCGGGCACTTTGAGAAAGCAAAAAAAAGAAACAATTTTGAAAGAGGAATTTCTAATGATCACTTGAAGACAGTCTGATCTTCGTTTTGTTCTTTTTTTTTAAAGATTTTATTTATTTATTTGAGAGAGAGATAGAGCTAGAGAGCATGAGTGGGGGGGGGCGTGGGCAGAGGGAGAGACAGAATCCCAAGCAGACTCCCCACCGAGTATAGAGCCGGATGCAGAGCTCAGTCCCGGGACCCTGAGATCATGACCTGAGTGAGAGCCAGATTCTTTTTTTTTTTTTTTAAGATTTTATTTATTCATTTGACAGAGAGACAGCCAGCCAGATAGGGAACACAAGCAGGGGGAGTGGGAGAGGAAGAAGCAGGCTCCCAGAGGAGGAGCCAGATGTGGGACTCGATCCCAGAACGCCAGGATCACGCCCTGAGCCAAAGGCAGATGGAGAGCCAGATTCTTAACCGACTGAGCCACCCAGGCACCCCCCAATTTTGTTCTTTTTTTCTCTCTCACATTCGCTTTCTGCCTTGTGAAATGAGAGTTAATTTAACCGACATTAATAAGAATTCAAACTCAGTTTATGAAATGTATGTAACTTTTATACTTGAAATTATCAAATGCTCTTGCAAAGCAAACCTATATTTCAAAATAAACTCAAAACTTTTAAAAACAAGGTCAAAGCTTTTATTCCAGAAGCTAATCCAGAAAACACTGCCCCCTTACAAGTAGGTTATGAGAGATCACCATTTCACAAATCAGTTAATTGTAGGTCGAAACGGACTCTGTGACTGGTCAGTCTCGAAAGAACAGAGTTTGTGTATTGTGCGAACATGTTTTGTCTCGATTTTGGCTTTGGGAAGTAATATTTCAAAGCAAAGAGGAATACAAATGTGTAGGAAAGTTTGGAACAGTGTGACAAAGTAGAGTAAGAAAATCGAAATTTTAGAGAACGTTTAGGCATATCTTAAAGAGGGCAATTCATTTTGCATTGTTTGAAGCCTGAAACTCCTGTGAGAGAAATCAGCTTGCTCATAAAATGTTCATGCTTGCTATGTTTAGACATTGAAAGAGAACCTTCAGGAAAATAAGTCATGTATTAATTTGGAGAAGGAAAATCATCCGTGGAGGCAAGCATGAGGTGATGAATTTCTTCTCCCTGAATCCGCAATCTTTGTAGCTCTTCACTGCCATTTTCTCAAAAACTCTTTTCAAAGTTCTATACGTACAGTTGGGCAGAGTAAGCATTTATTGGGATGGCATCATCCCAGAGAACAGTGACCTCAATATTTGCCTGTTTTATCCATTGATAAAGCAGTATATGAGTGAGGAAAGGGAGTTCCTCAAAAAAACCCAAAAAACAACAACAACGAAAACAACAACTACAAAAACAACGAATCCTGTGTTTTAAGGATGTCCCAATTCTTGGACATTCTTCTCATTTAGAATCTGGGCTGGCCACAGTAACCCATTTGCAAACCACGGAATGTGGCAGAAATTACACTGTGCAGCTTCCAAGGCTAGATTAGAAAATGTGCACTCTCTACCTCGTTGGCCGGAACATTTGTTCTTAGAACCCTGAGCCACCTCGTAAGAAGCCCAACTGACCCTAACGTCGCCATGTTGTGAGGATGTCCAAGCCACCTGGACCCAGTCCTGCCAACGGCCCCATCGGAGCCCAGTCTTGAAGTCAACCCAGCTCAGGTGAACAGATGTGGGGTGAACACGCCTCCCCTCCTGTGGCCCCAGATGATTCCAGCCCCAGACATTTAAGAAACCCCAGCATCGAAGACTTCCCCACTGAGACCCCAGACAGCAAGAAGCAGAAAGGATCCATTCTCACTGCGCCATTTTTAAATTCCTGCCCAACAGAATCTGTGAGCACAAGAAAATGGATTTTCCCATTGCTAAACATGTTATTTTTTATTTTTATTTTTAGCGCATCACATAATTTGGATTTATGAGGAAATCGAATCAATATTTGGGGAGATGACATGTTGTAAATACGTGACTCTGAAACTCCATTTTATTTCTGAGGTAGAAGCACTTGGATTTTTTTATTCTCTGTTTTAATAAAATGGAAAGTTATTAAGGACCTTTAGCTTTTAGTATAATGGAATCGTGTGGGAACTTTATTCCAAGTCTTTACTTGGAATACTTCAAACTGGACAACGTAATGGCTTCCATGGACACACTTGTAAGGGAATGATGGGCTGTTTTCCCTTGGACTCGAGCCCCACTTCTGGCCATTTCTGGTTTCATTTCACCGATAAACGCGCCTCCACATGCTCTGGCCTGACGTGGTGACATATGCGGATCTCATCACCCGGGGACGTGTTGGGGGCTGCTCAGCTCGGCCAGGGTCTTGACAGGGCTACAGACGGCCTCGTCATTCAGTGCTGATGGGTTTCGTTTCATGGAAAACTTTTGTTACAAGTTTTGATAGAAAGAAGTCTTTAATTTTTAACACTGCAAAATAGAAAACTAACGTGGGAAAAAAAACAAAACAAAACCCAGTTTAGGCATCAACAGCTTTAATCCTGCTAATTCTCTTACTGCAAGAACCGTTCAAAGAAACAGGATGACCTATCTATTTTTTACCTCATTATCTCTGAAAAGAAAATGTCACTCTGTTTAGAAGGACACTCGAAGTCCCTTGTTTGGCTCTTGTAGTCCTTTGAAATTTAAAAATTAAAGAAGATTTCTAGTTGTCTTTATAAACATAGACCCTAAATCATCAAGCTACCGGCGTTTGAGGAAAGTTCTGTGAATTGTCATTATCTAACACTGATAAATAGAACTTTAGTGTTAAATATAGAAAATGTTCCGAATTTTCCAAAATCTTTAGAAACTATGTATTAGTTCTGCACTTTGATTATCTCGTGATTATGGAGCCAATTATAAATAATGAAATAGTTCACATATACGTATAAGTCTCTGTAAGCAGCAACTTTGGTACCTGGCGTGCCCAGTAATCTTGGAAACAGTCTGGAAGTCAGAGTGGTTCTCCCAGGAGAAGCTCAAAGAGGAGGAAGGGGCCAGAGTTCATCACAAAACAGCGATTTCTGACACATTTGTTTCCCCACTGTTGCAGGTTGAATTATATGCTCCCCCCCCATTCACATGATGAAGTCCTTGCCCCCAGGTCTCAGAATGTGACCTCATGTGAAAACAGGGTCATTGCAGATGGCATTAGTTAAGATGAAGTTGAATTGGAGCAGGGTGTGTCCCTAATCCAACATGATGGCTGCGTTATAAGAAGAGGACATTTGGACACAGACATACACATGGGGACACACCACGTGTGATGAAGGCGGAGATGGGGGTGATGCGTCTACAGGCTACGGGACCCCCAAAGATGTCCAACAAGCCACCAGAAGCAGAAGAGAGGCATGACAGGGTCTCCCTCAGCCTCAGGGACAAATCCTGCCGACACCTGCATTTGGGACTTTGGGCCTCCGTAACCGCGGCGCTATTAAGCGACTGCTGTTTAAGCCCCTCGCCGGGTGGCACTTTGTTAGGGCTGCTGTAGAAACTTAATACATGCATAATCGGCTGTGTTTTGATTCAACGTTGACAATTTCTAACCACTCTAATTTTTTAACTCGATACTTTCCGGGAGGGTAGATGGTCGCACAGTCGCTTTGCAACCTGTTTAGACCAACTCTGAGTTCATCCAGTTATCGCGCCCCAGTTCACACACATGCATGCTGAAAACTCTATGGGACAATTTCAAAAGTCCCCCCATGGAACGCAATCACGGTGATACCAAAGGGGTGCTACCGTCGCGATCCCTCGCCAAAGACAAACTCCATGAGTCCATGTCTCTTCCCTGGATCATTCGTCTACAGGCTCCCTGTTTGTGCGTGTTTGAGAGTCAGCCCAGGATTGTTTGCATGCCCCATCATTTTCCATGTGGACCAACAAGGCGCACAAGAGCCTGGCCAGACTTGAAAACACTGAAAGTGAATCTTGGGCACCTTTGGGACGGGCACCCGTGGTCGGGCATCCACGCAGGGGCCCTGGGAAACTTCAGGACACACAGAGCCTTCCCAGTGTCGCGTGACCACGCTGAAGACCACCCCCAATCAGAAAGTTGCCTCAGTCTGGGGATGGTAGAAAAGCCGAGGCATTATCTGATTAAAGAATTCACACGAAGGTGAGCTGCCCGGGAGACCCGGGACTCCCAGTGGCAGGAAGGCAGAGCTTCTCCAACTCAAACAATCCACCATGGAGAGAAAGTGGGAGGGAGCCCTCCCCGAGCCGCACAGCTCTCTGAGCAAAGAGCAGATGAGGATTTTCCCATTTTCTTTCTGGACCATCGCTAACTCCTCACGTAGATGCTGAGTGGATAAGCCGATGTGCTGGTTTTCCATCCAGGCCTGGACAGAGGAAGCAGCACGTTTACAAACCCAGCGCTCTTAATCCTATTGCTCGGAAACGCTGTGACAGGCAGATAAGCAGGGAGAGCGCTAGCTGGGCGGGGATGAAGAAAGAGAAGAAGACAGACGATGGAGAGGAAGATGGACAGGCAGGCGGGTCAGAGATAGGGGACAAAGAGACAAAGCCAGATAAATAGAGCCCGGACCTAAGTACCTGCTGCTTTCTTTCTCCCCCATTCTTCTGGCTCCTTTGACCAGCTATCAGATTGTGCCTTTATGCCCAGCCCAGGAAGGTCCTTACGTGAGCTCCAGATTCATTCTATGCTGTTCTTTCAAGAAAGCTCAGGGAAGTGATGTTTGTCAGTGTCAAGTGCTGTGAAACACAGCAGACATTGAGAAGCTTTCTGTGGACTTGCTGATGGTTCTGGTGGGAGCCGCAGCCTGGAAAATGGAACTGAGATGTGCTCCGTGTACCGGGCTCCTGGCCACCGGTGCAGTGGCTGAGCGCCGCGGCTGGCTGACCATCGGGCCTTTGGAGACAATACCCACTTCTCAAGTCTCATGAAGAGATGGTGTCTATAAAGTGTTGAGTACAGCACCTGGCATGATGGTGGCTCTGAGGCTGGTAGTAAGACAGCATCGGCACCACCAGGGCCATTGCTCTCTCACTCACTCATTCATTCATTCATTCACTCACTCATTCAATCATTCACTCACTCATTCATTCATTCACGCACTAATTCACTCACTCATTCATTCATTCACTCATTCATTCATTCATTCACTCACTAATTCACTCACTCATTCATTCATTCACTCATTCACTCACTTACATAACTCTTTAGTGTCCACTGAGTGCCCGGTTCCGAGCAGGAAGTGCAGCAATGAACAGAAACAACGCGTTTCTGTCGTCATGAAGCGTAGGTTGTAAGAGGGGAGACTCTTTGAGTACTCCTATTGGTTTGAAAAGGGCTCCAGAGGAGAAAATCAGGAAAGAAATGGGCTCAGAACCCAGAGTTAGGGATACACGGTCTCTGCATCAAATTCCAGAGATGATTGTCTCCTTTGCATGTTTTTACCATCAGTTTTTGCCTGGTTATCTTCAGTGACGATAGACTTTTCCTGTGGGGTAATGTGATCTGGACAGGATTCTCATGGAGATTTCTGCTTCACCCTTCCCTTTATCCTTTGTATACAAAAAGTGTCTAACCTATGTCATCGTTTACCTCTCGTGTGGTTAGTGATTTGTCTGTGCAACCCTCCTTCCGTGGAAACTCATTTGCCTGGCCAGGCAGTTGAGAGCAGGGTCTCTGGAAGCAATGCGAACCCCACAGAGATGGTCTGCCTCCCACCAGGTGTCCTGGTAGGAACACGCTTCTCTCCATCCTTTGGCTGTTGAGCACCGCAGGAGCTGAGCCCTCTCATGGGAGGGTGTGCGAGAAAAGCAAATACCTCTCCAACTGGTAGCCGTGACTTGAGAGCTCATCACTCTCCGTGGAAGTTATGGGACAGGAAGTAAAATTGTTCAAGTCTCCTCGGGTTGGATTGGGAGAAGCAGGTCCGCGTATTAACACAACAGGTCAGGCTTCCAACCATTTTCCCTCTCCCCCTTTCTTTGTTGAGAGATGGCATAGAATAATTGCGTTGTCTCCAGGTTGGGGCAGTTCTTCCCAGCCCTAGTGAGCTGTCCTCGAAGGACACTGTTGTACAGAGCCGCCGTCACTTTCTGCCTGCACCTTTTGAAATTCATGAAGAGAGTGCAGGAAACACCCAGATTTGGGCAAATAGGCTCACGCGGGAAGCTTAAGGGAAAACAGGCAACAGGACTGTAGTTCCTTGCACAGCAATGCAGCCGCATCGAAGACCAGCGCCGGTGATACCTGGAGTCCGCCCACTAGCCGTGCAGCAGCTCGCGGACTTCATTTCTGCCTGCACCCACATCGTCAGAAGCATCTAGCGGTTTTAATCAGTATGCCAACGTCATAAACGAGGAGAAAAGCCCTATATCCTCCCTGCAGGTACCGAGCACTGTGGTTGTTCAGTAAACACAACTCCAGCGTCCGTTGTATTTACTGTGATTTAATGAGCATCGTTTCTGCATTTCCCTTTCCTCCACCAGGCTGTAGCTTCCGGGCTCTGTGTTTCCGTCAATCATCGAGGGAAAGAGAAGAGGCGAGCAGAAGGTGACGGAGAACCACAGCTCTGGCTCCGGGGGAGCTGGGGGCATCTCCCACCCGCCTGTGAGAGCTACTGCCGGCACTTAGGACCACACTCGCTGCTCCGCTGGGCACACTCTTACCCAGGAAGTCCCCCCATTTCCTGAACCTACCATTCAATACCCCTGTAAGTGCCTCATTTGCCTGGGGTTGTCAAGGAATAGAGTGTTAGTCGTTTTGGAATTTTCCCAATTATGAAAGCCCACCAATTTGAACAGCAAAACTTTTAGGTTGTACTCATTTTAGTGAGGGTTTTTTTTTTCCCCTTAGACAGTTATGCTGGAACTCACTTAACTCTTTTTATTTATTTTTATTTTTTTCTGATTTTATTGAAATATAATTGACATATAATTATGTATTAGTTTAAGGTGTATAACATAATGATTTGATATACGTTTATATTGCAGTATGATTACAGTCAGTTTATTAATCCTTTTTAAAGTGACCATGTTGGTTAGTGCTTTATGTTTTGCAGAATATTTTTACCAAGATCAGTGGTTTATGACTCCCTTCCCCACCTGCTATTAGTCAGGGTCCTCCAGAGAAATAAAATGTGTGTGTGTGTGTGTGTCTGTGTGTGTGTGTGTATATATATATATATATATATATATATGTAATTAATAGGACTTCATATATAATATACATAAACTATTATATATGCATATATATATAACTAACATCAGGATCTATATCTAATCAGTAGGATATTATATATAATATATATGATTTTATATACATATAAAATCCATATTATATATATATGTATGTATAACCAATGTCAGGTTGAAATGGCTATGATTTAAGGAGTTATGTCTCACCCATTCATTTATTTATGTGCCTATATATCTATCCCCCGTTTCTTAAGTCTGGCTCTGTGCTGGATTCTTATAACAGCCATGCTTTCATTTTGCTAAGAGAGCAATGCAGTTGACAAGCCAGGGGTGAGAAAGGATGAATATACAGAGATAGAGAAGATATATAGAGGACATACAGAATCTATCAGGCTGGCAGCCCCCACACTGAGTGGTTTTAGAAGAATGTCCACTGCATTTCTGATTTTGCCTTTTATCTCTGTAATAGATGGTTCTTGGAGGCTTACCGTTTCACCCTGCCCCAACCTTAAAGCCAGATTGAGCATTGCATTGCAAAAAGCAAATATGGTCCTAAAACATTGGTGAACAATAAGATTTGATTGACATTTTCTTAGGAAAACAGAGCAGAAAGCTAAATCATACCCCATAGGCATCACTAGCTGTAATCCCCTTTAAACATTTCTATTCTTTCCTTGGATTTCATTTCTGAAAATAGCTACATCACCCACCCTTTCTCAGGGATGACATTGAGCACCAACCTCTCTCAAATGCCCTTGGTTGACCTAAACAATTCACCTCTGGCCCATCACCCCTCTCAGCAAAGTAAAACAGGGCGGCTGCCAGAATCCAGAGCCGCCCTTAGGAAACAGTGGTTTAGTAAGCAGATGAATGAATGAATGAATGACTGGTGAATGAATGAAACATATCTCCGTAAATCATAGCCAGGACAGCGGTTCAGCAAGGATTAGAGCAGTACTTTACTCATATCCTCACTCTCAACACTCAGCATCATGGACATGCAAAAGTTTGTTGAATGAATAAAGGAAGAACAGTCAAACGCCGAATAAACCTGGCAGGTTGGTGTCACGGGGGAGGGCATCTCCCGAGTTACTGGACTCTGAGTGGGTCATTGTTCTTCAGGTCGGGTCACAACAGTGAGAATTTAGTGTGTTGGATAAACACAGAGTTTTACATCACGTTTAACTGGGTTGATGCTTGCATGAAGCCGTTGGTCTTCTGCGTATTCTGTTCAATCTCTCCTTTGATGGATGATACAGCCGTATATGTTCAACAAGATTGGTTCGTATTTGAATCTCGAAGTTGTCCTATGTTGAAGTCTCCTATTTTGAAAGACTTCCTAAGGTGTACGGGAGTCCATGTTCGGGAAAGGGAGACAGACAGCATCTTCCTGCCGTTTTTAGTTTCCTGATATTGTTCATAAGCTGTGAACCTCACTGCTGAGAAATGAGAAATGCTATAAATAGAAGCTTCCATGATTTTGAGATGATGATGGACAAAGCGATCATCTTTGTTCACTATTTTTAATTTCATATCCTACAGGAAAGCTCAGAAGTAGTTAAATCAGGCTTAATGCCCAAGGGGAGGCTAAACTAATTATTGGTCGTCACCACCCAACAAAAACAAAACAACGAAGAAAAATCAGTGTTGCTGTGCTTATATTTCTTTGCTGACTCTTCCAGAATCTGTCGTAAAGCAAATATCTTCTCATAAATGCACTCATACAGCAGGGGGGTCTCCGAGCTCCGGGGCATGCTCCCAAGCCACGCTGCCAAGGCTCGTCCTCGGAGAAGCCTGAAGGAGCAGATGCGTTTCGTGTTTGGGTCCTTCCCTGACCCCAGGGCATGACCACGATTTATGGAAGAGCCCCAGCGGCGATCACTCCCTTTGGCAGGCAACCACTGCTAGCTGAGAAAGTTGAGGCAGAGCCAAGAGGTTAAGTTAACCCAAGTGCCTGGTACCCTTCCCGGGCTCGTCATTTACACACAGAGACGATCATAGGGAAATGAGAAGAGACACACGATAAACTCGATGCCAGGTTTTTAATTTGTATCCATCCCTGGACAATGTAAATCACGTCCTAGGATAAGAAATTGAGAAATATTCACGGTTTTGAGCCATTTCTGCCCTTAATTCCGTGATGGTAAACCCTTTCTCTTTAGAGGACTCCTGATGGTCACAGGAAACCTGGATCATCGCGGGCAAGTCAGGACGTGTCCGCCTTTTCAGCTTCTAAGTTGGTGCAGGGAATAAGCAGGGAACATTAGTTGGAGCTGCCAGTTTGTTCAGGCGTATCTTACTGGTGGAGGGTAATACATTGATGGGCTTTAAGTGAACAGTGAAGAGCTACTGATGATTCGGTAAGTTTAAATTAAAAGAAGGTTTCTTGGAAGCAGGCAGTGCCACGGAAGGTTTTGGCCCTCGGTGAAGCAACAGACAGAGGCCCTGTTGATGCCCAAATGCTACAGCAAAGCCTGAAGCTGGTCCTCAGAAGAGGGGAGCCGCTTACCTGGACGGCCTTCCCTCGTGAGCACCTGGGAGGCAGGAGATCCAGCCCATGGAGTCATGAAGGCCCCTGAGAGAGCTGAGTGGATAGGGAGAAAGGAACTACATTGTCGCTTCTAGAATGCAAGAATGACAAATGATATAGTATGAACAGAAAACTCACTGATTCTTTCCCTCTACAATCAGAGTACTTCTGTGCTCCCATGTGTGCGTTTGTCCACACCAAGCGATTCTCCAGGTCTTGGTGGACACTCACTGTGTGTCCTACAATTCACTTGAATCCTGACACTATCCGCGTGGGGTTAGCACAGACCCGAGGGGTTAAGGTCTCAGGCCCTCCAGACCGCACTCCCCCACCCCTTGAGACACCAGTGCAAGTCCGGATTGCCCCCTACGTCTTTTACTCCACTGGCTGGAAAGAGGTTTCCATGGCCCCTTCCTCAGATTTGCTAGAATGGCTCACAGAACTCAGGACAACAGGCTGCGTACTAGGTTACGGGTTTAATATAAAAGGGTAAGACTCAGGAAGAGGTGGATAGAAGAGATGCACAGGGCAGGGCATGGGAGGGAGGGGCGGGAAGCTTCCATGCCCACTCCCCCACGCCACCCTCCTGGCACTGCCATGTCTTCGCCAACCCCGAAGCTCTGCACCCTTTCAGTGAGGATTAAGGAGGCTTCCTTACATATGCACGCTTGATTAAATCATTGACCATTGATAATCAAGTCACTCTCCAGCCCCTCTCTCCTTCCTGGAGTTTGTGGGGTGTGGCTGAAATTGCCAACCCTCTAATCATACGGTCGGATCCTCTGGCGCACAGCTCCCCCACCCTTGGGGCTTTCCAAAGTCTCTCCCATAGGAGAAACTCCAGTGTGGTCAAAGGGGCTTGTTATAAATAACAAAAGATGCTTCTATCATCTTTACTGCTGTTATCAGCTAGGAAATCCCTAGGTTTTAAGAGCTCTTTGCCAAGAAGAAGACCAAGACCAAATAGATGTTTCTTATTATATTTGTTGCTATGAAGAGGTAAGAACATCATTTCTTTTTATTTTCTTTCCTTTTGAGGTAAGTCAATATCACTTCAAAGAATGTACTGTGGGAGTGCAGGTGAACTCTTGAAGTTCTCTTCCTGGTCTGTTGGGACTTGACGCATCTCACTGAGGGCTCACTCTTCTGGCTGGTACATCTGAGAAGTGGGTGTCACTCTCCAGCATCCTGGAAGGTCTGAGGCTCTAAAAGTCCCTAAAGACCTGCGCAGCTGCGCAGTGAGCCAGAGAACGGAGGCATGGGGGAGGAGGGATACAGGCTGACTCTCGAATGATCGGGTGGGATCTGATAATTCTGGAACATTATTTTAGGATCGTGTAAAAAGATGCATATGCTTTTCGTAGATGAGTGTTGGCTTTTCTCACTGTCTAAAAGGAAGTGATTATAATTGACATTTCAGACATTCCAAGAATACTTCTGAAGAAGAGAGTTTTTTGCTCTTTTGGCGTACCTTGCTGCTCTCTCTAAAGTCAGACACTTGTTACCCTACTGCTACCCATACTTTCTGTCTCCAGGGAAAGGGAGGAGTCCGATGTAACAGTGGGGTGACTCAAAGGTAGGGGAGTTGTACCAGCTCTGGCCGGCACAATGACCACTTGGTTCTTTTTACAGAAAGAGAAGAAATACAAGAGTAAGCACAGAGCAATGCCGCATACCAACCTTCTAGAGGCCAGGTATGGCCAAGAGTGTTTTTGCTGTTTATTTCAATGCCATGGGCTAATTCTGATGGATGAGTAGAGGCTCCTTGGAGCATGATGTGAAGAATTCTGAGGCACACAGCGCTCAGTATTTGTTGACTACTGAATGAACATCTGTGTTGGGTACAGCGGAAGGGAGAGGCACCACACGTGCCATTGTTGCCTAGTTGCTGCTTGGAAATCTCAAGGAAGGCATCTTAAAGAGGAGGAAGCTAGGAATGATGGCTAAGATTGAAGTATATGGTATTGTAGTTGCCTGTTTCTGAAGAGCAAGGATGTGACCCGTCTTGGGTAAGCCAAACTTTCTGGTCCTTCTTGTTCGCAACGCAGAGATGGGTGTTCAAGCTGATGTGGTATTCTCCAAACAGATGAAGTCTCCCCAGACCCGAGACTTCAGGACACCCGAGAAGTCTGCCAGAGAATTCGCTAGGTGGAATACTTGGGTTTGCCCATGCAAAAGCAGTCCCCAAAAGACAGTCATTGGGTATGGAAGGAAAGGGCTCAGCTTCCTTTTGAAGGAGGGAAGCCTTGAGTGGACCCTGAGATACACTTTTAAATCTGTCATTGGTTGGAAAATATAATTACACGACAGAAAATGTAAGGGTTCAGGAACAGAAGTCACTTTACTCCAACAGACAGCCCCTACATTCAGTGCAGTTTTATTCAGAATAGCAAAACAAGAAAATCGTCCCAATGGCCATCTGCAGAAAAAGGAATGAACAAACGGGGAGTATACGCACACAGCAGCACGCTAACCCCTTCTCCCTAAAAGAAATGAGCTGTCAATGCAGGCGACATCTGGGGGAATCTCAGAAACCCCGTGCTGCGTGACAGAAACCAGATGCACGAGAGCGTGTTTATGTGAAGTTCAAGAACGGGCAAAACTCATCTACAAGGAATAAAAATAATAGTTGCCGCTGACCGAGGATGGCCGTTGACTGGAAAGGGCCATGAAGGAGCTTTCTGGGGTTGGTGTTGTCTATACTGACTGGGGCACTGGGCACATAAGGGTGACATCTGTCCAACTCTTACAACTATACACTGAAGGACTGGGCTTTTTACAGGGTGTAATTATGCCAGAAAATAATTTTCTTAATCATATCTCTAAAACTGTGTTACCTAGTCTTTCTAGCATTTCACTCACAATACATATATTTCTTTCTGCCTGGAGTTGAATGTTGATAATTCCATCCCATAGTGTGGGCCTTCGAGAGCCGGAGACAGGTGCGTACTTGTCAAGGTCTCTGAATTGAAACGAGCCCCTGATGACTCACTCGTGTTTCCACACAAGAATGGTGGGAAAGTAATAGATGGAGAGAAATAGTCACGTTTGTGTGACCGTACAGAGCCCCTGAATAAACGGGGTGAGACGAGGCAAGAAAAATGGGGTCAATGATCCAATAGGTTTATTTATTTTTTTCAACAAGTGGTGAGCACTCCTGAAAAGAATGACTCCAACCCTATCCTTTTTTTTTTTTTTTCCAAATCTGGAAATAAAGTGCATCAACTATACTCACGAGCAAACAAAATCAGTCTCTGGGACATAATGACTATTGGCTAAGGTTTATGTCCTTGTTACTCTCAGCCAAGTGCTTGCCAGGTATTAATCATTTAATCCTGGCAACTCTACGGGGCAGACAGCATTACTACTCTCTTTTTTTTCAGAGCACAGAAAGGTTAAATAACTTGTCTAAGGTCACACAGCTGGCCAGAGAAGAAGCCGGATCAAGGCATTCATTAGAATGGAAAATAGGAGATGCACAGAGAATATGCAGGGGATGGGAAAGAAAAGAAGTAAAGACTTTGTGGGGGGCAGCGAGCTAATTCAAAGGGACATTGGGTACTATCAAGTGACCCTCATTTACAGGTAATAAAACTGAGGCCCAGAAAGACTAATGTGATTACCCAAAGTCACTCATCTAATTAGGGGCAGAGCTGGGACAAGAAGCCACATTTTTTAAATCCCAGCTCAGGGCTTTTCTACTACATCAAAAAAAAAAAAAATTAATTGAATTTTTTTCACATCATGTCCAATTTTGAAATCTACCCCCAAGGGGATTGTTGGTTAGATATTCATAGTATTATAAAATTCAAGTATTAGAAAAGACCTGGAGAGGTCCTACGGCCCTTGGCTCCAAATTTAAGTAGCATCACACTTAAACCATCTCATCCCGACAAGAATCTTCCCCAGTTGCTAAAGCCTTCCAGATGTATCTCAACTGGATTTCTTCATTTATTTACCAGAGCAAAAGAGCAGAATTTGGAAAATCGCCTGCTATGCATAAGCCATTAATGGCGTCCCAGGAGATAGACGAGCCCAAACCCTGAACGTCTAAAGCATTTTAATTCAGGATGCAGTGCAATGAAGCCCTAGGGATTATTTCCATCAGAGTCGACTCTGTGAATATGAATTATCTTTCATGCCAGCCTTTTTTACTGAGAAGGAAGTCTTACACAAAATTTAACATGGTAACAAGCCGCAGAATTTAGGGAAATACAAAAAGGCCCTGGAAAATTCCCACCTTGCCCCCAAAAGCTTCAATAAGCATTTCATGGCTTCCCCGTCTTCTTTCCTTTCCTTCCCATCCTTGTTAAAAAAAAAAAAAAAAAAAGCTCAGTCCACAATCTGTTGTCCTTTGAGAATCCCTCCAAATGAAGTCCCCGATGAGTGCTCACTCTCGAGTCTCCAACTGGTTGCGTTCCACAGCTGCGCTGGCCGCGATGAAAAGATGCCTGTCGAAGTTGAGACATCCAAGAGTCTCGTAGGTGAAGGAGCAATTGCTCTGCATTGTCCAGAAACCACCCTTGGGAGAATTCCCACCCTTGCACAAACACTGACCGCGTCGCTGCAGACTTAATACATCCTAAGAAAAAGCACTTTCTCCTCGTGCAGGGACTCAACATATGATTAAAAAGACTTGATAAATAAAAGCAGAGAGGCCTGACACTTCTGGAGTGATACATGGCGGCTGGAACATTGCTCTCGAAAGCCAGATACCAGACCTGCTTTGCATAGAAATGTTCCAGCCACTTAGATATGCTTCATCAAGGAGCCATTTTCCCCTACTTGGCAAGAGTGTTCAACACCAGAAATGATGTGCAAGGAATTTTGAGAGAGAAACCTTGCCTGCCTGTTGGATCAGGAAAACTACTTCTAGCAATACTGTACAGAGAGATTACCCTCACATTCACTTTGGATCGATCTCTGGACGCCTCGTCCCAAGCTCAGGTGGCTTGTCCATTGTGTGTAGGAGGCAGGAAACATTTCCACGAAGACACTCACTAGGGAATTTCCAGGTTCCAGGGTGATGGGCTGGCTTTACCTTCTAGTCGTGCCTGTGCTTGGCTCAAACAGACCAAGGACATGGTCAAGAGAGTTATCAAGTGCAGGGCTCCAGTGTCGCAGTCCACCCTGTCCTTTCAGATCTACCCTAGTAAATGGGTTTTCTTCTTTATTTCTGCATTCCCTCAGTTCTGGGAAGAACCTTCTGGTTGGACTTGGGGCAGAGACTACAGAAAACCTTTAGTATTTGCTTCATTTCTGATATTCTGTGTCTGAAGCCTGAGATCAAAGAGATATTTGAAAGGATTTATTAAAACCTATTATGGGACTTCTGCTTTTGAGCAAGATGGAGATACTCGCAGCAGACCCATCCTTCCACTAAGAACAACCAGGTAAGCCAGACGACATCCCAAACCACCTGCCTTTAAAGGCGCTGGAGAGCCACTGAAGCAATGTCAAGGCTAAGAACAGGGAGAGGGGGCTATCCGCAACAGCCTTTCACCCCAGGCACTGCGGATTCGGGGCCAGGACAAGCAGCTCGCTGTCGGAGCTGTACTTGGAAAAAGCTACAGGACTAAACAGCGAGCCTCCAGCCCAAGGTCGGCTTCTCCAGAAGACAGGTGCTGACTTCTGTAACTGCACGGGAGGAAACGGCTGAAAAGCCCCAGGGGGGTTTCCTGCAGTCTGGAAATGCAGGAGGAACAAAGGTAGTGCTCAGCGCTCGCCAGAGTGGATCCTTGGGCACACAGGCTCTCCCTGGAAGCCTGAGGAAGAGAGGCAGACCGGAAGAGGCTTACCCGAATGAAAGCACGTGGTGAAATTGAAGACTTTCCCCTTCGCGAGGCAGAGGGAAGTAAGAACTCCTGCTCTGAGCACTTCTCTGCAGCCCTTGTTCTGGAAGTTCAAACCAGTATGATAATGCAAGAAAACACAGGGGAGGCAGAATCATTGGAGAGGAAGGAATAAAACTGTCGTTAGACGTAGATGAATTGATGCTATGTGGAGAAAATCCAGAAGGATTTACGAACAAATTTAATGGATCTATTTCATACAGTCTCTGGGTTTCAGGTCAGTGTAGAAAACCAACTCTATTTGTATGGACCTCCAACAAAAGAAAATGAAATCTTACAGTTATATCATCTGCAAGAGTGTCAAGAAACAGCAAATACTTAAGAATAAATCTTTTAAAAATATGTGAGATTCAGGGGCGCCTGAGTGGTTCATTTGGTTAAGCGTCGGCCTTTGGCTCAGGTCGTGATCGAGGTGGTGAGTCTGCTTCTCCCTCTTCCTCTCCCTCCGTGATCTCTCTCACTCTCGCTCTCTCTCAAATAAATAAATAAAACCTTTAAAGAAATACGTGGGATTCATATGCTGAAACTACAAAGCATTTTTTTTAGAGCAATTAAAGACTTCGATAAAAGGAGGGATATAAGACTTTCATAAATTCGAAGACACACGTTGTCAAAAGGGTAACTCTCCCTAAATTCATCTATAGTCCATGTAATGCCAGGAGTTTGCATATGCATATGTATGTAAATTGATCAGCCGAGTCTAAAATTTATATACAAATGCCAAGGGCCACCAGTAGCCGGGGGAGTCTTGAGGAGAATATAACGAGGTCAGGGGATGCTTCATAGATATTTGAGCTAAGCTGTTGGGGAAGGAGGTGATAAGTGGAATTTGTTAGGGGCTGGAACCGTATCTACTGTGTTGGGATAATCTTGATGCCTATAACAATGTTTGCCTGATGGATAGCCAGTGCTCAATAAGTATTTGTTACATGCCCATGAGCAGATGGAGGTATGAGCAGATAGTTGGGTGAGTGGACGGATGGGTGTTTGAGACAAGAGCATTACAGGTTAAAAGGACAGTAGAAGCTAAGTAAACATGAAAGCACATTACAGTGAGTAGTGAAATTGGTCATATTTTTTAAAAAAGATTTTATTTATTTATTTGAGAGCCAGCGAGCACAAGCAGGGGGAGCAGCAGAGGGAGAGGGAGAAGCAGGCTTTCCCCTAAGCAAGGAACCGGATGCGGGACTCGATCCCAGGACCCTGGGATCATGACCTGAGCCAAAGGCAGATGCGTAACCAACTAGGCCACGTAGGCACCCCAAATTAGTCTTAATCTTGTGTGCAGCATATCAGGAATGGAGGCTGAAGATAGGGCCACGTTGTGTCCAAATGCTAGGCTTACAGGGTTTGGACCTTCGTCTTTAGGCATCTAACAGTTTAGAAGAATGTCTAATAGTTGAAAGTTTGGAAGATGAATTTGGCCAGTGACAGGAGCACATGAAGCCTACCATCACTCCATGGATGTATGTCCTCTCTGCTCTTTATGTTGAGCCCTGGTAATACAGTGAGAATTCTCTGCTAAGGTTACTGTACATGTATTTAATAGAGAAGCATCCCTGAATGCTTAAACCGATAGGCACTCGATTAAAAAATCTAAGTGTTCTCAATCAGAGCCTTGAGTATGCCGAAAGCAAAGAATGGTGCTATTAAAAATGTAATGGCATTTCCTTTCTGCATTGCCATTTCAAAAACCATTATAAAAACAACCAGTACTTCTCCTCTGGAGATCCTTCTGGTCTGCCCCAGTGATTTTTCTTGTTCAAGAGGGGAGGTCAATGCACTGCAGGTCTATCCATGTGACCTGGGGCTCAGCTGTATGTACAGAAACGCAAAGTGATAGCATTTTACATACGCAAGAGTTCATTTGCACATCAAAGGAAGCGGTCCGTGATGATAGTGGTGGTTTCCTGCTATCCTCTGTTAAGCACCCTGTCTCCTATTAAATAGGCCACCTATGAAGATGACCTACTCACATGTCGTGTCCAGGAACGAGGTTCCATGACGCCTGGTTGCAGCGGAAGCTGGAAAGTAAGGTGCACTGATGTCCCAAGTAAAAATAGGGCTTTGCTCCTAAGGAAGAATATTGGTGGACGTCGGATAGACACCCCGCAGTCCTTGCTGCATGACCCAGTCTTCCATTTGAAGAAAGAGCAGTCTTATTAAAAAGTGGGAACTTTGAGAATTTCCTCTCTGAGAATTTGTGTTGCTGTTCTCTTTATAGCTCTCTGAAGGAGGCTTGTCCAGGGAACGGGAGGTTCTTGTTCCTGGAGCTGGTTGAAAGCCTGCTGGTGTTATCTGGAAAGAATGAAACAATGATTCTGCAGAAGAATAAGGAGAAGACACAACTGGGTGTGGGTGGGGAGGAATGCAGGCAGAAGCAACCATCCTGTGGCTGGAGGAAGGGGGCTGTGTGACAGGGGCAGGGGAAGGGAGAGGTGGGGCTGCTCACTGCCTCTCAGGGGAGAGAAATCTCAAATGCAATCCCAACTGGGGGATTAAACGCCTCTCTACCCCGACATCAAACCTTCATTAAGTCTTGAAACAGCTCTCACACTATCTGTGCAGATGACTTCTTTTTTTTTTAGATTTTATTTACTTATTTATTTGTCAGAGAGAGAGAGACAGGCAGCGAGAGAGGGAACACAAGCAGGGGGAGTGGGAGAGGAAGAAGCAGGCTCCTAGCGGAGTAGCCTGATGTGGGGCTCGATCCCAGGACCCTGGGATCACGCCCTGAGCCGAAGGCAGACGCTTAACGACCACCCAGGCGCTTAACGACCACCCAGGCGCCCCAGACGACTTCTTTTTGGTTTTGCTTCATGGTTATGATTGACACGCAGTGAAAACATAGACTTTGTCTTGGGACAGTGGCCATAAGGGGTTCCAGGACAACCACCACCACCCAAACCAAAAAAATAAAAAATTGTACCGAGGAAGAATTTGCTCGAATAGTGGAACACATGTTTAAGCTTGATTATGGAGAGGAGTGTCGTACAGGTTTAAGCCAACGGCTCAATGGTGCAGAATGGACAGCAGTGAGACGGAATCTCATGTATGCATGAAATGAGCTTATGAGATGGGAAACTCAAACTTCACTCTCTTAAAGAAGCTCCCTGTTAACCCCAAAGTCAGGTTCTCCTATTATTTCCTATTGACCTTCTTCTTCGTTTTCACAGCCCAAATTACAATTCACAAATATGGATTTATTTACTTAATATTTATCTGTCTTATCAAGCTATAAGCTTCTTAAGGAATGATAGTTCTTTTTTTAAGTTTTTAATTTTTGTTACTGTGCGATCAGAGCCTAGCATAGTGTTTTGCACCTAGTAGGCCTCCAATAAACATTGGTAAAGTAATGGAGTTAAGAAATTATTTAACAAGGATGCCTAACAAAATTAGAGGCTTGAAAAAACTTAGATTTCTCGGCTTCCATCACACAAGACACACCAAAATAAAATTTAGATGCATTAAATATGCATTAGAAATGATGGAATAGATAGTTTTAAATGAAACCATAGTAAATAAAAATATATGGGCAAGACTACGGAAAATACAAAGCAGATAGAAACAATGCCAAAGGCAAATGAACGTATTTAATTCTCCAAAACATGTAACCTGGGCAAGTAGAATGATTTCATAAAGAAAATTCAAGTGCTACTAGTAAATTGAGAGAAATATTCCTAACAAATATGATAGGGAAAGCTAGTGTCTTTAAAACATGAAAATTCTTTTCAAACCAATAGGAAAAGAATTAATACGCCTCAAAATAAAATGAACAAAGTACATGAATATACAGTTCACAAAAAAATACAAAGGACTCAAAATTATGATAAAATAGTATCCCAATTAACTCTGCTTTTAAAAATCAAATCGGAAAATATTTAAATAACTGTAATACCCAGCACTATTGAACTTGTGGCTTGGAAGAATAATTAGCAGAGGTTTTCTGGAAAGAAAAGCCCACATAAAGAGTCTTCATAACATTTTTGCCATTTGACTCAGAATTATGACATTTAAAGACCTTTACTAAGTATACGATATTTTCAGAGATGAAATTGAAGGGTGTAAGAATGTAATAACCACAAACCCCAAACACCTCTTCGATTTTTCTATGACCAAATATCTATCTCAAGTTCCTATACGTCTTGAAATCAGAAAATATGATCCAGCCAATTTCTGTTAAAACCTGTCACTTCTGCTTTTCTGGCATTTCGGACTTAAACTCGTTGACCCTAGAGCCTCCCCTGCTCCATTCCCCCTGTCAACACATTTCACATCTGGGGGGGCAGGGACGAGGTAGATGCACCTGGCTTTGGGAGAAGGGATGGGTTGCTTGGACGGTCCTGGTTCTTCAAGGCCATCGCCTGCTACCGTCCCATCGATCTCAGGTAGCATCTTCCACCTGGACTTGAGCTGAAACGTTCTGACCAGTTGGGTCTTCGAATCTTCCTCTCCCTCCGTAGTGGCATGGGTTCAGCTGGTAGAACATGGTCTCCCGGTCCACAGACAGTCTACACCTTCTGCTCTGCACCCGGCTATCCCATGTGGTGTCGTCTTACATCGCTGCACCCCAGACCCTCTCAGCGACTCTGTGTTTCCTTGAGGCCGGGGCAGGTGTGGATGGACTCTTGTCCTTCCAGAATGCCAGGACTCCATGAGTCTGTGCTTGGGCCAATTTGCATAGGGAAGCACTACATCTAGTTCAGGTACCAGGCGGGATTTGGCTTTTCTCTAAGGCTTGCCTCTCACCCATTTTTAGCATTCTCAATTGTGGGGGCGGGTAGAGTACCATATATACTGTTTGCTTCACACACACACACACACACACACCCCATGGAGAAAGTCCCATTTCTCCAAGACACATCAGCAGTACCTGCCTGTATAGCTTCTGGGTCCCATGCCTCCCTCAGTACAAGCCGTCTACCTAGCTCTGAAGGGGAAGTCGTCTACTCTTTATCACCAGGAGCTCCTACCCATGTTTGTGCCATGGACACCTGTTTAGTGGTCTGATGAATCCCACGTCCCCTCTTTCTGAAAATGTTTTAAATGCATAATAAATAAAATACATAGGGTAACAATGGGCAACAATATATTGAAATGTTGAAAATGTTTTAAATGCATAAATGAAATAAAATACATAGGGTAACGATGGGCAACAATATACTGAAATGTTCTATTCACAAATACTAGGCTAAGAACCCCTATTCCAATATTTTATTTATAGTTTGAGGTCTATGTCTTGATTCTTTCAAGGTCTGACTCTATGAATGCAAAACCAACAACAAAAACTTCTCTATCTCAAAAAGGCCGCCCTTGAAAACCAAAACTACAAAGGTCTCTGGCATGAGTTTGAAAACTTAAAAAGTAAGACCCTGACTCTGTTTCCTTTTTATGGTTCTGGTCTTCCTCTGTGGAAATGCATGCTGTTCACACAGAAGAAAGGAACATCGGATACCTTGAAGGACAAGCTTTCTTTGTTCCTATTTCACCCCTGCTATAGGAAAATAGCAGTACGCAGGAAACTCACGTACCAGAATGTTCACTGCATCCTTATTTTAAGTGAATAAAAAATTAGAAAAAAATACAGGAAAACAGGGAATGTCCACTTGTGAGAGAATCTCCTTTAAAGTGGTATAAAAGAATGTCATGAATTTTCTTATCGCATAGGAAACATCGACACTATAAAGTTAAGTGGGGGAAAATAAGAGTACATGGTTATAGATGTAACCCCCAGAGAGAAATCAAACAGGAACAATGCTCAAAACTATTACACCAAATGTTGACAGGGATTTTCTCTGAATGATGGAAATATAAATCTTCCTTCCTCATGCTTTTCTGAATTTTCCAATTTAATGTTATTTTTTCTTCAAAATAAATCTGTTTTTCTTTTATTTTCTTAGCATTGTGAAGTATTTATTTCAGTCTTTTTCTACATACAGGTATGGGGGTTTTATTTATGATTCATTTTTTATTGAGGTCTAACTGACAATAATGTTATATTAGTTTCAGGTGTACAACAGGATTTCCTATTTGCATGTGCTGTGAAATGATCACTGCGCTAAATCTAATTAACGTTCTTTACCATACAGAGCCACAAAATTTCTTTTCTTGTGATGAGACTGTGGTTCTTATTTTTACAAACAGTAATAAAACAAGCCATTTGACACGACACTCTGAGTACATTTTTGTATTTTGCTACCATACGAAGAGCACTCTTAAACACTGCTAAGGGTTATACGAACACATCATTTTAATGGCTCTATTTTTCTGATTATCATGTGATTCTCATATTTGAAAAAGATATTTTTAAATAAAGAAAATTTGCTGGAAAATTGAGTTATTTTAACCTTTAAATGCTCCCGAGGGTGGTGTATAGCAAGCAGCTATGATTATGGAAAATAACCAACAAAAGTTGCCACAGATTACAATATTAAGAAAAAAAGACAGCAAAATTCCCACCCCTAATTTGCTTACACGTGGAGTCAAACCCTGCTGCCACGTGTCAGGGGGCTCCGGTGAGGCATCTGGCCATCACGTGGAAGGCCCCCCACACGTGTTGTCCCCCACCAGGCTGGCGAGTCCTTCTGAGCATTGCAAACCACAGTAACCATATTCTGCTCTTCCCCCACACTCAAAATGTATACACACTACGTATTGTTATACCGCCGTTTCATATCAATAACTTGGAAAAGTCATATGAGAGTCACATTTACCAGAGGCCATTTCCAACATAGGATCTGCTTGTGTTCATCCCAGCCAGCCTGGATCGTGGCACAGGACTACAGGGGTAATAGGATTCCTAGTTGGGATCTAGAACATTTGCTTAGGAGTCAGTGATTCACGGTGGTGAGAGGTTTTCCACAACCCTCGTTTGGAGAAGCAGGCTGGGGTGCCACATCTTTTCTCCTATTTGAACAGAAAAACCAGTTTTGATTTTTAAAAATTCTTTGAAGTTAGAGTGGGTGCATTTCCTCTCAAGAAGCCAGTGTCAACTCAAAGAAAAATGAATAGAGTTTATAGTTAAAACTGCCATTCCCACCACCTACGTTCACCCAAGTATTGTCCAAGAGGTTCATAAAAATGGCTGCTCTAGAAAACAGTATGGAGGGTGCTCAAGAAGCTAAAAATAGAGCTACTCTTCCACCCAGCAATTGCACTACTAGGGATTTACCCCGAAGATACAAGCGCAGTGATCCGAAGTGGCGACTTCGCCCCAGTGTTCATAGCAGCAGTGTCCACAACAGCCAGACTGTGGAGGGAGCTGAGATGCCCTTCAACAGATGACTGGCTAAATATATACAATGGTTCATATATACAATGGACTATTACTCAGCCATCAGAAAGGAGGAATACTTACCATTTATATTGATGTGGATCGAACTGGAGGGTATTATGCTGAGCGAAATAAGTCAATCAGAGAAAGATAATTTATCATACGGTTTCACTCCTATGAGGAATATAAGAAACAGGGCAAAGGATCCTAGGGGAAGGGAGGGAAAAACAGAACGGGAAGAAATCAGAGAGGAAGAAACACCATAAGAGACTCTTAATCCTAGGAAACAAACCGAGGGTTGCTGGAGGGGACGGGGGTGGAGGGATGGGGTAACGGGGTGATGGGCATTAAGGAGGGCACGTGATGTGATGAGCCCTGGGTGTTGTACGCAACTGATGATTCCTGAAATCTACATCTGCAACTAATGGTGGTCTATATATTGGCTAATTGAATCTAAATTTAAGAAAAAAAAAGAAAGAACGAACAAGACGAGAAAAAATTCTCACATATAGGTTCCCAAACCTTTAGGAAACGTGCGGGACAAATGTCTGCCCTTTTGCTGAGACACAGGCAGAGGGGGAGTTCTGGGCATATGAACGACTACACTCTCAAAGCCTTCCTCACGCGGGTTGTGGGGTTTTATGAAATACGCCGTGTGGTGTGAAGAGAAGGGGTGTCTAATCTCTTGGTGTGTTTCTGGTTTGTGTTCATTTCTATGCGTTCCCATCATTTAGAACTTCCACGGCCTGCCTGAGAGCTGGGTGCTGGGTCTTCATTTTCCTTTCTCATGTTGTCTGTGGCTGTTCCGCTGTAAGGATGAAGTTTCTCTTCTCTTTTATGGATGAAAATCATTCCTTGCCACAAACAACGGGACAGTGGTCTTGTGCAAGTCTTGTGTTTCTTAAATGAAATAACTGGATTCATCATCCCTTTCTGTTTTCTCTATTTCCGATGCTTTGGCATCTGGAGCCTCACTGACTCTGGGGGGAGAACTGCCCTTCCGAAGGTTGGCTAATTCCTAGAAATAGCAGTTTGCTATATCAGCTGGGAGCACATCTTTCAAGTGCAACCCCACCAGCCCAGAGGCCGTGCCCCAGCCACCCCGTCCATCAGGCTCTCACTCTCACGGCCACTCACCTACCTGTGCTAATCCCCCCAGAACAAGGGGCCAGATAACGAGGCATAGTCCCTATGCCCAGAGCTTGCTGAAAGCACTCAAACTAGCCAATCCTCAGCCTGTTTATCCTGCTTCACTCAGTTCTTTCTGCAGAAACCACAATGAGGCCTCTTGCCCACATTTTCCCCTCACCCTGTCTGCCTCCTGACGGACCCCAGTGCGGCCCCATGTGGCCCTGTGTTGGCTGGCATACCTCTCTTCTCGGGAACTACATACAACAAACTCTCTTTTCCATGGCCGTCATCTCCTGGCCTGTTGGCATCATCATACCTGCACAATAATAAAACCTACGTTTTGCAACATTGCTTATGTAAGCTGTGTGGGTAGTTTCCGGAAGGTAGCAGGTGCCGAATAATGGCGCATATTGTATCTTTACTCCTAGGGCGTGTGTAGGAGTATTGGTGATGCTTCCCTTCTCCCCTCAAATCTCACCTCTTACAAGCTCTGTGACTCTGGCTTTTGTGACCATGGTCACCATAAAAAGTAGGAAGGACACAACCTACTTCTCAAAACATTGACTCTGTCATCCGATGATGTGCCAAAAGCCATTGTCATACTACAGAGTCTCGTTTGAGAGTTTGAAACCCTGGGACTGGCCATATAGCTATGAGTTATTAATAAGAAACTAAGACCTAATGTGATTTGTTTGACATCTAATTAAATCAACTATGAACTAAATGTTTGTAACCCCTAAAAATTCATATGGTGAAACCCTAACCCTAACCCAATGGGATGGTATTATAAAGTTAGACCTTTGAGAGATGATTAGGTTTAAATGAGGTCATTAGCATGGAGCCCCCATGATGGTATTCATGTCCTTAAAAGAAGAGGAGGACACTGCCCTCTCTCCACCGTATGAGGATACAGTGAGAAGATAGCATCTATGAACCAGAAGGAGATGTTCACCACGACCCCCACTGTACTTGGACTCTCAGCCTCCAGAACTATGAGAAATAATTCTTCAAGCCACCCAGCCTGTGGTATTCCGTTAGGGCAGCCCAAACGGATGAAGAGCATATTTCAGAAAAGGGGGCTGATACAGAAGAGCCTTTGTGCGAAGGGAAGGGCAGTAGACGAGAAATGATATCCAGAGAGTAGCTGGGTGCTTCATTGGCTTACAAGGTTTGCCCAGTCACTCAGAACCATTTAAGGAGCCCCATCAGCACTGAGAATCGTGGGCCACTCAAGTCTTACAACAATCACTGGGCCCCTGAACTGCTTCAGGAAATTGGAACAACAATGAACAAGATAGATAGGGCCCTTCCCTCGAAGAAAGAGCAGAGTAAGGGGACTGGGAGTATGTGTATGCGTGTGTGTGTGGTGTGTGTTGTGGGGGGCCTGGGGTGGGGGGGTGAGGGAGGGGAGAGGGGACACTGCAACATTCACAAAGACAGTCAGGGCAGCCCCTTTGAGAAGTTGGAATCTTCACTGAAGGAGGGTGGACGGCAAACCTAGAGTAGGGAATTAGTAACACACGATCTCCTGGTTGCCAATCCAAGCGTGGTGCCTTCTCCACACCCAACGTGGGGCTCGAACTCATAACCCCGAGACCAAGAGTTGCATGCTCTACCGGCTGAGCCAGCCAGGTGCCCCCAGGCATGGTGCTTTCTTTCTGCATCCCAACCCCTCCGGCCCGTTTAGTCATTATTGATCATTTGACCAACCGTGACAAGATTATTCCATAAGGCTCCCAGGATACAATAATTCAGATGCTGCGAATTTCAGAGATGTGTAGAGGGCATCTAGTCTGAAGGTTTGCAAACATAGTTTTGAAGCTATAGGATCACTTATTTAAAGGAAAAAAGCCTCAAGGAAACCCTAAACAAATAAAGCAAATGGGGCCACCGTGAGCAAAGTTCCGAGTCTCCCCACAGGCCCCCGATCTCCAAGGCAAATCCTGAAGGCCTTCCTCAGAGCACATTTGAAAGGCATGGATGTAGTCTAAGCATGTCTGTCTATGAGAAAATTGATATCCAAACAGGTCAGATGCCTTTTCCAAGGTCACAAAGAGCATAAATCAGACTTCTCCACACTTCTTCTCTGCACATTAAAATATATATAAATCTTGGAGGTAGAATCAACAATCGTCCTTGCAAGCAACTCACACGCTCAGTTTCAAAAGTCCTGCAAGTTTGCACTGCCGTATGGATTGCTTACAGCTTTATGATCTGCATCTTCGTTAATTTTTGGTCGTGTACCCAAATGAAGAATTTTCCTTTCAGTGTCAGGATTTTCCTTTCTTGCTTAATCTGACGGAACTTCCTCCCCTGACAGCAGTAAATGATTGAGAAAAGGTCTTGATGATGGCAATCTCTCCAATTTTTAAAATATATTCAACTTCTCCAAGACTGACCGGTAATGCCCAGGACAGAATTAGAGACATGCAAAGTCGTCTTACCGGTATAAAGCTCTGAGGTTGTAGGTTTGCTTTACATGGCAGGAGAATCTTGAATGAGGGCAAGTTCTTTGGAAAATTCCTTTAAGATTTATAAATGGCAGCGGTCTGCAAAAAGTGGAGGAGTTTGATATTTAATCAATAGAGCCATACAATTTGAGTAATTTAGGAACAAAGTGGCTGAGAAGAGAAGTATGCTGGAGGAGGCTTAATTATCTGGTTTCGCCGGCTACGCTGACTAAATCAACAAAATCACAGTCTATTCTCTCTTTACACAGGAATATAAAGAAAGAGACCTAGGTTCTTTCCACTTTGGGGGATCTATCTTCTCCCAGCGGGAGGACCACAGGAATAAGGATGACCTGATAAGTGTGGCTTCTTCATTGACCATCATGGAAATTGATTTATTAATTAATCAATTGATTTATTAATTAACTAGGGAAGTTAATCATCCCTCTGGCTTCATCTACAATTTCAATGCTGATGTTCCAAGGCTTTATGCCCAGGTCTGCTCCTTCCTTCCTTGGGCTCTGAAATTTCCAGCATTCCACTGCATTTCTCTACCTCGATGTCCACCGACCATCACCTCAAACTCAACCAGTCTGAAACCGAACACTGTTCTTGGCATCTTGATTTCTCTTCATGGGACTAACGCTCTTCCAGTCACCCAAAGTAAGAAGCCTGGTGTCACCTTTGATTACTCCTCACCTCAACTCCTACATTCACGGAATTACTAGGTTCTATAAAGAGGCGTCACATTCATCTTCTCTTTTCAGCAATCACTGTCAACACACCAGTTTGGATTGTAACCTCTTACCTGGGCCAAAAGTGTAGTAAGGTGGAGGAGAGGTGGGTGGCATGGACAGAGACAGTTATATTTGTTCTGTCTATGTAAATATTGAAAGTGATAGAGAAATGTACCTAGGGGCGCCCGGGTAGCACAGTCGTTAAGCGTCTGCCTTCGGCTCAGGGCGTGATCCCGGCGTTCCGGGATCGAGTCCCACATCGGGCTCCTCTGCTGGGAGCCTGCTTCTTCCTCTCCCACTCCCCTGCTGTGTTCCCTCTCTCGCTGGCTGTCTCTCTGTCACATAAATAAATAAAATCTTAAAAAAAAAAAAAGAAAGAAAGAAAAGAAATGTACCTAAACTATGTCCTCTTAGTCTTTTTTTCCACTGCACACACATTTTAGTTAAGTTCCACTGAATTGTGGCTATCATCTGAACTATCTCCTCATCGCCCAGGTCTTCTCTCCAAGTTCAGTTTCTTTGCAATGCACTTACACATGGCTCCTAGATTCTTCCTCTTTAAGGAGGAGCTCTTGTGCTTCAAACATCTACTATCCCAGCCATCAGGG
>NW_024425675.1:26880948-26893912 GCF_017311325.1 Ursus maritimus | reverse complement strand
CCGAAGATGACCCCTGTCCACTCTTGTTAGTTGCAAAATGTACGAGGCATTTGTCACGTTTGCTATGACCATTTTCAGAGTCCTCCTTTCCCTTTGCTCATGAATCCAAGCTAAATCAGCCCTGTTTTCTGTATCTTTCTTTCCCTGTGGTTCACATTACTGCTGCCATCTCAGTAACTTGAGAACTTGCTGCTCCCCTATAGACTAGAGCTTCCCGATACTCTTTCTGCCTTCCCCATCACCACCCTGGCAACCCACATACACATTCTTTCCAGATGCTCTTTCTTTCTCCAAACACAGCTTGATGATGTCACTGCCTTGCTCGGAGATGAAGGTTCCACATTACCTAGTTCAGGACAAATTTCCTTTCCATTCTTTTCTCCCACTAATTCCTTTTATGCACTCTGTACTCAATCCTCAACCCAAGCTCCACAATGGACTCCTCCCTTTCTGTTCCCACACCTCCGGATTTCTCCCACTCTCCATCCTTTACAGAAATACTAAACTCGATCCTATGAAAACGTCCTTTCTGCATCTCCCCAACTACAGTACCCGGTTCATAACTCCTGAAGCCCCTTTTCCTTGTTCGTTGCTCATTCATTCATTGAGCACCTCAGTTCCTGTACATGAGTTTATTCCCAGAGAGAATCTCCAAGTTTTCCCTTCTAGATATCAATTCTCTGGTATCAGGGGCAATAAATGAAATATTAGAGTCCCTACCACAGTGTATTCGTGTATAGTATTTGTTACACTTGTTGCATTGAATCAATTTGTATTGATTTGATTTGATTGGAATTCTGGAGACTACCTGCTTTTGATGATATATTTTCTAGGCTAGTCATGATCTCTTCTGATCTTCTGTTTTTGTATACTTTCCAGAAATATTTCTACTAAATATCCTTACCCCCTGGTGTGGATTGGCCAAATGACTCTCTCTATCTGGCAGTTTACTTGGCATCTCTGACTACACTTATTCTTTGAGATTTCTCTTTTCCTGTAAACAGGTTGCTTTTCGTGCATAATTACTTTACACACTTTGTCATCCGTCAAGGCTGCATCCTTATGAAAACATGGAATTAAGTGAATTCTAACATGATCTATGATGTAAATATCAGCAAAAAACTACTATCACTCATTTTAGATTCCAAGAAACTTCCAGGGCTCTCGATTAGAGGTAGGATTGCTTGTAAAATCACAAGTCTGTCTCTTTTGGAGCAAATTCATATACAAAGACTCTAGTTTGGGCTCAAGAGAGGTGTATATTTGAAATACGCATCTATTAATATAAACATTTGCTCACTTATCCCATGATTTCTAATTGATCTAGCCTCAGAAGGACTTGGATTCATGGTCTCCCTAAAAAGTATATTAGGTCAAATCTATCTAGAATCATCTGTATTGTCAGAGATCATATAATTTTTAAATTCTCTTGAGTTGACCTTCCTTCAAGGGCATTCACTGACAGTGTGAGTGAGGACACTGGGAGATAGTGCCAGAGCCTGCGGATAGAAGGGTCTTGTGGAAAACATGCCTGAATTCCAGTCTCATGTCTCATCTGCCCCGGATTTCTTCAAGTTCATTAAAAAAAAAAAAAAGTGAGGGTGTTAACAAGTCATCAGCCAACACAATTTCAAACAAATTAAACATATTTCTTAGGGAAGATGAAAACTGTAATATTGTGAGTGTACATTGTACAGTGGACAGGTGTGGGGAGAAAACTTTAATGGCTCCGAGGTTAGGTGGGAGGAGGGAGCCAATGTCAACAGCAGTAGCTTCCGAGAGAAGGCTAGAGAGACGAGCAACTTGAAAGGGAGAATTGTTGGTTCTATGCCTCAATACTAGAATCCCAAACTGAAAATATTTCCACTGAAATCAGTCTGAAATGTGAGCAATTAGAGAGTGTGGGATTTAGCCTTTGCTTTATTCTCCTTTTCATATATAATCATCATTGCCCGCAGCAGGTATGACTTTTATTAACTTAATTTGCCATTAGTTCAAGAAGTCATACATTTCCTCAAAATAAATTCATTTTAAAAGCTAAAAGAACATTTCAAGCCTTAAAAATACAAATATGTCATAGTTTGGCTGCATTCAGCAAATTCCTAGAATCAATCAGCCAAGAACGGAGTAATTCTATTACTGAAGAGGGAACCGAAAGCATACAAATTGAAACCAGGATAAAAAATAAAATGTAAAAGAAGGCTTACAACATCTATGGAAGCATTTTGCTTGTACGACTATGATAGTTTACTAAGTTAAATATGTAAATATAAATAATATTTATATTAAGGTAATACCATTTTTTCTTGATGTGTCATTCGACATATAAGCTACTCCAGGGACAAACTCAGTTTGTTAAGTGACGCATATTCTGGATCTGATGTAGTCATAATAATAATAATTCACACGTGAGAACACTTTGCATTTCACAAGACGCTTTTGCACCCCGTATCTGGTTTTATGGGCACGCACGCACACACACACAGCCCTGAGAGGTAAGTGGTGTAGATACAGTTATTCTCATTTTGTAGATAAGGAAATGAAGGTCCCAAGTTGAAGAAACTGGGAGAGGCATCTGGAGAAGCCAGGGCTGCTCTTGGTACCACACTTTTCTCGCTACCCTGCAGGAGACTAGAAAACACAGCACTTTGATGTAAAATGTACCTGTTTCTCTGGCTTCACATTCTTAGTATCAATTGAGTATAGCGGTTAAGAATTGGTGCCCTGGAGTCAGGAAAGCATGGTTTCCACTTCCTGCTGCCATTTCTGAGCTGGTTGAACGTGGGCAAATGACACAACCTCTCTCCGAGTCCCGCTTTTGCATCTGGAAAGCCAATTATCAGACAAATCAAGTGGAATAGTGCATCTGAAACACGTAGCCGAGGGTTAGACACCCAACGGCTATTAACTACTAGGAGTTCGCCATCCTTTTGGAATTATGAGACAAGTCAGAGTCAGATTATCTGCAGTGCGGAACTGCGTGGTTCTTGCAAATCCAGTGGAACCTTCCATAATGTGAATCTGTTGGCGTCCAGAGCATGTGGGCTGAAGGCACGTGTAGATTCCCACGAAAACTACAGAGGAGTGGGAAGGGCCAAGGGCAGCTCCGTGCACACACTCGGCTTTGCTTGTGCTTTGAGAAAACCGCAGGTGCCGTGGAGGAAACAGAAGATAAATAGGTTGCAGAATGAAGTACAAAACCAAGCACTAAAAACAAAATGGCAGTCAAGGGCCCACGCAGAAGTTGCTGGATTTAAGACTCCACAAAAGGGACGAGAGCACAAGCTGAAGGGGAGTTTCACACGCACACCTCTGGGGTGTGAGCATGTTTCCAGCCAATGCCCTACATGTCTGGCTCAGATTTCAGCAAATTCTCTTACCACATCCAGAGGTGGAAAAACAGGACGCCCCCACCGTATTGACAGAATGCTGGGAAAGCTCTTCCCATCTCTCCCACCCCTACCACCACAGGGAGACATAATAGGTACTGTGGTTTATGCCAAATTTCCCTAATTTTATAGGTAGCATTATCTTACAAGAGTGTATATGATGATCTTACTATTACCATTTAAAAAGCCCTTTCGTGCAAACAAACAGGATTGCGTTTAAGGGGTGATTAAAACGGAATGGGGTGTGTGGTACTTGCCTAAATGTAATCTAACCACGCTATTCATTTAGCGAGGATCTAATTACCAGCTCTATAATTACACTACTCAAGAAAATTGTTTTAGTGATGGTTTTATTAAACTAACTTGAGACAATTTTTGTGCCAACATGAGCAGAACAAATGGAATTTAATTTCAAAACAGGGGCAAAGGAAGGTTACCCTGGAGAAGAGGACCCCATGAGCTGCCGCGTGAATGGAGAACTTGTGCGGAGCCCAGTGCAGCTGGGAAAGGAACGGGCTCACATGCCAACGGGAGAGAATCAGGTAGCCATTAAACAACATTTACTGACTCGGGTTTTCAAGAAGAGAATTTGCTGGGGAATTTCCTTAGGCTCTAAGTCTCCAATTTAAGTGGTTCCACAAGGATTCTTCCTTGATTATTCTACATGAAACCCAACTCAAAGTGGGGTCCCCAGACCAGCAGCATTGGCATAGCCTGGGAGCTTGTTAGACATTCAGAATCTCACACTTCCTCGGAATCTGCATTTTGAACCAACCAGGTGAACATATGTACATTAAACACGAGGAGGACCTGTATCAATGACCAGCTTGTGGTTGCAAATTGAAATTTTTATTTTCTTCTGTTTTTAAATGCAACATATGCTCACGAAAGAAAAAAAAAAGAGCACGTGCATAATAATGTAAGGAAGAAAACTGTACCTGCAATCTTACCACTCTGAAAGGACACCTGGTAAAAAGTTTGCTGATTTCTCTTCCAGGCTGTTGTTATGCGTATTTTTTTTTTTTTTTTACATTTTTACTCTCAGCCTGTAAATATAGTTTTACATTTTTTATCCAATGTTACCAATATTTTCTATATTCTAAGTCTTGAATTTATGGTCTCATTTTGTTATTGCAATTATAAGTAACTCTTTGATGAGAGTGTTTGTATTTAAGCTTTTTTATTATTTCAGAAGTCGTAAGGGAGAATTCCTAGGATAGGAATATACTTAAGGTTCTTCTTGGTAATCATCTCTCCTAATCATCATAGTCTTTAAAATAAGTTACATTTTTAAGATGCATTCGAAATCTGAATTTCCTGGAGTTTTTTTTTTGGGAGGGGGAGCATGGGGGAAGAGGGTACTGATGATTTAATTATTGGGGATCCTGACAAAGTCCTTTTCACCGAAGATGATTGATGGTTTGAGCCACAGTATTTTCTAGCACTTTCAGACAGAGAAGCCAATAAAATGACACTGCAGGTGATCCGGGAGCGTATTGTCCGGGTAGGTTACAACAAGTTAACAAGCAGATCCAATGTGTGATAACTCAACACAGTAGAGTTCATCTCCCCTCCTCTTGCAACTGCCTGGGGCAGACCCACGCCACTCAGGACAGGAGCGAGGGTCTAGGCTCAGTCACATATGCAAGACCCCAGGCCAAGGGCAGCTGAGTAGTTTTGCAATTTGAGGCAGTAAGAAACACCAACAGAAGTGGCATTTTGAAAGGGGAACCTTGAGCTCTCAAATCAGGCTCAGTTATGTGTACGACCAAACCCCTTCCCAGCCAGCCTAAAGCCTTCATGGACTATTTTCGCTTTTAGGTCAAGGCCAAGAGAAAACTGGTCAACTTAAGTTACAGACAAAGTTTAATTTTGGTGTCACAGGCTTGGAAACAAAACAAAACAAAACACCTGAAAAGGGCTTATAAAGTATCTGGTCAACACCTTCATCATTTAATGGGTGAGAAAACTGAGGGTCAGAGAAATTAAAATCTTGTCCCTAGTCACCCCTGGTGCCCAGAGCGCTTCCCCTGCCTTTGTCCTGCTTTGTAAAACACATACTTAGTAAATGTCATGTTGAAAATAATCCGAATGACTAAATCATAATAGCATATTAATAATTTAAAACAGGAATATTTTTCATCTTTAAAAATGAGGCTCTAATGGCACTATTTCAGGCATGGTTGACAGGCCAGAGGGGAGGTATGGTGGCAGTCGGTGGAGGGGTTGGGAGAACCTTGCTCGTTGCTCAAGGTCACATCACGTAGCCATTGCTTTCTGGTCTTTATCTTGTTACCATGCCCGTTAAAAATGAGAACATCTGTCAAGCACAAGGGTGTAAACAAGTGAGACTTTTCATTGTGGAGACGCCTGTCTGGGGCTCCGACTACCCCGGTGTCACCTGGCTGCTCCATATGGACACCCCACTCCATACGGACACCCCCGTCCATCCGCATCACCAGCCGAGAAGCTCCGAGGCAGATCACCACCGAGTTCACCTGCCCACCGGTCCAGCTGTTTGCTTGGCCCCCTGAGATGCGCTACGGAAGCCCCGTTTGCTGCAGTAACTCCCGGAGGTATGTGCTCCTTTGCTGCTTAGCTGGAATGAAACACCGAGTTAGTTGAAGTTGGAAAATTGTCCCGTTGAAGCCATAGCCTGCCTGCTGGAGCGCCCTACGGGACTGCTTGCAGAGATCCTGGGTGTTCGCTTCTGGGCTGACCCTCTTCCGAGGAAGGTACGATCATTTGAAACACGATTTATGAAGCACAGAAATTCCAGGCTAACAAGGTCAGCACCTGGTGGATAGTGAAGAATTATTTGCTACCACGTTTCTGCCAGCCTTCTCCCTAGCTCAATTTTAAATGACTCAGGAGATGGTGAAATGAATGCGTCATCACTGAGCTCCATAATCACCCATGGAAGCACGCAGCAGAGTCGGTGTGACCTGCCTGCCCAGAAAGCAAGTGGACAAAAGACAAAAATGTAAATGCAAAGGGAACAGATTCTTGGAAAAATGACAGTGAGCGCTCACATGGTATTACAAAATAAGTAGATAGAATCGGCCTGCAAATAAAGGGAATAATGGTGGTCATTACTTTAGCTTAGTACTCAAGATTCACCAGGAAGGAACAGACAGTCTCAAAGACTCCAAGAGCAAGTACTTATGGTACTTGTGTTTTATTTTACTAATGCATTTTGATTTTAGTAGTGTATTAAGAGTTTTTCAGGACAGATTCGGTTCCTGAGTGAAACCACTTTCCTTGGTGGTGATTGTATCCAAAATCTTCAGGGGCACAAGGTGTAGATATTCCCCACCCCCCTAAGAAAAAATAGCCACGGGGCAGTAATATCCCTGTATCCTTAACATTGATCTCTTCCCCTACCATTAGCTCACTAAACTATTTGTTCCTGTGTGTCTCTACGCTACTGGACAATGGATTCACTCAAATATGGTTGAATAAATTAAGAAAAGAATAAGCACTCCAAGGAACTGTGTTTAAAACAATACCATATTTTTGTGATTGCAAAATGGGCACTAAAGAAAACATTTCAAATGCTTTATTTAAATCATGGAACCTTCGGTATTGGCGGGATCATGTCAAACCCCCCTCCTTAAAGCAAAATCACATTTGCAAGAAATGGAAACGACGTTTGGCTCTCTCATTTTAAACGGTTAAACGACGTCAAACATAAGCATAAAATAAATTAAATTTGCAAAAGCTGAGGTATGTATGCGAGGGCATACATAGACATAAACAAGTCATTTTCGTATCAGTCAAAAAAGAAAAAAACGTTGCTTCTGTCTTGAAGGTTGGTTTTCATGAGATCTAGAAAGAGGGCCCGCTTCAAGGTATTCTGGAGTTTACTTGCTAGGTCACTCAGGTAGCATAGTACGGATTGTAAAAACCTGAATTAGAGCCAAGAAGTCAGTTCTCAGTATGAACTTGTTCTATGACCTTCTATCACTGCAGCCTAATTCAATAACACTTCATAGTCACTTATCAAAAGCAAGTTGTCCAAATACCGTTCAAAGCACCGAGCTTGGGGGGCCATTTAGTCTTTCAGCTTCTTACCTTTTGGTCTGTGCAAAGGGCGTAATAACAGCATCTGCCCAGCCTAGCCCACGAGAACGTTTGGAAGTGATACTGAAACATGTTAAAAATGAAATCACTGGTATCTGTACGTAGACCACCAGCGTTATTATTAAATTGTCTTATTGCAAACCGACAGCTCTGAACCCAACGGAATCAACCGATTCCTTGGGTGGGAGTTGGGTGGAGTCTACTGGTACTTGCTCCTGCTGTGATTTTATTTTGTCTCAGGAGTGTTTCTGATTTTTCATAGTAATGACAGTGACTCAGATGGGTTGACAATTCTCCAATTAGAAAGCTCATTTTTCCCATCCATAGATTATTCTGGTCCGATGAATTCACTCTAGACTCATAGTACCACATGACAAGAGAATTGGAGAAGATCTCATCTATCCAGTCCAAAGTTGCAATGAGTTGGTGGATCGTGAAATCTATTTCACGGATCATGACCAACATTTAGAAACCATAGACTGGTTTGGAACTATCGGAGCTCATTGCACGCAGTGGGGCTAAGCGGTGTTTCGTTTCAGATACGTGTGTGTATCGCAGTGGGCAATATCTCTGAGTATCAGACATTTGCACAAAACACGGGTAGTTCCATTTTTCTATCTGACAAATGAAAACAGTGAAGCCCAGAAAAATAAAGTGTTAAGTCATCTATTTAGAGACATCCAGAATAGAAATTTATTCCAGGGTCCACTCTTCCAGTTTAGTTCTTTTTCCATTTTGAAGAACTGGCATGATCCAATGGGAAGAACAGTGAAAGACACAGGCTCAAATCTGACACTTCAAAGCTTGGTGCAAATTTCTTATTACAGAGGCTTCATCCTTCTCATCTCTAAAATAGGGTTAACAACATCTGTCCATTTCCTTATTGGATGATTGGAAGAATTATATAATACAGATGAGAAAAAATTGCAAAAAAAATTGCAAAATAAAAAAATCTACAAATAACTATGTATGTAGATATATTGATATATACCATACATATCATACATATAATAATGTATATATTTTATATATATATATAGATGTATATATACATCTATATATATATATTATGTAATATAATTGTTTTCTTCCATTCTTTCTCCTGGACAGGGTGCTCTCATCCCAGGTTCTCCTTTTGTTCTACCCCTTAATTTGTTTATTGATTATGTCTTTAGCTCTCTCATCATCTTCTATCTTTGAATATCATCCAGCTAAAACGTCTTTGGTTTGCATTTACTAGCATGTCATAATTTTAAAAGAATTTCTCCTTAGATTACATCCCTTAAAAATGCTTAAAAAATGCATGGGATATTTTTTGATCATCTACTATTTGGACAATTTCTTATCCTACCCAGTTTGTTTTTGGAGTAATTACTTTTGACCGGGTTGCCGTCAACATATTTCCAATCATATTGATAATTGTAATTGAATGATCGTATACTAATGGCATCTACACTAAAATCCGCAATTTCTGCAGTCTGCACCTGCATACTTGGTCAAGCACCTTCTTTCCTATTTCCTGTTAGCTTCTTCAGATCCTTATGAAGTCAGTTTGGACTCATGACTCCGGGTCAGCCTCTCATCACTCATCTGGCCTTCTGCAAGATGTCACCTGCCAAATGTTGTGTTGGCCCCTTAAGTCCAGCATGCCAAAGAAGATAGCCCATCCCATTTCATTAAGGAAAGAAACAAACCCAGTAGCTCCCTCAGTCTTCACCAGTGCAGAGCTGCGGGGTGTTCTCTGTGCTCCGCTCTCTCGTTGCTTTGGCTGTCCCACCACTGGTGTCTTTCCAAGTCGAGTTGTGTTGAGGTCGTATGAGTGACTGACAGCCTGGGCAGTGTTGTGACCTGCAGCAGAAGCTCTAGGGCAACGTTCACCTTCGATTAGACCTTCAGATAGTGCCAGGTGAAGAGGAGGGTCCTAGAGCAACTGTCCAAGATATTACTCTCACTGGAAATACAACAAGTGGAGAGGGTTTTCTTTACTAGACACCAACGTACTGTGTGAAATGAATGTATCCCTTGGGTGGTGGTGGGGAGGGGCCAGTAGGACCCCTTGGACAAGCTTTGGAAGGTAGATCGGTCCGGCTAGCAGGAAGGCTGTGTGTTCTGCAGATCGGCTCTGCAAATTTGGGGTGCAAGCCAAATTGTTTCAACAATGGAGAAATCTGTTAACAAGACCACCAGTGGGCCACCTCTCCATCCTTTCTCCAGGGAACACCCCATCTTGCTCCCAAATAAATCTTGCTAAAATACTTTATGAATATGATTTTAAAGAAGTGCCAAATTCTCAGCTGTTAGAGCGCCCATAGATGTAATTCTCACTCTGATTACTGATAATTAGTAGAAAAAAAATAATTGAAAGTGTCACTTTAGACCTGAAACTTTTAATTGGATCTTGTTAAACACACTTTATCTCGGTTTGTCTGTTCCTGTCCACTTGTGTAAAAAGCATTTATATGTGTTCAGGGGGATCAATTATGCAGGTATTTAATTTATAACCTCACCTTCTCACCCAAAGTGGAGGTGACTCTGCCCGTATCCCATTTAACACGAGGGCTTTTATATGTATCTTAAAGATGGAATAGGGTGAATACTCAGATATCTACATGAAGAGTTTCCTTTTGCTCCTTCCTTTAGCGTAGGCTCTCAACTACTTGGTGTGCACATGAATTAGCATGGGGGGTATAGACAGCAAGCCATCAATTCTGTAGTTTCTGAGCATCTTACGGAATCGTTCAAGGATACCTTTCACTACATCTGATTTGCATATGACGTTCTGACTTAAGTCTCCAATCCCTGCTTACATTGAAGATGGAATATACTGGGGTTCATTTGCTTATTTGTCCATTTATTCCACTAATATTTACTAAATGCTTAACGTGTCAGAAATTCTGCAAGGTCTTGGGGAAGCACACATGCCCCTACTCCCCTGTTGCTGTAGTCTGATACAGGGACCTAGACTTGTATCCAAAACCATGCAGCCCAGTTTGTAACTGCCAGCTGGCTTTGCCTTGGGCATTATTCATAGTGATGACCATGGGAGGGGAGGGTCATGTGGTAGAAGTCGCCTGGGGAACACATGATGTCTCACAGACAAATAAATGTCCCAGCCCCATTCCCTAAGCCCTCCCAGACCCATCCATACATCACAGGCTTGCTCCTCCATAAAGAAGAGCTTTGCACAGCCTTGTGGGAGAAGGAATTGCTCAGAAATTCTGCATGCTGGAGATCTAATTTTATTGTTTTTCTGCCTTTCACCTCCCTCCAAACTCTTGCTTTGTGACTTCCAGTCTTGACCTCCCCTCTGACTTGGCTGAGCGTGGTGTGGTCCCATGGTCATACATGGCACCCCTGGTCCTGGCCACAGCGGCCCCCTCCAGACCTCTGTGTAGTGCATTCATCCAATTTTCCTGTTAGCTGTTTCCTTTCTGCTTTCGACAGCTTTTCTTGAGGAACCAGCAACGTGAATGTCTTTAGGTATTTGTGATCATTAAGTGTCTTTTCCCAATTTGAACTTCAGAATAAATGTAGACGTTCCCAGGCCTGGAACAGAACACGGAACATAGTAGGTGCTCAGTAAAAATTCATGTAATGATTGAAGACATAACATTGGATCTCCAAAGGCTTGGATTGCCTCACTTTGAAAAATTCTATTTCTTTCATTTCTTTAATTGTTATTTGGACCTTATTCCACTGGCTGTCTCCCCATTGCTGCACGATGCTCAGTAAGCCAAGAGTACCCGTTAGCGAGGAGGCACCTTGGACCTGTTTCGCTCGGGCTCACCACCACCCTTACTTAGAGCCCATCCCCCACGCCTACCCCCTCCCCACACCCGCCCCCCCCCGCCCCCATACCGTCCTGCTGGTGCAGCCCCTGCTTCCCCGTGGCACTCTCTCTGCCCATCAAGGCTGTTCTTCTAGCCAGGCCTGAGGGGCTGCTTCCCTAGAAAAGTTCATTCTCTTTACCTTTCCGTTTCTCGCCCGAAGCATTTTATCTAGACTTATCACTGCCATTTCCATCTAGACCCTGATGACTCCCCAATCTATTTTCCTGGGCTAAATCTCTGTTTGGAGTCCCAGACACATAGATGTGGCGACTTGCAGATATTTGCATGCAGAAATCCGACAGGAATCTTAGTAACCTGGGTGTACGCATCGGACTGGACACCACTCCCAAGACCACGGCCTGCTTCTGAGCCCCCGTTTCCACTGGTCTCTCCCCTTTGAGAGCACTTCCCCCTCCCAGTCTTCAGTGCCAGAGACTAGAACTTTCCAGAAGCTGCTGTGTCCTCCATCCTCTGTGTTTCATTTGCCAGCCTCTCCCACAGATCCTTGGGTTTTTCACATTTGTACTGCTTCCTCATCCACACTGGTTCTCCATGAGTTCTTATCTCTTGTCCAGCTTTCCTCAATAACTTCCTATTTGTTGGCTTTTCATCTCAAGAGCACCTCTCATCTTCCAAATCTCACCACATCACCCTTTTGCTGAAATCCTGGCTGCCTGAGACCTATGGTCACATGTCTCCAGTGTGTTCTATGCTGGTCCTACTTTGTGAATGTTCATCTGAAATCTACATCAAATGTAGTTTTTTTTTTTTGTTCTGTTTTGTTTGTTTTAGAGTTGATATCACCTTCATCATGACTCGAAAACTTGCTGGACATGCACAGTGGTGACTTGCAGTCAAGCTGTCTGGAACATTCTGCAGACATCTGGCTCACTGCCTACTTGTAAATCACTTTGTTCGTATTTTTCTCATTTGTAATGCTGGATCGATTCCAATTAGGAGTTTAATAATGAACTATGTAATGATTTAAACAAGTTTATAAGATTAACGCTGAACTGATGATTTTAAGTAAGTCTAAATACATAACCCCTCCACACACACACACACAAATTATGAATCTATTTGGTAACTAAAGAGAGTATTGGGAGAGACATCAAAGAAGGCAGCTTTGTGAGGGGTGGAGGTCAGAGGGCCTCGTTCTTCCCCGACCCTGACTGGGGGGTATTTCAATAAGTCCGCTCAGCTCAGGCATCAACCCATGAGAGCAAAGCTTACCTGGACCAACACAGTAACGTATAAAACAGGTCATTGAGCCTACATTTGCTGAGGTCCTTAGAATTAACTCACATCAATCAACTTTCCTTAAAACCTTGTTATGCGGGAAACAAAGGAAGATAATCAAAAAGTCAATTGTTTTTTGAGGGAATGTACTACGATGTTATTTGTTTTCCAGAACCTAACTTGCTTTCCTAATTATGGTTTCTTTGGGTTCTAGCTAACGTTTTGTGAACAGACACTCACTGCTGACAAAGCTGGAAAGCCAGAAGTTATGCGCAACCCCAGGAGACAATAAGGCTGAAATGAGAAATGTACACAGGTGGATAATTGATTAGAGGTGCTATGGAATGATAATGAATTCTTTAAAAACTGAAATGAGAGCAGAAGTATATTCACATCGTGGAAGGAGCTTAAAGTCTCTGGAAT
>NW_024425675.1:26872484-26880939 GCF_017311325.1 Ursus maritimus | reverse complement strand
GAGCTGTTGCCCCAAGTCTTGACAGTATCATGCTCTCTGGAAGGGAACCGATTTGTCGCCAGCCAAGATACATAATCTACATTTCCTACCATTACTTCTGCCTTGCAGGCTGACGAAGACCAGAGCAAATCAATCACAGGCCTGGAGTTAATCCAATAGTCTTCCCTTCAGCTGCTGGCAATCAGGCCTCACATCTGGGAAGACAGTGCTGGCTATGACAAACGAGATCACAGATTTGACCATTTTATTCGAGGCCTTCTCATGTTCACAGGTGAAGAGGGCGGTTTAGTTGGAATTGAATGCAAACCTCCCATCCTCCGTACTGATGACAATATCTGATAACACTGCCCACTTTCGTGCTGAGATCCATTGCCTGGGACCCAGAGCCCGGCTGTAATTGGCAATAACTGGTGTAATTCTGGAGAAGACTCAGAGGCAGGAAAATAAATGAGACGGACTTGAGACCCCACACATCAATTCCATTCCAGCCATCGACCAGGTTCTGAGAACCAGGCTCAAAAGCGGTATTTGTTTCTCGTGCTGATAGTGGGCGATGTCATGTCAGCCAGCACGCTCGGCATCGGCGGTGCTCTCTGTGTAATTAGGAATCAGGAAGACGTACAACTTGGGAGCAATTCACCAGCCCAAAGTCACTCCTTCCTTCGTCATGTGAGTGGAGAAGCCCAGGGGAATGAGAATATGCCGGTGTGGTATCTGATTTCTCTTTTGTTTCTGCTAATCTTAAAATAAATTTGCAAAACATTTAGTATTTCATGTTTTCCAGAGAATAAAGAGAATGCATATGAACGAACACGGAGATATACAAGTTATGTCACTTGGTCATTAGCATACTGATGTGATGCATGCAAATGAAACTAAACATTAAAAAACTAAACATTGCAAATGAAAACCCTTATCAATGGCAAAGGTAATAATAATTATCATTAACTGAAACCTCCTGTGTGCAAAGCATTACATCTGTGTCTTATCATCTAAACTTGCAAACTTTTATTATCTGTGTTTTATAGATAAAGGAAATGGAAAGTCAGTAAGATTAAATCAACAGCTCCAAGTCAGTGATAAACTGATAACTGACCCATTATTTGCTTTACCCAGGTTTTTTTTTTTTTAAGATTTTATTTATTTATTTATTTATTTATTTATTTATTAAAGAGAGAGAGAGCACAAGCAGGGAGAGGAGCAGAGGAAGAGGGAGGAGACCCTGAACTGAGCAGGGAGTCTGATGTGGGACTTGACCCCAGGACCCTGGGATCGTGATCTGAGCCAAAGGCAGACGCTTCACGGACTGCGCCACCCAGGCGCCCCTTACCCAGGCTTTTAATAAGATGATATCCTTATAGTTCCCTTCTCTTGAGGTAAGCCATGGTCACCCAAGATCCAACCCGCTGCTCAAGGCGGTAGCAATTAAAAGTCCAATAGTCTATATCTCTGCAAAGACCAACTCTGTTGGTTACCCAAGACCCACCCAGGGGTCTAGGGAACATGGATCTTCTCAACCAGGACGACAAAGCCAAGACCAGCGCTGCCAGCTGGAGGCAGCAGGGTTCAGAGGGCTGTCACTCAGAGCAGCAGTTTCCCGAACAAGTTGGGGCAGCTTCGAAGCAGTGGGCTGATAAAAATGCTGAGAGAGTCCAGGCGTGGGAAGTTGCTATTTGGCTTCAGTCTTCACCTAAAATGAGGTTGGAGACGTGGAACAAGGTCAGCACGAGGCCAGGCCTGTGAAGGAAAAGGATCAGGGAGGATAGCAGGAATCAGTTCACGTGAGACACAAAGTGATACGAAGTCCCGGACAGGGTGGCATCCGCCAGAGAGAGACCGGCCTCGTGGTCTGGGTGCAGTCAGGGCTGCAAGCGCGCAGGTATCATTACATACGTGGGAAGCTTTTTAAGTTGGTGGCCTCTGTACACCCACTTCCATATCTACTTTGCAATCACAGAAGGGGTTAGTGCAAAGGCCCTAGCAAGAAAGTAGCTATAATCCGAGTTATTATCCAGGAGCACGGGGTGGTAACTCATCCAGTTCTATTCTATTCTATTCTATTCTTATAAGGGAAATGACTCATTCCAATTAAAGGGAAACCTTCCATTAGCATTTTCAGGGAAGCACACACTACCTGATTAAGAAGAGGTTATTAAGGAATATGGTGGAAACCATCCGAACCCCCTCCCCCCCGTACTCAGCCTCCATTTAGAAGGAAATGGAATAAGAATCCACTTCTACAAAACAAGGACTCACAGAGGTAAAAAGGACTCCAGAAGATCACCTAGCTCAATCTGTGTGCTTTACAAATGTAGAAATAAGATACAGAGAAAATGTTTGTGCTGTTAATTCATAGTGATGGCGGGACTGGATTACCAGAATGTCTCTGACTCCCTGTCAAGTTCGTTATTACCTGGAAACATGAGATTCTGGGAAGACAACATAGAAAGAACACCAGTGAAGAAGGTTTTCAGTGATTCTCTAGAAAACATAAAAGGAAAAAGGACTGAAACCGACTCTTATGTTTGCAGATATATCCAATATAGGTAAAAAAAAAAAAAGAGAGAGAGAGAGAGAATTTTGGAATTTAACCGGAGTAGATAGATACAGTCATATTAGTTTAAGCAAAAAATTTGGTAACACCTACATATGAGTAAGACAGAGCCACATAAAATACAACTCTCTCAAAAAAAATTAATATAAGATGCAGAAGAAAACAACTGTAAATCAAGATGATGTATAACTTGGGAGAAATTCACCGGTCTGCAGCCATCAGTAGTGTGGGGAGCGTTTGATTGAGGCTGAACACAGGGAGAAACAGCACTGGCAGTTTTAGCGTTGAGGTTATGGGTAACGCTTGCCCCGTACGCAGACCCCGCACCGCACACATACAGGAGAAATGAGAGCCGGACTAGGAAGGAATTCCAGCTGTCTGGGTTTGCTAGACATTTCATTCAGCGGGAAGCAGAGCCTCTAATAAATGTATGGCTTGTCTTATTGACAATTTAATTTCTCTGAAAATTGAGTTGGCGATGAGGTAAAATTCAACTCTTGAACTAATACAGACGTTATCAAAATTTATTTGATGGTCGTATTTCTTAAAATATGATCCATGGGCCGCTGGGAGTTCACAAGGTCAAAACTATTTTCTTAATAATGCGGAGACATTATTTGGCATTTTCATTGCTTTGATATTTGCGCCGATGGTGCAAAAGCACTGGTGGGTAGAACGATTGGCCCATGCACTAACCACATGCTGGCACCAAGCTCTCCAGTAGTCCTTTTATACTTTACCTCCACATACCCGAGCCAGTAAGCACACAATAGATCAACAGAAGTCTGTAATACCGCTTAAGAATGTCCTGATGGGGGCGCCTGGGTGGCTCAGTCAGTTAAGCATCTGACTCTTGATTTCGGCTCGGGTCATGATCTCAGTGTCGGGAGATCGAGCTCTGCACCGGGCTCCATACTGGGTGTGGATCCTGCTTGAGATTCTCTCTCTCCCTCTGCCCCTTCCCTCCACACTCTCTCTCCCCGCCCCATCTCTCTCTCTCTCTCTCTCAAAAAAAAGAACATCTTGGTGAAGCAATAAGATTTACTTTACTAAATCTTGATCCTTGAGTACATATCTTTCTAGTATTTTGTACGACAAATGGGAAGTAAAGCATTCTACTGCGTATTAAACTGGAACCCATCAGTTCTTTTAAATGTAGTTTTTAAAATATGGAAGATAAAACCGAACAGGTTTATTATTACTTTTAGGAAGTGAATTGATAAATTTAAAATTTATATTTAAATTTAAATTTAAAACCTTTTATGATAAATGTAAATAATAACTCACATAAACAGAAGTTCTTTGGGGATCTCTATAACTTCTATGGCCATAAAGGGAGAAGTTCTGGAGACCAAAATGTTTGATAACCTCTGTTTTCTGGAGCCACCCCAGCCTACAATCCCCAGCATAAGCTATTCCCCTTAACTTGCCTTATTTTTCTCCATAGCGCTCAGTCCTTCCTATCATATTTAGAGTTTTTTCCCCCAAGTAGAATCCTAAGTCATAGGAAAGGGGCTTCATCAATTTTGTTCCGTCTACTATCTTTGGGCCTAAAATATCTTAGAATGGTAGTAGGCACCCCATAAACATTTGTTAAATGAATGACTTAGGTGGGTGATTACTAATATCTGAATACTCTGAGAGAGAGAAGACTTAGATGTGAGGCATGGTAGCTGTCTTCAGATTTGTCGTCAGATATTTTTGGGACCTCTTCCCACTGGCACCGAGCCAACTCTAGATGAGCCGATAATAAGGGTGGCGGTTTCTAAAATACCGTAAATAACTAATAATTTTAGGTGTTTGGAAATGGGACAGCTTCCCTGGCCTGACATTGCATGTGCCTTTCTCTAAAGTATCAAGAACGCTTATTGGCTAGCTGCAGGAAAAAATCCTAAAATGGGGATTTCAAAATTGGTGTGGCTTGGGAGGATGGAGGGTTCTTAGAGATCTTTTAAAGTCATTTTCACCAGTAAGATGAGGAGTCCAAGAATTGACTGCATTCTTACATTTTTATACTCTGGCATATTTCTGTATTGTTATGGGTTTCTTTTTATGACAAATTAATTCCCAAAATTTAAAACATTAACCACTTTATTGCAATAGCTTTATGAATTAAAAATCTCCCCCTATAAACGTCCATTTGTTACACTGCCCAAGGGAAAAGAATGAAGGCCAAGACACGATTGATGGCACAATGTTAACTCTTAGCCCCTAAGTGCGGTTAGGGATACTTTTCTTTATTTTACATGAAGTAAATACTTCATTAGGCCCTTTGCTGACAGTGCAGAAGAAAAGACTTGCACGTAAGCCCCGTAAGATAAATTATTCTCATGGGGCCTGTTGTCACTAACAACTTCTCTGGAGTCAGGTGAAATGTCTTGGTTAATCAAGACGTAACTGAGTTTCTAAAGAATTGTTAAAACTGCCTGAGCATATCTTTGAGACACACACACAAAATCATGGATTATGAACTGTCAGTAATAAAACAACCAGCCCATTCAGAAAAACAGTAAGGGAATCCAAGAACATAGAAATAATCTAATCAGTTGACTGAGTGAATTATTCTTATTTTCACTCTGAGTTACATAGGCAGAACATTCAGAGAGGCAGCAGCTTGCTATAGAGATTCTAGCAAAGTTGGGGTAACCTGTCAGATTAAAAATAGTAACATTACATACAGAAGTCAACTGTATTTCTATATGCTAGCAAAGACCAACTGCTTCTTGAAAGTTTAAAGACATTACTATTTGAAACAGCATAGAAAACTTAGGGATAAGTCTAACAAAATAGATATAAGATTTATGTGTTGAAAAATATGAAACATGGATGAGAAAAATCGAAGAAGTCCTAAATAAACGTAGGGAGATCTGTTGTGTTCATGGGTGGAAGGCCTGAATGTGGTTAATATGTCAATGCTCCCCAAACAGACCTATATAGATTCATACGATCCCAATCATATTCTTAGAAGCCACCTTTTGGGGGGTAGTAATACATGAGCTGATTCTAAAATTTATAAGGAAAAGCAAAAGACTGAGAATAACCAAAACAATTTTGAAAATAGAACAAAATTGGAAGACTCAGGCCATCTAATTTCAAGATTTACAAAAGAGCTGCCGAAATCCAGGCAGCGTGGTATTCATGAAAGAAGAGACACAATCAATGAATCTGAGCAGAGGTTCCAGAAGTAGACCTACTCATACACGGCCAATTGATTTCTGACAATAGTAGCATTCAATGGAGAAAGGATAGACCTTTCAAGAAATGACACTGGCACGATTGTTCATCCACATGCAACGAGAAATGAAACTGAAATGTACCTTACACTGCATATAAAAACTTGAACTTGAAAGGGATCACCTAAATGTAAAACCTAAAACAATAAAACTTCTAGAAGAAAGCATAGGAGAAAATCTTTGCAATCTTGGCAAAGGTATCGTAGGGCACAAAAAGGAAAAGCCATAAAAAAAACAAGTGATAAATTGGTCTTCATCAAATGAAAACTTTTTCTCTTTGAAACACATTGTTATAAAAATAAAAAATATAAGGCACAGACTGGGAGAAAATCTTTACAAAACATATAAAATCTTTAAAAATAGGCTTGCATTCAGAATATTATTACAAGAAACTCTTAAAATGCAAGAATAGAGCAAACAACCCAATGAAAATAGGCAAAAGTTTTAAATAAACACTTCACCGAAGAAGATATAGGGATGGCAAATAAGATACTTAGCATCATTAATTTGTTAGGGATATGCAAATATCAACCACGAGGAAATACAATTATGTATTTACTAGAATAGCTAAAATTTAAAAACCTGATAATACCAAGTGTTGATGAGAATATAGAGAAACTAGAACTTTGGCCAGAATGCGAAATGGTGCAGCCACTTTGGAAAACATTCTGGAAATTTCTTGTAAGATTAGTCATATAACCTAAAAATCCCACTTCTAAATGTTTACCCAAGATATATGAAACACGTGTCTACATAAAGACCTGTGTATGAAAATTCACAGCATGTGTATGGATAACAGCCCCCAAACAGGAGACGATCCAGGTGTTCATCAACAGACAGATGGATAAACAAATTCTGATCCACCTACAATATGAAATGTAATTAGCATTACACTAAGACATACAACAACGCGGACAAATCTTAAACCCGTCATGCTAAGTGAAAGAGGCCAGACCAAAAAAGGCTACGTGCTATATGATTCCATTTCTATGACCTTCTGAAGTGGCAAAACGGAAGGGATCAGAAATCACATCAATAGTTACCAAGAGCTGGGGTTAGGGGATGGGGTTAAATGGGGACAGAGGAACATTTTTGAATGTTGGAATTATCCTGTATCTTGATTGTGGTGGTGATTACGCAACTCTCCATATTTACGAAACTCATAGAATTGTACAATTAAAAGGCTAAATTTACTGTCTATAAATTTTTCCTTTAAAAATGTAAATTTATCTAAATATACTTAGATAAGAGTTGAGAAAGAATTAGAGTAAGGGCTCTCTCCCAATTCAGGCTATGGACACAGTGGTTAAGTGAACAGGGGGTAGGATGGGGGAAATGTGCCCAGATCACAAACCAGGACTTCCTGCAGAATAGAAGGGAAGATGCCCTGTCAGTACGCCACACTTGTCGGTGACTCAGACACCCAGAACCCCATGGAAACATTAAAACTGGATTGTTGACACGCTACCATTTTGAGGTGAAAAGGAGAGTGTTCTCCCTGTTCTTACCTTACCATCATGCTGTCTCCAGGCAGAAACTAACATTTCTAGAAAACCAACAGATAGGAAAGATGGTCAACAAAAGTAGAATATATAATAATTACTGTATCTGAAGGAGAAACTAGAACAAAAGCATTCATCGAAAATAGAGTGAAAATTTTTCTGAAGACTTGAGTAAGTTGCTTGCAAAGGCCTACATTACTCGCAAAGATTAATAAAGACATAAGTAAGTATTATGTTCACCTAGATGGGTCCTGAGGAAATACTTAGAACTAGGGTAAAAAGTAAAGAAAGGTGTTTTTTTTTAAATTTTTAACAAAGATACAAAAACATACCTGGCGATTAAGTTCTTGACCAATGACACCAAATGTCAGAACTGAGCAAAGCAACACACAGAGTTTTAGGTAAAACACTGTGACCAAAGGATATCAGGGGCTGACAAAGGATCTTTCATGTTTCTCAAACATACAAGCACTCAGAAAACATGAAATACGTGTTGTCTTCTTGGTAAAACAAATAATTGAAGATGTGCTTCAACCAACCAAGAGACAAGGTAAAATTAAGAGCATAAGAATAGGAAAGATTCGTCAGGAAAAAACTGGCTGCATCAGTTATGTCAGTTAAACCAGAGATAACAAAGGTTAAGTGTATGTAGGAATCATCCTGTTGTAAAATCTAAGATGACATTAGCCAACACGAGGAACTAAGGGGTGAACGGAACTTATTGCCTCAACTAGAATATGATTTGGAAAAGATTCAGTCATAGGTCCACAAGATGGCAGAAGAGCAGGCACTCAACATAAACCCCTCACAGAAAGACTAACTACAAACAAGATACCTGTGTGAAAATCCTAGAACCAGGGATGAGGCTAAAGCACACCCTAGGACCACAGAAACTGAGGAAGAGAGTATGAGGAGGGCCAGAGACACAGCTCCATCCTAACCACATCGCCTCTCCTCAAGCCACCACAGCCAACGCCATGCCTATGTTCCTCTAGGAGGAGAAAGAGAGCCCGCTGTGGACAGCCAGCTCCCCCAGCATCGCAGGATGCTTCCAGAGAGTCCCACTAAGGTCTGCCTCCCAGGAATCACCCATCAGCAGGGCTAGATGACCAGGAATCATTTCTTCCTTCCTTCCTTCCTTCCTTCCTTCCTTCCTTCCTTCCTTC
>NW_024425675.1:26765313-26872476 GCF_017311325.1 Ursus maritimus | reverse complement strand
TTTCTTTCTTTCTTTCTTTCTTTCTTTCTTTCTTTCTTTCTTTCTTTCTTTCTTTCTTTCTTCTTTCTTTCTTTCTTCTTTCTTTCTTTCTTTCTTTCTTTCTTTTTCTTTTTAAAGATTTTATTTAATTATTTGAGAGACAGAGAACACAAGCAGGGGGGTTAAGTAGAGCCAGGGAGAGGCGGAGGGAGAGGGAGAAGCAGACTCCCTGCTGCGCAGGGAGACTGATGTGGGGTTTGATTCCAGGACCGAAGGCAGACCCTTAATCGACTGAGCTGCCCAGGCGCCCCCGCTTCTTTCTGTGCCTGTATAAGTACATATGTACATACGCATGTTACTGCAGGAAAGAAGAAATATATTTTAGACAGCCTGCAGCTGTGCTCAAAATATGAGAAAATACGATGCTATCAAACAAAGGACGAAGGAGGAAAAGAAAATCGAACTGATTAAAATGACAATTTTGGATGCATGCTTTTGGGTGAAAAGCAGAGTATTTTTAAGTATCATGACTGAAAATACCACAGCGCAGCTAACATCTGCTCCAGAGCTGGGGAGGAGCAGACGGAAGCATCACAATCTATCAGGGGCACCGAAAGCAAGCCAGCGGCTCTCAGAAACCGCGAAGGGAGGGAGAAGGGGGTCCGCAGTGAGAAAGTACACTGGCCACGTAGGGGAGAGAATAAGGTGACCCTTGAGCCTCAGCACGGTTTCCCACCAAAGAAATGGAGCAGGAAAAAAATTGTTCGTGCCAAAAATACTTAGTATGAGCCATAAAAGGACCTCCCCCAAAGTGAGAAACGGTTCTCAACCGAGTTTGGACTTCTGAAGAGTTCTCTGTGATCTAGAAATAGAAAATAAAGTTTTCACTTAGAGAGAGCCTGACAACGGTTTTATATTTTGAGGATTAAGAAAGAACTCCCAGAAGCACACAGGCAGGAAAAATAGCTAGTAGAAGCTTCTCTGAACCCTCTTAGTTCACTTGTCACACTCCAAGCTCCCCTGCCGGAGTCAAGGTCAGCTCTGGTCCAGCCTTCACTCCTCTAGGATCTGTCTTCTAGAGTACAGCACTCTTCTTTCTCAGGACCCCGGGTCCTTCCTGTTTCCTGCCCCTTCCCTTCCCTCCCCTCTTCACCTCCCTCCCCTCCTCTCACCTCTCTCTGTCTCCTCTCTCTCTCTCCCCCTTCTCATCACAAAACATCTTGCAGCTGTCCTGGCAAAGGTCACACTCTCGTACTTTAGAAAATAAGCAGTTAAAGAGAATTCTCTTTAGTGTCTGGTGAAGGAGGAAGGACGGAAGAGAGAATAAAACACTCTGAAGATCACCATATTAAGGAGTTTTATCCCTATCACACTGGTCAATTCAATTCCACAAACATTTGCATGCCCATTACGTAAATACAAATAACTCATCCAGTCGTTATTTCGACAGCAATCTGTAAGGATGTTATGATGTGCCGAGCCTGCTGAGGGTCCTGCACGCAGCGAAACAGACAAGCCCTTTGACCTCGAGGAGTCACACCAGATGGACATCACGGCACTATACGGGGAGAGCTAGGTTAATTCCTGACCAAATAAGTGATCTCTGAGTACCTCTCAGGCAGACTCTTTGAGCAGCTAGATCTTCACAAGAGCTGCACTTGGTCCGGAAAAGGAGACCTGTTCCGTAGTTTTGCCTAAAATAGGTGGGACTTAAAGAGGATCTCCTAGAAAGGTGCGAGGGTTGACTTGCTGGTTGTGGCCTCTGGTACAAGGTGTCTCCACCTCCCTGGGGTACCCGGTCGATATCCAACTCCGAGATGTGGGGAGTCAGCATCTCCCAAAAAAGCTGTGTGTGTAAAGGTTAGCATTTTCAGCACCTGGGAAAGATTCTCTGAGCAAGATAGAAACAAAATCTAGAATTTCCTGAGGTTTTCTGGGCTTCTCATAGCGATTTCATTGTTTTATTGGTTTAGTATTATATTTTGAAATGATAACGGATTCACAGTAATTTGCAAAATAGTACGAGGGTCTCGTGTACCCTTCGCCACCTTCCCCCAAAGCTGACATCTTGCACTTCACATAACTGGAACATGATCTCAGAAGCAGGAGATTGGCATTGGTAGAGCCCACGGACTTCATTCAAATTTCACTAAGATCATATGTTCTCGTGTGTCTGTGTGTGTGTGTGTGTGTGTGTGTGTGTGTGTGTGTGTTCCCGCGCAATGTTATCTTGGGAATAGATTCTTGTAACTTCCACCACAATCAAGATATAGAACAGTTCCATCACTACAAATCTCCCCACAGCCCTGTTCCCCATCTCTAACCCCTGGCAAGCGCTAATGTGTTATTTATCTCTATAATTTTGTCATTTTGAGAATATTCTATAATGGAATCATTGGCTTTTGAACTCAGTATAATTTCCTTGAGATTCGTCCAAGTGGTTGTGTATATCAAGTGCATTTCTATAGCGTATATTAAATGCTGGAGTAGGGTCCTATCAGTGCACGCTGTTAGAGGCTTCACTGTAACTAGATATGATAGTGTGGGCTGCAGTCAATGATTCTCAACAGAACAGGGTAATTGACAATTACAGGTAACCAATAGCTCCTGTTTTCCTGAGACAAAAGCGTTCTTCCAGAATTAACAAGTAGGCAAATCCTTCATTAAAAGGGCATGCTGTTCTTTAAAATGTCCAGACCAAAACAGTTTCCCCCCAAGCTTTTTGTGCAGAGCTTTGGAGACTCAACTGAGTAACCATCTGGGCTTTGGGGCCAATTAAACAAAAGTGTGGCTGGGAAGCAAGCTTCCTTCCATGCAGCCCACTGCGTGATGGAGACGGAGTAGCCCCAGTGTGGACGATTGCATAAATCATCTGCTCTCAGATTTCATGGCGTCACCCATGGACATGGCCTCTTGATCATCTGAGGTCTAGTGCATCTTGACCACCTTTTCTACTACGAGAGAATCTCTGCTCTTGGGTAATAATCTGAGAGCTAAACCTCACACTGCTATTTAACCCATGTCAAAAAGCAGTTGAGATCAACGGCATTTGAGAGGCCATCTAAGGAACCAGTCGGCATCCACATTAGACATGCGTGCCGAGCAGAACATTAGAATGTAAGCAGCTTGCTTTATTCTCATTTAGCCCGCACAGAAATGCTTTCCCTGAACCGAGATGTGTGACCATGCTCTCTGCTTTCATCAAGACTTAGTACAAAAAATGCCTTCACAAAGTGTATTTATTTATTATTGTTAAATAAGGTTTGTCTTTCCCTTAGATAAGTAATTCATACTCCTTGAAAACAATTTGGAAAATGCAGAAAACCAAAAAGAAAAATAATACCATGGAGAGTCCCATTCCCCAAACAGAACGGGCTCATTCCCATTCTTTCTTTGTTCTATGAGATTATTTTTAAAATGTTGTAACAAGATAATGAACATTATTTGCAAAGTATATTTTTTTCTAGAAAAATCGTTCTGAGGACATTTTTTATGTTATTTATGTCCTCAGTATAAGAGTCTCCACAACTTCTTCACAGAATATAAAGTCAGGGCGGAAATGGTCTCTTCGGACAAATCAGTGTGGTTTCTTTGATCAGAGCAAACTATATACAGTATCAACTTATTTCTCTTGTACTTGGTTACATGGATCTACCGTGATATGTTTAACTAGTACTCAGTTGCTAAATGTATAACTAGTTTCTAGAGTTTGGCTAGTTTAAGTCTTATTAGGATAAGCAGCTTTGCATATAAGTATCATTGCATCTATCCACGAATATTTCCCCCAGAGCAATTCCCATAAATAGAATCGGTAAGCAAAATGCGCAAAACAATTCTAAGTCTTTCTGCATTTCTGTATTTGTACCACGATCTGCCCCTTGACCAATGGGAGGATATGAAAATACTTAGGAGGAATGGCCAAGGGGAAATAGGATGGGGTCCCAATTCCATGGTTTTTCATGCATACACCATACCTAAGATCCAAATAATCTTAATGAGGAAAAATTGGTAGAATTACAAAAGGACCATAATGGGTTTCACAGAAGGCCTACCGCTGAGTGATGTCAAGCATGAAAGGAAGACACCCGATCGGGGACTCTTGTAGCTAAAGGACCAGTGTCAGATGGACAGAGTTTTGCAGAAAAATGCAAAGGGCAACAACGACCACAAAAACAGTTTACAAAGCTGATTCGTGTGGGAAGCAGAGCAAGGGGAGGATAGGCTATTTATTTGCAAATATCATAAAATATTTATATGCAACAGGGAAAAAGCATACGTACTCATGTTTCTTCTTTCTGTTTTTCCAGTTATGAACATCAATCTATAAATGAGAAAGGGTGAGGATACTGCAAGAGATATTTCAGATAAATTTTCATCTGTAAGCTCAGCTACTCTTTCCCAGAATAGCAGAAACACTTGTGGACGGGTGTGAATGAATAAAATCACCAGTCTTTTAAGTAATAACGTACACAGCAGATACACTGGAGGCCTTAAAAGGGATATGTTTTGATTAAATATTCAAAGAAGGTGGGGGGACAGTGTGGAAATCATACTGTAGCCATTACTCCAGGGAAAATATTCAGGCAGATCATGAAAAAGGAAGATTCTGGAACATTCTTTACCAAAACAAGTCATGGCTAAGATCCTGAGAAATGGGTCAGGCTCACGGAAACACCACCTCCCCACATGGCATGTCCAGGAACATCAGATACAGTTTCCCTTCCGAGCCTACACCGTCCCCTAGGTCCACACCCGATGTGGACAATGTGAGTTAGAGAAATATTCTCCTTCCTTTTGGCCCAAGCAATCTTCCGTCCGAGCACCGGCTGGACCTCAGCTCCCACTGACTGCCTTGGGCCAGATGCCCTCGCTCCGAGCTGAGACTCATAATGCTGACCCAGAATGGGGTGGCATCTGTGGGTAAGGCCTTTGGAGTCAGACAAGCTTGGATTAATTCCAGAGCTATCACTACTATCTTCGTGGCCTCCCTGAGACATCACCTGTGCTGTAAAATGGATGCAAGAATGCTGTCTTCTTCGCCTTTCTTGTTTGAGAAAAAAAGGAGCTGGACCCCTAGGGTAAAAGCTCCAATAAAAGAAGATTTTGTTTCAATGTAAGGAAAAACTTTCTTTAAAAAGAATCAGCTGATAACCACAGAACGGGCTGCACTTCCGGGCGGATCCCTGTCGCAAGGGGGTTGAGGCAGACAGGCTGTGGACCCGTCTTGTCTGAACATTAGAGCGGGACATCCTTTCTCTTCCGTGTGCTGACCTAAGTCTTAAGAGTGTAGGAAAACATGACTTGCACTTTTAAAATGTGTGTGAACGTGTGGTGGTGATGTGAGCAATGGGTCGATTATGCTTTTTATAGGAGAACCCCCAGGAAAAAGGGGAAAATTAAAAACAAGCCAACAGCGGACTAGGACACTGTGAGTGAGCCTGCCCTGGGCCACATTTTGCTATGAATACAACGGAATTCCTCAATGGCTACAATGATGAAAGATACTTTACAATCACCAGCCGGAAGGGGAAGAGATTTAAACTCTCTTTAAGTCAATTATACATGTTGATTGTGTTATATCACATGCCCTAGGAACATCGCGTTTTATTAATTTTTCACGGGGAATTCATTTAACTTTGCTCTTTCCCAGGTGAGTTCAGAGCATGGGTTTTACCAACATACACAGTTAAAGACCTCGATTAATCATGCTTCCACCATACTTCCCTGTTTTCTAAGTTTCTATAGCTTAGGCTTCAGATTACGAGTAGACAGCATGTTTTGCGAAAAAGTGGAAATCCTGGACTAGCATTGAGGACTAGCATTTATAGCTAAAACGAGAAAGACTAGTCATTAAAAAATAAAATCCGGGGCGCCTGGGTGGCATGGTCAGTTGAGTGCCAGTTCTTGATTTCGGCTCAGGACATGATCTCGGGATTCTGGGATCGAGCCCTGCGTGGGTGTCTCTATGCCCAGTGAGGAGCCTGCTTGGGGATTTTCACCCTCTCCCTGTGCCCCTCCCGCCCATGCACGTGTGCACTCTCTCTTTAAAATAAATAAATCTTTAAAAGAAAATAACATACAATAAAATCCTTTCCTCAAAAATAATATCTGTTTGAAGTTTTAATATAGCCCCAAAACATTTCAAATAACTTGCTTACTTTAAATAACAAATATTTTTAAGGGGACCTAAGGTTGAAAATCTAAATCTAGAAACTGCTTATTACTGGAGAAATATTCTGGGCAGGAATTACTTGTAAAAAGTAGCTCTGTGCGGAAAAGCGGGTAAATAATTTACTAAGTGGATTAGCACTCCCTGACTTTGCTATGATTTCGCACATGGTTTTCCCCGAGGTGTATAAAGCTAACAAGAAGTAAGCTATATTCTTAAAATCTAAAAACTCTTTAACGTGCTTTACCTTATGTATTCTGTGCAGCAGAGAGTTTGGGAAAGTAGGTACCTTTGACAGAACCGAAGCACATACAGTTATGAAATCCTGGAAGTGAGAACTTGGCCAAGTTTAGTGGGGTCCCATTTTTCTTATGTTCCCAAAGGAGGAAATCAGCTTAGATAGACAAACAATATGAACATCTTTTGCTGTTTAATAAGCTTTTTAAAATTTTAGAATATTTCTCGATTTACCGTAAAAGTTGCCCAGCTAGTCCAGAGAGTTCCCTATACCCTCCCCCAATGTCCTCTGTTGTTAGCATCTGCCACCACTAGAACACATTTGTCACAAACCAGAAGCCCACATTAGTACATCGCTATTTATTAACTGCCACACTCTCTTTGGATTTCACCAGCTTCTCCTCAATGCCCTTCTCCTGCTCCAGAATTCCATCCAGAACACCCCATGGCATTTAGTTGCCACGTGTCCTTTGTCCCCTCTGGTCAGTGATAAGTTCTCAGACTTTCCACGTTGCCAGTGACCTTGCCAATCTTGAGCAGTACTGGCCAAGTGTTTGTAGACAATCCCTCCGTTTGGATTTGTCTGATGGTTTCCTTACGATTAGACTGGGGTCGAAGAAGACCACAGTGATGAAGTACCAATCTCATCACAACACGTCAAGGATGTGAGCTATTACAATGACTTATCACTGATGGGGTTGACCTTGGACACCTGGCCGTGGTGGTGTTTTCAGTTTCCTCCGCTGTAAAGTTACATTCCCCCCCCCCTCCACACTCTGCTTTTGGGACAAGTCAACTAGAGTAGCCCACTCTCAAGTAGGAGAGGAGGGTTTCAAGTTCATGTCCTTTAGGGAGGAATATCTACCTAAATTATTGGGACCTCTGTGAGGAAGGTTTGTCTCTTCTCTCCCTTTTCAGTAATATATTTGTATCCGCATGGATTCATGGTTTGTTGGGTGTTGTTGTTGTTGTTTTGGCCACTCTAAAATGTGTGTCCTGGTATCTTATTTTTCTTTTACATCCAAAAAATATGACTTGCCCACAATCACATTGTAAGCCTAGAGAGGTTGCTGTGTTGCAGTATCCACCCCAAATAATGGCCATTTTCAGTTCTGTTCCTAGTCCCATCTAGATCCCATTACGGTACGAATAACCTAAAGGAGAGACCTCTCTTTTATCTTTAGGTCCCTGTGCAAGTCTGAGTACAATACACATAGGAGGCCGCTGAGCCCTGGAGATTCACGGCGAGGGCTGCTGAGACCCAAGCCTAGGGTTCCATGTCTGTGCAAGTGTTCATGATTCATCCCAGACTTCCTCCCTGCACTTGCTCAGTGGACCAGCAGATATGTGCTGTCGGTCATTGGTTTAAATGAACAAGAAAACAAAGATAGTTAAACCCAATGCAGATTACCCATTGTCACTCTGACAGGGGGAGAGGAAGGGAAGGAGGGGAGGAGTCTTAAAATAAATACCACACTGGAAATGGCAGAGGAGAACTAATAGCCCCAACTTTATATGTACTTTATATATTAAGGTTACTGTATGATGAATCGCTGTCCAAAACCCCTAAGCATACCTAAGCTGATTCCTGTGATGGTATATTAATCAGCTTGGGCTGCCTTGGGGCACTCATCCTACCCATATAGCCTCATCTAAACCTAATTACTTCCCAAAACCCCACCTCCAAACACCATCACGTTGGGGGGTGGGTCTTCAACATGTGAATTGGGGGTGGGAGGAACACCAACATTCAGCCTATGACAGCTGAGTAGTTCCAGACAGCAGGTAGCATACACTTCCAGATGAAACAATGTCAAGAGAGGACTGATGACATACTCAAAACCAGAGCTTTTCAAACTCCAGGTGCCCTGCGTGATATTTTGCTACACATTTCGGATTCAGAAAGTCCTGGAAGGGAACCACCAACGTGACAGAAATCTGTCAAGTTCCCAGGTAATGTTGATGCTGTTGGTCTATGGCCCCCACTTTGAGAACCGCTGCTGTAAATCGTAGAACGAGTCAGAAGCACAGGTAATAATTCAATCCTATTTTCCTTATCTAGGTCACCAGAACTTTTCTTTATTTGAAAACCAACTAGAGAGAGTCATCATGGACTTTCCTTCTGACAATCAAACAAAAAGTTTATGACTTATTTACCACCAAACTGAGATGGATGTGATTTGGAAGCGATTTAAAAGGGGGTGGAGGGGACACCAAGGGGATTTTTCTAACCTCTCCTTTCCAAAGTTAGGTCCTTTCCACTTAAAGCTATTTGGCATCCACGTGTAATTCAGAAGACAAAGGAGACATCATGGCTTGGAAAGCAAACCGTGACAAGACCTACCTAGTCACTAATTGTCTGCACCACACTGGAAAGTCACCGGTGCAGACCACGGTCTTCCACACATAACATCAGACATCAGACGAGGTGATTGGAAAGGTGTTTCTAACCAGAACGTTCTGTGTGCCATTCCTTCATTGACTTAGCAGCTCTTTATGGAATGTTTATTTCTGAGCCAGGCTCTGTGCTGGGCACTGGGAATGAAGCTGTCAACAAGAGCGCTTGGAGTATGTTAATTAGGGGAAACACAGTGCGTGCGCGTTGAGTCAGGAAAATGGGGCTTCCCCCCACCATGACTGCTCCATCACTAGCATCCAGTGTCCTTTTCGAATCTCTTTTCACCTGCAACAAAATCACATTACAACAACCTTCCGACCCACCCGTCTATCCACTTCCATCATTGCAAACATGGGTCCTGACCACCAATAAGAGCACAAGGAGTTATAACACAGTGTTCTCTCTTTCCCCGAAATATATCTTTCCTATTCTAACAGAACCAACCATTCTATTGCCATTTTCCTATCTACAATGTTTCTGGTTTTTTTTTTTTTTTTAAGATTTTATTCATTTGACACAGAGAGAGACAGCCAGCGAGAGAGGGAACACAGGCAGGGGGAGTGGGAGAGGAAGAAGCAGGCTCCTAGCGGAGGAGCCTGATGTGGGGCTCGATCCCAGGACTCTGGGATCACGCCCTGAGCTGAAGGCAGATGCTTAACGACTGAGCCACCCAGGCGCCCCTAAAATGTTTCTGTTTTTCCTGAAAGCGTCCACTATAATTGGAAAAGTGAGCCACAACAGCCTAGAGCAATCTATTAACACGGTAGCCCCGAATCCGGAAATGTCATTCCTACCAAACTGTATGAAGAGCAGTGAACGGTTTTCACAACCCAGTCGATGATGACATTTGCCTTATGAGCCCAAGACTTTAACTATCATCGTTTATAAAGCCTCCAGATCAACTGAAAACACTTGGATTTTAGTTACTTAGACCAAAGATGAATTTCGTGCTATCATGACTTTTGTTATTTATAGAGTTGAATAATTATGGTGGTCTGTGTATTTTACAACGTATCCTTTACGCGCTTCTTGTGGAATTCCTGCGCGAAGTCTCTTCTCCTCCATAGAAACAGCATTGCGCACTTCTAAATCGGACAGATTCAAATCAAAATTTCATTCTTATTGATGCTGGAACTCAAGGAGGACCGTACACACCTACTCTTTCATCTGAAAGAAACTCAAGGTTTTTGCTCTGAGGATTAAATCAAATGGGGTGCGTGAAAGCGCTTTGTAAATAGCGAAGAATGGTGTCAATATTAAGTATTAGACGTACCCCTCACTTAAAACAAGATACTCAGTCAGTGGAAACTAATTGTCTCTGAAGGAAATCTTTCTCTTTTCTGATGGTCTGCACCACTGGTCTGTGAGGCGCTGGGTATTGTTTTGTATGGTGTATCTGTGAAGCATGCCCCTGAAAATAACCATTACATTACATCCATTCTCATCCTCGGGAAATGGAGCCCTGCAGAGTCAAGGAAATTCAGATAAATGTGCTTATCGTTGTTATCATTTGCTTTTGGGTTTGTTTTTTTCATTCTTTGAAATTCTTAAATATCACAAAAATAGTAAAAAAAAATTGCTGTGATGAGTAAAATAAAACAGAGGTATATATATATATGTATAAACAAAACAGAGGTATATATACATATATAAAATAAAGTGGCTCACTTCTCTCCCTCCTCAAATTCCATCCCCAGAACAATGTTAACAGTTTACCCAATGTCCTTCCAGATGCCCTTCCATGCATTTTTCGGTGCTCATGTGAACATGGAGGCCACCTCCTCCCTCTGCTCCCTCCTTTCCTGCCTCCTTGCCCTCTCCTCTTTCCTCCCTCCTGCCTCCCTTTCTCTTCCCTCCCCCTCCTTCCTCCCTCCCTCCCCCTCCCACTAATCTTGTGTTTCTTGCCTTCTTTTTCATCATTTTCAACACAAATGGGACACTTCATGTGCCACTTACTATGAAACTTCCTGATTTTTACTTAAAAATAGAATACACATCCTTTTCAGTCAATGCTGTCTTTTCAAACAGGTGCACTGTACCCTAAAGTATAAACACACTGTCATTTGCTCAGCCTGTCATCAACTAACGAACATGTGTGCTCGCTTTACTCGCCCTTTCTTTTCTTTTTTTCTTTATCCTTCTTCTTTTTTCTTTATTCGAAGGCGGACAGCACAACAATTTTGTCGCAGTGAATTCCTTTGTGTATATAGTTATGTGAGCTAGATCTCCAGAAGAGATTTTAATTATTATTTGGAAAACAGAGAACACCTTTAGAATTCTGGTAGGAGAGGACAGAGCTAGCACCTTTGTATTTGACTGTCTCTAGATTGGAGACAATGGCGGGCTCTGTGTTAATATGCATATGGTGGCCATTATTTGAGCAGCAGGATATCTATAGTACGATATAATGAGATCCTTCAAGGATTTTACTATGTTATTATCATTATTACTTGCCTCTTGAAACCTAACCTTATCATATTTTTATATTAGGTGTAAATGTGAGGTGGGCAGTGATAAAATCAATTTAGTAATAACTATAATTATTAATGGTAACTATTATTCATTGTTCATTATAATCACTCATGATTTTATTATTCAGATAAATCTAATATCGTGCAGATTTTAGTGCTGTGCCTATTATGTGGAGATTAAAAATGGGTCTCTTAAATTCCAGGTGGCGAGGTGCCCAGCTTTCTGAATTGTCAGTGAACTCTGAGAGACGGTCTGGTCTATTCCATTGTGGTGACTTGTCCCAAGCAAGCCTGGAAATGGAAGTTGCATCCCTGAGAAGGTCTGGAAAACTCAGTCTTATTTACAAAATAGGTCTAAAGTCAGTGCTTATTTCCTTTTCACCGTGTAACGACCTGTGTATTTTGAAATTTGTATAGTGAGTTTGTAAATCAAACACTATCCTGAAATCACCAGTTATGAGCAAGTACGTCCTGAGTATTTTTGTAAAGAAAGCTTTGAAACATGGACGCCCATTTATAAAATGACACGTTTTAAGAATTTGGCATATCTTTCAAATCACGTCTCTTAGAGGATTACAAACACAGCTGGAAATGTTAAACCTGTTTAAGTTAGAAGCTACGTCCCTGGTAAGAAGGGAGCGTGTCCCTTCCCTGGGAACAGACTCTTCTCTCTTCCCATTTGCTAGATAAGTAGATACACAACCTCACCATTGGCCTTCCCCGTAGCCCCTCAACAAGGCTTTCTGGTCTACTGATTTCCTTTCAACGTGTGCTCAGGTCAGATGAACTGTGAACTGGGCTGTCCTAACTGAGCTCCCGGCAAGATGAAAGGGCAGAGGTCTCACGCAGGCCAACACGCCCAGCGAACATGGAGGCAGGGACTATCGCTTTGGTCCAGACCGTCTTCTGTTCTGCTTCTTATCAGAATTGCAAATGGCTCAGTTGGCACAGTTGAGTGTGTTTAATGATGGGGTGAAATCCTGGAGTTCAAATAGCGCACAGATAAAATTTGTATTTTCATGGGATTGTATTACTTGCGACAGGCCCCACCTGATGCGATTAGGTAATTGTCAGTATTGTCAAAATGGCGTGTCTGTCTGCTTTTACCATGACTAGGGCATCTATGCAATTTGTCGGCTAGCTATCAAACAGTGCATCAGCGAAAGTGGAAAAACCAACAAAAGCACATTCACACTCTTTGTACCCACATCTCTATCACCCGTTATTAAATCAGTTATTAAAGCTCAGTTTAGTAGGTTTCTCTGGATGGATTAGCTCTTTTATCATCTGGCAACTGTCATTTGGGGCTTCTTTAACTCTTTGCTGGTTAAACGTTTCTAGCTCCCTTAAGAGAGAATATATATGCCAATGAGATAAGATAAAGTAAAACAGAATAAAATAGGCAAAAATAAAAACCGAGTGAAATCTGATACCTGACACAGAGGAAATGTTTGATGGTTTGTCTTAAAATAAATAGCATAACTACGAGATGCCCCCTGGCTTCACCAGTACAAATAAAGTACGAAGGCCACATTAAAAATAGTGCTGATTTATTCTCTCTCTATACCAGGCAAACTTCCTCCACGGGTAAATTATTGGTATCTATTGAAAAAGCTCTCCTCTCTTAATGCAATTTAGCCCATTCAGTAACATTTACTCAACAAAAATTTCTTTAAAGGAGAACATACCAGAGAGGCAATAGTACATATTACCTTAGAAAATGGGTTGTGAGGGGCGCCTGGGTGGCACAGCGGTTAAGCATCTGACTTCGGCTCAGGGCATGATCCCAGCGTTATGGGATCGAGCCCCACATCAGGCTCTTCTGCTATGAGCCTGCTTCTTCCTCTTCCACTCCCCCTGCTTGTGTTCCCTCTCTCTCTGGCTGTCTCTATCTCTGTCGAATAAATAAATAAAATCTTAAAAAAAAAAAAAAGAAAATGGGTTGTGAAATCAAACTGTTTGAGTCAAAACTATTTTCTTTCTTCTTCTTCTTTTTTTTTTCACTTGAGGCAACAAGTACATAAACCCCTCACTTTTCTCCTCTGTGAACTGGGGTTGGTAATTGCCTCTCTCTTTAGTGTCGAGGTGAAAATTAAATACCCTAATATAGGTAGAGTGCTCAGAACTATGCCTCACACACAAAGGATATTTGGTAAATGTTAACCAATATTATTACAGGCCAAAAACAGGGCAAGGTGCTGTCAGGGGTCAAGACAGGATAGATTGTGAATTCTCAATTGTTAAGAAAGCGTGAATTAGTAGTAAAAATAGGATAAACACGTGAGTAATAACGAGGCAGAAAGCGTTGAGTCAGAAAAGAGGAACACAATTCTACTCTGGGGTGTTATCTAAGGAGAGCTGCCATGATCGTCTTGCCTTCACACAAGGAGAGTTAAGCTTAAGATGTTTAGCAGGAGTGGTTTTGAGTAACTGCATGCGAGAGATTGGGCCTCTCAGCATGTTGGTTGGAAGACGATTTCAGATTTGTGCTTTCTTGAGCTAAAGAAGTTGGAGCACTTAGGAATTGAGCTTTATGAGTAAATTAAACAGTTAGAATCTTCCCACCTTTCTAAGGATGTAAACTTGGAAGGAAGCATCCGTGAGCAATAGATTTCTTGCTTTTGATAACAGACAAAGGATAAAAGGTCCAAAAAATGGCTGAGCCATTGATTGGTCTTTCTGCGTCCTTCTGCCTGAGGAATGCCCTTAACATGCCTCTCCCCACTCAGCGAGACGCTTGGCTGACAGCCCGAAGGTGGACAAGCCATCACTCCTCACCGGTCAGCAGTCATACCTATTTCGGAAATGGTCTCCACTGAGAGAATATGCCAGCAAGGGACTCAGGTGGCAGAAAAGGGGGTGGAGCTTGCTGCTTCTTCTCTGGCCCCAGCTCCAGTTCACAGGCTTCTGAGCTGCAGGCATTTGTTTTGTTGTTCAAATTCTGGAATTAGGAAGGAGGAGCAGAATGAGGTATTTCAAGAGGACTCTGAGATGCCAAGGCCACCCTGATGTATTGTTCATAGTGGAATCCAGAAATCTCTATGACCCTCGTTGGCAGGTAAAATTCCCTGGGTGGGAAATGGATGTAGGAAAGGATGACACGCTGCCCAATATACGGATTGCCTCTTCTTTTCTTTTTTTAACTTTTTTTTAAGTAAGCTGTATGCCCAACATGGAAATTGAACTCACCACCCCAAGGTCAAGAGTCACATGCTCTATGGACTGAGACAGCCAGGAGCCCCTGACTGCCTCTTCTGAGTTAGATAGCACCTGTCAAGAATTAGCTTATATCTCCTCCAAGATCCTGATATAATTATGCATCTTTTGATTGAACAATGTGTTTTCCAATTTCTCTGGCTTTATCATGAATGTAGCTTCCAAAAATCCAAAGGCCTCCCTTGAATCCGGTAGACCACATCTAATCGGGGAAAATCACGAATGACTTCATAAGGACGTACATGTTGTCCAGTTCTTGAAAATAGAAGCAGGATGTCCCTAGGCAGATCTGGGCAATGGGCATAGCAGGTGCATAGGAGAGTAGGGGAAAGCCTGGGAGAGCAGAGCAAGTCACCGGGATTAGAGGAATGGTGTGCCCTGACCGGACAGTCCCCATCTCACAGTGGCAAAAGGTCACCGGGTGGGAAGACGCAGTTCCCAATCTGGAAGGTTCTAAGTGGGAAGAAAATGTCCCCTACGATACTATGTGTGCACATACACACACACATACACACGCACACACCCGGGGCCTCATAACCCAGTTCATTTCTTCATTAGGAATCTGTGACATCTTTCATCAGGAGTGACTGGGAGAGTGCCCCTGGCCTGTCTCTCTCCCCAGGCTGACCGCCCCCTCCTCATCTTCATCTTACCTGCCCCACGTGCTCGGGGCTAGTACACACTTCAATGGTCACTTCCTATGTCTGCACTGACAGTTTCTCCGATAGCGGTCATTCGGTAGTTTTAAGTAGAGTTATCTTGAACTGTGATTTCATTGCAAAAACCAAATTGGCCAATGCGATGACATCCGCACTTCCTTCCCCCTTCCCCAGATCTTCCTGTGAGCTCCGCTCTCATTCGGCTTGCAGATGCCAGACTGTGGGGCTGCTTGGCCTCCATACCCGCATAAGCATATTCCTATAATCAATCTCTTTCTCTCTCTCTGTCTCTCCATATATATATTGGCTATATTTCTCTGGAGAACCCTACTAACACACTACTCAAATGTCACTTGCTTTATGAAATGGAAAATCGCTCTCATCCCCCCCATAGCTCCGCTGGGGTCTTCACAGCACTTACCATAACCTGACCTTGTTTAATTGTTGCTTCTCTGTCTCCCAGAGAACATATCCCAAGACAAAGGATTGCAGTTTGGTGTCATATTTTCTAATCTGAGCATATGCTCAGGGGCCCTCAGGTTAGCTGGACCCTACGTTGTACCCACGATGAACTAGTATTCCCCGGGGGAATGATGCTCAGAATACTGGTTTCCGTGACCTAAATATGTTTGGAAAATCCCCCATAGAATAAACACTTCCTGAAGACAGACTACCTTTCCACGGCAACATCCCTAGCATCAAAACTTACATCTTGGTACACAGTAGGTACTCACTAAATATTTATTGAACGACTACATCTAGGAAAACTTTTCACCCTTGCATATTTTCCTATTAAAGGTCTTAAAAATTCAATAAAAGAAACTTGCTTCACGGTGTTTAATTCTGTCCCCACCCTGCTGTTTCTACGGAACCTACTTTGGGAAGCCCCTATACGATGATCTTCCGGTCTGACTCCCAAGCAAGAAGGGGAACTTTACCCACTAAAAGGCTATGTTGGAAGAGGAGGTGATCACAGCACTGTTGAGAGTGGGCTTTGCTTCCTGTTTTAAAGATGTTGAAAAGCATAGATCAGTGTATGAAGAGGCACTTGGGGTTTTTTCCTGGACAGCAAACAGCTCTTACAAAACAACAATTTGATGAGCTCAGTGCAAATGAATCAGAGACATATGGATTCAATTTCCCTTGAAACACACATGGTTTTAACAATTAAACACCACAGCGATTAGTTGGGGAAAGAATACACAACAGGGATTTGACCGAGTCCAAACATTTGAAAACACGTCTGAGGTCTTCTCTGAGCCCCAGATGGGGTCATTCCCACAGAACACAGCCAGTCCTCGCGGCACTGGCTACAGGACACGACATCCTTTTCCAACTGCAACCTGTCAGCGACATTAGCGGTGACTCTCCCCGCAGCTCTGGGGAGGAGAAATGGCTTTTTTCTTTAAAGATAATGGGTTGGGGGAGAATTATGATTTTTTTGGTTATACTTTTCCATTTGTTAGACTGATAAGGCACATGAAGAGACAAAGTATGAGTGTGTGTGTGTGTGTGTGTGTGTCTGTGTGTATGTGCGTGTGCGTTCTGTGGTAATGCTTCCAGGGAACTCAAATCTCTCCAAAGACATTATCTCATTCATTTGTATTATTTGTGCCCAAGAGGCAGATCGGGATGATTCCAGTTTCACGTGTAGGGAAGGTACCTGAAGGGTGTGGCCAACGTCACACAGTGGGTTCAAGGCCCGGCCAGACCAGAGCCAACCTCTCCTGCCTGCAGTCTGCAGATTTCTGTCTCCAGCTCCACCTGCTTCTAGATTCCTAAGGCCATGTACAGCTTTACTGTATATTAACTCAAAATTGGGTTTCCTAAGGGGAATACTGGCTTTTTCCAATGAAGCTATAGCACTGAGCAACTGGTGAAGAGAATGCAATTAATTTTTCCCTCATGAGTGAAATCATTACATAAACTATCTCAGCAGTCCCCGGGGCCAGATACAAGACCCTGAGTTACGTGTCCCCGAAGCTGAGCCTTCCATCAACCGCTCGGAGCCGAAATGAAATCCCAAAAGGCCATATTAAGGTGCGTCACTGTCTTCCCTGAATTGGTGTGGGGGTTTCCTAGTCAGCTCAGACGGGGGGGGGGGGGGGGGGGGAGGCTTGCCCCCTCCCACTGAATTTCAAAAGTAGGGCAAATGTTTTCCTTTTGCATCAAGAAGGATTCGATTCCATGGGTGAAAACTACACCCCAGTAGTTTTCAGTTCTGGGTGAGCATTAAACTCATGGCACAGGTTTTCATGAAAACACACACACACCCCCAGGAGGCTCTGATACGCCTGCTTTGAGAAGGGGCCCAGAAATCTGCAGTTTCTCGAAGGTCCCAGGTGATTCCAATGGGCATCGGAGAGCAAGCCCTGACCCACACCTGCCCCAACTCTGTTGCCCAGAGGGTGAAGCAGCTTTGCCAAGCTCACAGTCATTGCCCTTTGTGGTTCCATGGCTTCTTTCATTCCAAAAATGTACTTGTTGGGGCGCTTGTTCTAAAATACACCTGGGGTCTGTTTCCATCAGATACGTTAAGACATACCGATATGGAAATGACTCTCAGGAAGGAAGAAGTTTACAGTCACAGATCCCTAAACACAGAAGGCTCAGCACAGCACATGCTGCCCCCGAAAGCGCCAGAGCCAGGCAGGACGCAGAGGGACTGAGAGGGAGGACGTGGGCAAAAGCCTTTATTCTGGAAGGACTGGGCGAGGCTAAGTAAGCAAGCGAGCAGGTTTAGGATGGGCTCATTTGAGTGATTTCCACAGGTTCTGGGGTGCAGGTAGGGGTGCCCCTACTTACCCAGCCCTGCATTTAGGGCAGAGGAAGAGTGTCCCCAGCTGCAGCAGCCTGACAAAGGAGGCACGTGGGGATTTGGGCTTGCATTTGGTTGGTTTGCATATCAAAGTCACGCTCTCAGGCAAGTCTGTCCCCCACCTCCCCAGGAGCTAGCTAGACCAGGGAGGGGCAGTCCCTCCCCGAGTCCACAAAGCCCCAAGATACATCCTAAAATACAGAAAAGTTCTAAAACATGATTAAGACAGTATCACATTAGCCATCAGAGTGCAAAATGCAAATCAGGAGGATAAAAGAGTGACAAAAAGGGTTTCGACTCCGTGTTTTCAGCGGACACGTGGTTTTCAGATTGTCATTTCTCTTTTTATCTTCCTAAAAAATCTGTTAAGTCTGTAAAATATCGTCCTTCCTAGAGACAGACACCAAGGCTGACAGAGGGAAGATGCCACAGTTTCCTCGCCGCGGGGATAGGATTGGGAACCAGGTCCCCACCCCTGCAGGGCCAGGCCAGCATGAGAGCCTGGGTCCTTCCTCTAAGAGCTGCTGTGCCCAGAAGCACAGGGATTGGGCTCTCCCGTGCTGGCAGGTGAAGCCAGCCTGTGCTGGGATCCCCTCCCCACCCCCCCACAGCAGTGAGCACTCCGCTTTCCAGAGCGGCAGAACATTCCCTCAGTGTTATGGGTCGGATGTGTGTTTTTTCTTGAAGAACATAATTAGAAGGGGGGTCCGTATATCACCTATAAAATACTGATGGGCCTGCCACAGAGAATGTTGTAGGTTTTGACAGACAAGACGGGGCGCCTCCGCCAGCAAACGCGCCTGGTGTCATGTCATCACCAATGACGTATGTGCACTTGGATGGGGAGAGATGTGTCTGCAGCTCTGGGTGCCTTCTTACAGTCCTTCTGTAGCTGTAAGGACATCAAACAAACATTTAGACAGAGGGCCCTTTAACCAGCTTCTCAGCGGCAGTGAATCAAGTCAGAAAGTAATTCAACCCTCACTCTCAAGGTGCAAGGGAAGGGAAGAAAAACGGTTTCTTTAGATTCCGTTCTCCCCATAGAGCCATTTGTCAGTCTCTTCACAGTGCATCAATCCCGTCTGGACCGCTGGCTAAAAGATGCCCAGCGGGGATGGAAGCCCAGCAGGGGTGGAAGCTGGAGCGCGTCTCTGCTCTTCATGCCACTCCTGTCCTCAAGGCAGCGGGCAGGTGTCTGTAGGGGCATAACGGGCAGTAGGCATCAAGCTCCTATGGGCTCCCCTTCTTCTGAGTACTGCTTTCCCATCAGCTGCCGGTACCTTTTAAATCACTGGTTGACAGGAGTTGGATTCTGTGGGATTCATTCGGGGTCCTCACTAAACGATTAAAACATACACGTGGAAACTTTGCTCAGTACATCAGTGCAATAAATCTGAAACATGCAGATTACCAGTGCATCCAGAGGCGCAAAACCCAGTGGTTTGGATGGGCTGTGTGCTTGATTCTGCAGATGGGGGGACCTCAGGGGCGGGAAAGGACGCTGCCAGGTTGAGGACCGGGGTTTCCCATCTCCACCCACCAGCATTCTTTCACTGGTGCGCCATAAAGATGCTTGAGGCTTCTGTATGCATGTTTCACCAGCTGGAGAGTTTTAGACGCTGTGTGTTTCGTGGGGTTTGCTAATTGTAGTCCAAAAGCAAATTCCCTTTCGTGTTGTGAAGCTAGTCATGGAAGTGCTAAGCAACACCAGATATTTTATTACAAACCAGTATTACCCACGGAAGAGACGCTTTTTGGTTCGCTTACAGCTTCCTTCCTATCAATAAAAGTCTTATCGTGCACAGTGTCCCGCTGTAGAGACCGAGTTGCATGTTGAACAGGAACAAAACAATTTCAGGGACGGGCAGGAGGACTTCCCTACTTCTGCTCACGCTCATTGATAAGGGGAATGGTATGCAGACACTTCGGGGAATCCCATAGCCCTTACCGTGGAATGAAAGACTCTCCCTTTACAGTAGCCACCAATGGAGGGAATGAAGAATGCTGGGTTCTCTCTCTTGTGAATACATTTCTAATCAGAAAGAACAGGACGTTGACACACCCAGCCCAGATATGTCCATAATGCTGGAAGGGATTTGTTGAATCGCAGGTCCCTGAGGAGCTCTGCCTGTCTCTCTCTGCGGACAGGGGGCAGTGTTCTCTCTAGCCCACATTTCAACTGCTCAGCTCCTTTTGGTGTGGCCCACTCCGCCCCAGGACTCTGCTCCCCATCTATGTTCACAATGATTCCAGATTGTGCATTTCTTTGGACATAGTGGGACTGCCTTTTTTCTTTCTGCTCACTGTTCTCCCCTCACGCATACATCAGAGAATACATATGGCTTTTAATTAATGCAGTAAGCAATCTTTGATTGCCAACTGCACCCTGTTCATCTATGAATGGAAACAAACATCCATTCCTTCCTCTACCACTGGTCGTGTTCAGCCTACTTGGGAAAAAAATCCGTCCTGCCCATCATTGAATGGGATTCCAAAGTTGTATGTTCTGGGAAAACTTCACAGGGGGTACCATCTGTGTTAGATTTTCCTAGAACCATTGTAGCTAACTAAAGAAGAAAAACCCATGGAACCCTTGCACACTGTTGGTGGGAGTGCAGAATGGTGAAGCCACTATGGAAAACAGTATGGAGTTTTCTCAAAACGTTAAAAGTAATATTACCCAATGATCCAGCAATTCCAATGCTCAGTATTCATCTAAAGTAACGGAAATCAAGATCTCAAAGAGACGTCAGTACTCCTGTGTTCACTGCAGCACTGCTCGCCAGCCAAGATGTGGAAAGAGCCTGAATGTCCATCGATACATGACTGGATAAAGGAAATGTAGCATATAATACATTCAAACTTCAAAAAGAAGGAAATTCTAGAATATGCAATAACATGGATGGACCTTGAGGATATTGTGCTAAGTGAAATAAGCCAGACACAGAAAGACCTATACTGCTTGACTTCACTTTCTATGAAGAATCTAAAATAGTCACATTCACAGAATTACAGAGTGAACTGGTGGTTGCTGGGGGTGGGGAGGAGGGAGACAATAGGAGTTACCCTCCAGGGGCATGAAGTCTAACAAGGCGAATAAGCTCCAGAGACCTGCTGTATAAGCTCGTACCTGCAGTCAACACGAAGGCACACTTAAGCATCTGTTAAAGGGGTAAATACTGTGTTGAGTGTTCTTTTCACAATAAAATAAAAAGAAAAAAACATGAACTCTAAATCGCCCTTAATCTTTTTTTTTTTTTTAAGATTTTATTTATTTATTTGACAGAGAGAGAGACAGCCAGCAAGAGAGGGAACACAAGCAGGGGGAGTGGAAGAGGAAGAAGCAGGCTCCCAGCGGAGGAGCCCGATGTGGGACTCGATCCCACAACACCGGGATCACGCCCTGAGCCGATGGCCGACGATTAACGACTGCGCTACCCAGGCACCCCACCCTTAATCTTTTATCCACTCGCTCCTGCTGACTCCAGGCCATCACCCCTCTTCTGGATTCTCACAAAGTCCTGTTTCCCTGTTCTTATTAAATACTGAAAAGCATGATAGATCTCAGATGGGCACAAAGGCTTGGAAGTCAAGGGACACAACATTCTCCTACTTTCGAGAACCAGAGTTAAACACTTGAATTTTACTTGCCTCAGATTCTCTCCATGGGAAGCATCTGCCCCAAAGCAGTCTTGCTGAGGCAGCTAAGGAGCTAGAAGTCTCTGTGAGGAGAGGAGACAGCAAACAGCCGAAGGAAGGCCTTCCGCTCCCGTGGCTGCACGGCCATTACCCAGTAATCAGACACACATTTCCTATTTCTCGAAACACTTTGAGATGTGTGTGCCCTTGTATTTTCACACCATGTTTATAGAGTGCAATATTTATCCAGCAGCATTTCTCTGTCGGTGTGCAGTAAAATGACAGACTCATGAAAATTTCAAATCAAAATTTCAGGAGCCTTTGAGATTGATACTAAGTCATTTAAAGCCACGATGGTCTTCATAAAACCCTTATCCATAGCATCTACTATGACATTATTGGACCTAGAGTTTAGTGCACATAAGAGACTTTTAATTTGGCTACATTTGCAAGCCATGCATATTACTGACTTACACCTCATCCCCATTGTTCTGATGATATTGCCAAAATATAAGTTTGTCCGAAGCTATTTGCAACTTTAACAGGCATTGGAGGAATTATGAGCAAAGTGCTGTGATGCAAACCTTTGTCTGTACGACAGGCGTTGCCGCAGGGCCCCACGGTCGCCTTCTGGCGCAGGAATCAGTGTGCACAGCGGTCTCCCACTGCTGACACTCCCAACTGCCTTCTCAGAACTTAGCCGTTCCTTAAAGGAAGCCTAGCTTCCCTGTCTAAAGCTCACGCGCTCTACGGAAGTATTGAGGCTAAGCTTATTTGTGAATATCTTGCCCTTTCTTCTTTTAATACTATAAGCTAACAATGTTAGGCTTTGCCATTTCTCTTTTGGTCTTACTCTTTGATTCATTCAACAAATGATCAGTGAGTACTTTCTCTGTGCCAGACGCTAAATCTGGCTCCGGGGATACTACGTTGAACAGTCTAGAACTCATTTGCGATTTGCCCTCAGCAACACTGGGCTCTGAAAAGGAATTTATTACAATGCCAGCAGAATTCATCATACCATACATGATTACAGCGGAGCTTAATCATTATTAATGAAATACTAGCATTTCTATATTATTCATGTTTTATTAGCTCATTATAAACACAATTAGCAATATCATCTTTCCTGGATAAAATACTTGTAGAAGTCCAGTGGCTAAACTGTTGAAAGAACATATAGATGCCTATAAGTAAATAGACACCTTTTGGAAGACGCAAGAAAATTGTGTCAGATGTCTGTCCCTGAAAGTTGCTGATAATTTTTCAAAAGACTTGTATTTCTTTTCAGCAAACTGTTTTCTTTTGAACAGGAAAAATAACCCACACCATATTTGAATCAGTTGGAATGAGAGTCATGTTTAGTAGACGAGTAATACCCAACTTCATTTCAGGGCACGGTTTTGAGTTCTATTTTTTACAGGTTGTTCTTTCATTTTGATTACAGCTTGTTGACTGGTTGTACCTAAAACATTTACATGATTTGTTCTCATGCCTGATTATCTCTCTCTTTCTTCCACATTCCCTGTTCTTCATCATTGCCATCGTATCTCACATTGGTCTAGTAACCTGTGATTTTGCTCGAATATTTTTTTAGCATGTCTTCTATAATTTCTCAGGGTTCTTTTACCAACTGTGTTTCACACATCTGCAATCTTGGTCACTTGCACAGAGACCTATGGGCGTCCCGTAAATGGTCACTATGAACCAGTCATCTGTTCATATCAGCAATTTGCAAGAAACGTGGTGTAATTTTCGTATTCTCCCTGGATGTTTATTCTCACTGGACACGTGAAATTATATAATCACATGAAAATTATACCTAGCTCGACCTGGGGGAAACATATATCACTGTTTCGTAGGGAAAGATATTAGTAAACCCATAATCATGTCCAAGAAAGTAACACATAGAATATTAACGAGATTAGCATTTTCTGGTAAATGCCTCATTTCTGGAGTTGCAGAGTATATTAGTTAAATGAAGTATTCTTTGCTCAAGATAGAAAGAGAAGGAGAGAAGGAAGCCTGGTGAGGTGGAGAGGGGTGGGCTTTGGAGGCAGATGGGTATGGATTTAAATTTGTGTTGTTTCTTCCTAGTATTAACACTTGACTCACTCAGGGGCAACTTCTTCACCTGTAAAATGAAAGAAATAATAAAACAAATATCAAAGGACACCACATGAATGCTGAGCGCTGGTTTCTATTCTTTTTCTTCCCTTAAGGGCAGAAAAAAAAAAACCCAACATGTGTGTGAAATGTGTACCACTCTACACAAGAAGACAGGAAAAATTTCAAGTACCAAATCGGAGACTGATGTGTTGGGGGATGGAGATTATTAAATTGTCTTGTTCAGAAGAAACATAATTAACATGATCAGTTTGGATTTTTGCCATGCCAAATTCACTTTTTAGTCCTAAAATAATGTCGTGCAAATCACGGGCAAGTTGTTTCATGTTCATGCTTAATAAAAAGAAAAAATATCTTTTTCTTATACTTAAATGCCTATTTAGTTCCATTTGGGTCATTTCCTTTGAACCAAATGCAAATGAGTAAGGGTTGCAGCCATTTTATAATCTTCCTTTAATCAAATCACTACAAAGCATCAGCCCACTGGGCGATGGGTGACATAAATCATATTAACTCAATTCTGTGTTTCATTAAAGGGTTTAGTATTTTTATGAACCAGAATATCTGGGTCAATGCCATGGAAACTTCGATCACATTGCATGTCTTATGGATTCAATGATCTGGAGACCATTGGAGGGATGAAGACGAGTGTCTGCCTCCATCATTCTGGCCTCATTAATGCACAGTTACTTTTCAAGAGTCCAGGAGTGTGTGGAAGGGGCAGTGGGGTACCGGCCCCAGACCACTAAGGAAAAATCCAGATTTCATACAGTGTGTTGGACACATAATAATCTCTGCATTCCTTCTCCCCACACAATAGAAATACTTCTATGATTTCTCTATTTGCCTGTTTTCACAATAATCCAAAAAGACAAAGTTGGCAGTAAAAAAAAACAACTGCTGAACAATACTGCCTAAATATCCCTTTTCACTTAATACTGTTTACCATTGGAGATTTTTTTAAAAATTTTCTATTCCTATAAGACTTATAAACTATGACAACCCAAGCCTGGAAAATTTTTCTGTATTTCCACACTTCAGGCACTTCTGTAAAATATCTAAATATTTATATTTCCTTTTTCAATGGCAGACCCAAGAGTGTTCCCGTAATATTCATGAGAACACAGAAATGGTTAAGAGAAGAATCTTTGCCTCCCAAAGAAGGAAAATGAGCAAAACTGGGGAAAAGGATTGGGAGCAAAGTTTCCAAAGGTATCAGACATCTAGGTGATTATCATCCCAGACAGAAGACTTTTCACTGGATTTGCAGTTTATAATTCACAGGCCCTGTACTCATGGCAGGGGGTTGTTTCCATTCTTTCTTGCTATTGGTGGTTTGAAAACAATGGATCTTTTCCTTTGTCAGTCTCCACACTTGACTTTCTCATAAAATGTATTCAATTATGAACCAAAGAGCTGTAGAATAAGAAATTCTAGGCCACTTTAGAGAGCTGTTAGGTCAACCCTTCACTCTGTAGTGAGAAAATGAGAGGCCATGAATGGCGAGAATACTTGCCCAGGGTCCCAGGGCAGAGCTGGAAGGAAAGCTTGAGGAGAGGTCAAGTCAGCAGACACATTCAGGCCCTTTCTGATCCTTCTTAATTCTTCAGCATTATTTATGCAACTATCTCTCTAAATGTTAAGGTAAAAATAAGAGTAGGAAGAATTTTTGTTTGCTTTATGTTGGCTCCGTTTAATTTCTCTAAATCACTAACATTTTATTTTTTATATTCTATTTTCTTCTTGACATCAATTTTTAAATTCAAATTCTTATATACAACCATTCACTGTGAGTTTTCCTCTTTTCCCTCTTCTGTTATAACCTGCCAAAGCCAAAATATCACTGGGGGCTGGATCAGATATCTTCCCACCAGGTCAGAAAAATAAATGTATTTTGCGGGGCGCCTGGGTGGCACAGCAGTTAAGTGTCTGCCTTCGGCTCAGGGCGTGACCCCAGAGTCCTGGGATCGAGCCCCACATCAGGCTCCTCCGCTGGGAACCTGCTTCTTCCTCTCCCACTCCCCCTGCTTGTGTTCCCTCTCTCCCTGGCTGTCTCTATCTCTGTCGAATAAATAAATAAAATCTTTAAAAAAGAAAAAGAAATGTATTTTGAGCCCCTGGATTAACTTTAAAGAAGCTAATTTTATATATAAATATATAATTTCGTCTTAAATATATGTATCCAACCACGCTAATGGTTGAGAGGAGGGATAATAAAAGTTTGCGCGATGATTCAGCTGAGTCGTACTTTGTAGCCCCAATATCTATAACACTGTGTGTGTATTTAATGAATCAATTCAATTCTTAGATAATGCTCAAGTCAGCAATTGGCATTTTTCCAGCTTAGTGAACGTCATTTAGGAATTGCGAGCTTTCATTTGCTCAATGACAAAACAATAATGGTAACAGTAATAACTTCCTTGCCTGTCTCCCAAGGTTTCTGTGACATGACTCAGGCTTTCCATGTCTACATGGATAGATACCCCACCCTGTGATAGACACCCCGTCCACCTCTATTGCTCTCACTGCCAAAATGTGCACCCGTTAACTACAAAACAAGAAAAAGATCCTCAGGATCTATGCAAGTCACTTACGGGTTTCAATGAAAACATTTTTGCCACTTCTGTATATTTCCATTTTGAAACAAACGATGAACCTTAGAAGGGAAAGATGACAAGATGTCAATGGTGCTTTTTATTCTGTGTTTGAGACGTAATGGGATCATAATTGTGAGGGTAGTGGAACCTCCTATGAAGGAGACAGTTACTTGGCTCTCACCCCATCATGGCAGAAAACCATCATATTGGCTCGACCATAAATGATAAAGAATGAGCCCGAAGAAGAAAAATCTGACCTGAAAAGCCAATCAACCTAGAAATGCAGAAGCTAAAAGGCCCAGGGGAGGGATTAATGCTGCAGCCAAACCTCTTCGTAATTTTGTTAATCAGACATTTGTCAGCACAGGGCACTTTTTGCAAGTGTTGGGAAAAAAATCGGAGCTCGTGAAGAGGGCCTGGGACACATCTTATTACTTTCATTATCACTGGGGAGCATTTCTCAAGTTGACTTCCTAAAAGGCATTTGGGCTTCTGTCTCCTGTATGAAGATAATTATTTCTGTCATGATGAATAATTTAACCACCATTCCCAACTCCCACCTGCAGACCACTCATGGTTTTCAATAAAAGGAGATACACTGCTCTATAACATAACAGCTTCTCTATTTTATGGACTTGGCAGAAATCATAATGAAAGCAAAAATGTTCCCAAACCTTCCAGCCCCAAATTATTATTGGTTGGTATCGCTTGCTTTTTCCAACATAGACTCATAGAACACTGGCACTGTTCCTCAGACAGCTACAGAAGAAAAAAAAGAAGCTTAGAATAATTCAGCACTGTGGTCAGGGCACACAGCTACCATGCAGAGTGGAGTCCTAGACCTGGGTTTATGTCCTCGTGAAACAATTTACTTGGATCTCACACCCTCAAAGTCTAGGTCAAATGTCACAGTGAAGCAAGGCTCCTGGCTTGGAGTTACCACACCCTGGCTTGGTCACCTCAAGCATCCCGGGGCTTGTTTCATCATCTGTATTATGGGTCTGATAACTTAAAACACTTTTCTTTTGGAATGATCTCAAACTTAGAGAAAAGTTGTCACTCCAATACAAAGACGTCTCTTTTCCCTGAGCCATTGGAGAGAAAGTTGTCAGCACGGTGACAAATAGGGTTGGTATTCCATCAACCCAAACACTTCAGTGTGTTATTTCCCATGAACAAGGGCAAAATCTGCAATACAACCGCCTCAATCGGATATGTTCCGTTTCACCCGTTCTTTCAAGAACATCGAGCACAAGGAATCAGTTTTAATCACGCGTTGCTTTTAGCTGTCATGTCGTTCATTGCCTTCAATCTGGAACCGGTTCGAACCTTCTTCCTTTTATTTTCAGGACCTGGACACCTTTGATTATTATAGGCCGCTCATTTTACAGAACAGCCCCCAGTTTGGGTTTTTCTGATGTTTCCTCGCGATTAGATAAAGGTCTGTGACAGCACTGTCACAGAGGCGGTGCTGCGTTCTTCCAGCTGCATCTGTCGCCAGTGTATAATTTCCATTGTCCCAGTAAGGATGCTGTTAATTTCGGTCACGATGGCTAACGTGGTATCTCCTCTTTAATGGCATTTTCCCTTCATGATGATCGGTATTTTGTGGAGGAGTAGTAGGAGACTGTGTAAATATCCTGTTCTTGCAACACTTCTGATCTATTCATCTGTTCATATGGATATGAACTTGAGGCTTCTTATTTTATTCAATGGGATATAATTCTTTTAAAATCATTCTTGATGTTGATATTCCAGATGTTCCTGATCTAACCGTGTGGGGGCCCCGGAAAGCTACACGGTGGGTCCTTTTGATATGTGCCCGTTATTCTGTGAATACCTCACTAGTTTTTGGTACAACAAGATATTCCAGACTCATCTTGGACTTCCGCACTTTCGAATCTGAATCTGCTATTTCTCTAAGGAACCCTGCACCCTGTTAGTAGTTAATGGTATTTAGAAACAGTATTTGGGCACTAGGTGGGCTCATTGCACACCCCCACATGTACATCTATATTTATTTCTATAGCTATCTCTTGATAGTAAATTGCAAATCATATGTTCACACCGATACCTACAAATTTAATCTATATCACAGGGGTAATTATAGCTTTTTCAGTGTTTTTTCCATATTTGCAACTCCCTTCTCTGGTGAAAAGAAAGCAGGTTTCCACTACCAATACTATGCTTGTTCATTTGACCAGTGCCCCAACATATTAACAGGTCTCCCATGCTTCTGGCCCCACTCCCTACAAATGCCTTCCTCACCCTGTGTGAGCCCCCAACAAGCTCCCCGGGCCTCCTGCCTCCATGGATTACCCCCTCAGTCAACACCAGCTCTGATACTTGCAGACATTGTTCTTATTCTGCTCAGATTCCAACACTTCATGTGGACTATACTTCTGTGTGGATGCCTCCATCATCCCACTTGAATCTCAGCCTTCTGCTCTGGACCACCACACGTCTCTGCACCCCCAGACCCCTTCCTCTGCCAACCTAAAGGTATATAGATGGACTTTGTCTAACATCTTTTTGGTCTTGACTCCCCCCCAGGGATTCTGCTCTGGGGTGAAAACCCAAGTCCTGTTCTGACCCTTGTATTGTTGCTGCTCCCCTTTGTTTGCCTGAATAGATTGTTCAGACCCGGATAAGAAACTCTAGCATTCTCTTGGGAGGTCATCCTTCTTTCCCTGAGGCTCCTGTTATCTTTATTTTATAATAGTAATGATAACTGTAACCACCAGCTGGGTAGTGTTAGAAAGAGCATTATCTTACAAAACTGAAATTCACTGCTGGGAATTTTTTCTAAACACCGTTATGCATAACAATATTTTTAATGGGGTGATTCCTACCAACTGGTTCACAAAACTCTTGTCATTTTTTAAAGCAGAATTAAATAATACCAGGCAGCAGAGTGTGTAAGGCATAGATTACAGATGGCAGGAGGGCAAAGACACTGTGTGGTGAATAAATTAAAGTCCTCAATTATGAGGCTAGTGAGAGAGGTATGAGGAAAGAAAGCCGAGGCCACTCGAGAGACGTGTTTTCAGAGGACATTAAAATCGGGAGGCACTAAGACCCAAGGACTAAACGTACCTAAAAGAGATATTTCCTACAGAAGAGAAGGATTTTCTTGGGCACGGAACATTACCATAAAAATGTAAGCTTAAAAAATTTTTTTCCACTAGATTATAAAGTCCTAAAAGGGCAGGTGTGCATCTGGTCATGTTTATATGATGCACAAACCTTGGAACTCATTATATATCTTACGGGAGGTAATGAAACATACAGAGGGTCACACACCTTGGCCCCGAGGAAGTCTGAGCTTGTCTCAACTGCAACTTCAAATTAGAATGAGGTCCTTCTTGAAGCCTAGAGATTAGATGGACAAGGCAAAATCCTTGATTTCTCTGCGGTCCTCATCTTTGTGGGGATTGAGGCTGCTTATTCAGCCTCAGAAATATCTCGCAAACCTGGGCCTTTCCCACCACTCGTATAGATTTGAATCTTCAGCGTCACTTGTTTTTTTTTTTTTTCCTTGATTGAGGTTTTTTTTTAAGACTTATTTATTTATTTATTTAAAGAGGGGAGAGGCAGAGGGAGAGAGAAACCTAAGCAGACTCCATGTTGAGCATGGAGCCCGAGGTGGGGCTCAATCCCATGACCCTGAGATCAGACCCGAGCTGAAACCAAGAATTGGACACTCAACCAACAGCACTACCCAGCTGCCCCTGATTGAGGTTTTGGGTTTTTTTTTTTTAAATGTTTTTCTGTTATCTCCACAATTGGGATTTTAGCTATGTCACTTGTTTTGCTTTGTCTTAGTTTGTTTTGCTTTAGTGGTTGTTAGAGGGATTATGCTATACATTCTTACCTTCTCGTAGTCTACCTCCAAATAATATTACATCCCTTCCTGTACAATGTGAGAGCCTTACAACATTTTACTTACATTTCCCTATAGTTTATCACTGTTCATATTTATCATGTTAACAGGATGGGAGGGAAGGGGAGAAATATATCATCACCCCAAAAGATGTATTAAAAAATATAAGACAAAATATTAATACCTAGGTATAATAAAACCTTGTAGAAAACGAGGAATGAAGGGTACTTTCTTAATCTGATAAGGGGCATCTATGAAAAACCTACAGAGACACCTGGGTGACTCAGTCAGTTAAGCGTCTGCCTTCAGCTCAGGTCATGATCCCATGAGCCCAGTGTCAGGATCCCTGCTCACTGGGGAGTCTGCTTCTCCCTCTCCCTCTACCCCTCCCTCCCATTCGTGTTCTCTCTCTTTCTAATAAATAAATAAAATCTTTAAAAAAAGAAAAAGAAAAACCTACAACTCACATCGTCTTTAGTGGGGAAAGCTTAAATGCTTCTTCCAAGATCCAGAACAAAAAAACTATGTCTTCTCTTCTAATTTCTTTCTTTCTTTTTTTTTTTTTTGAATTTTTTTTATTATATGTTAGTCACCATACAGTACATCCCTAGTTTTTGATGTAAAGTTCCATGATTCATTGTTTGCGTATAACACCCAGTGCTCCATGCAATATGTGTCCTCTTAATACCCATCACCAGGCCAGCCCATCCCCCCACTCCCCTCCCCTCTAAAACCCTCAGTTTGTTTCCCGGAGTCCATAGTCTCTCGTGGTTCGTTTCCCCCTCTGTTCACCCCCCCTTCATTTTTCCCTTCCTTCTCCTACTGATCTCCCTGTCTCTTTTAATTTCTATCCAACATTCTCCTGGGTGTGGAGGTGTTCTTGCCCAATAAGGTATGAAAAAGAAATAAAAGGAAAACAGATTAGAAAATAGGAAGTCAACTGTCTTTATTTGCAGAATTATATATGTAGCTAATCCTAACGGATGTACAAAAAGAACTATGGAAATATAATAAGATATTGAGAAAGCTCACAAAATCTAAGGTCAATACATAAAAATCAAATGTATTTCTATACACCAGTAATGAACAATTGGAAAAAGAATTTTTTAAATAATACTACTTGCAATGGCATCAAAAAATAAAATAATTTAATAAAATATGTGTAAGACCTGAAACCACAAAACATTGCTGAGAGAAATTAAAGAAGAGATAAACCATCTTCATGGATTGGAAGACTCAATAGTATTGAGATGTCAATTATCTCTCCATTTATGCACTTATTCAAAGTCATCCTAATGCAATCCTTGCAAGTTTCCATGTAAAAATTGACACTAATTCTAAAATGTATATGGGGAATACAGAGAACGTAGTATACCCAAAATAATTTTGGAAAAGGAGGATTCATGTTACCTGATTTCAAGTATTACCAAAAAACTCTAGTAATCAAGCAAATGTGGCATTAGCATTAGGATAGTCATGTAGGTCAATGGAACCGAATACAGAGTCCAGAAGTAGAACCACACATGTCTGGTTAACTGACTCTTTTGACCAAGGAGCCAAGGTAATACGATGGGGCAAGGACAACATTTCACCAATGGTGCGGAAACAGACAGAAGCCTCAATTCTTTCCTCATATCATTCACAAAACTATCTCGAAATGGATCACAGACCTAAATATATTTGCTAATACTGGAAAATTTCAAAAAGAAATGTAACTGATAAACTTTACAACTTTGTTGTAGACAAGGATTTCTTTTTTTTTTTTTTTTAAGATTTTATTTATTTATTTGACAGAGAGAGACAGCCAGCTGAGAGGGAACACAAGCAGGGGGAGTGGGAGAGGAAGAAGCAGGCTCCTATCGGAGAAGCCTGATGTGGGGCTCGATCCCAGAACGCCGGGATCACGCCCTGAGCCAAAGGCAGATGCCTAGCGACTGCATCACCCAGGCGCCCCGTAGACGAGGATTTCTTAAGTGAAACAAAAAGAATGAACCATAAAGGCAAAAAAAAAAAAAAAAAAGGCACTTTGGACTCCAATCAAAAAGAAAACTTTCTGCTCTTTGAAATACACCATCAAGAAATAAAAATGAAAATGAAAACCACAGGCTAGGAGAAAATATAGTGCATGTATATTATATATATATGTCATATATATATATGTATATATAGTGCACGTATATTATATATATATAATATATATGTCATATATATATATATATATATGACACTCATTTGTATCCACTGTATATAATGGACTTTACCAACTCAGTAATAACCCATTTAAGAAGTGAGCAACATTTAAGCTGACACTTCATAAGAGAAAATATGTGAGTGGTCATAAGCACACGAAGAGATGCCAAGTGTCACTAGCCATCAGCAAATGCAAATTGAAACCACAAAGACATACCAACGCACACCCATTGGAATAGCCAAAATTTAAAAGGCTAATAGTACCAACTGTCGACAAAGATATAGAGCAACTGGAACTCTCATACATTGTTGTGGCTGGCGTAGAATAGAACAACAAGCTTGGAAAACCACTTGACATTTTCTGATAAAGTGAAATATGCATTTATTACGTGACCCAGTGATTTCATCCCTAGGTATTGACCCGAGAGAAATGAAAACATATGTCTACAAAAAGGCTTGTACCCAGAGGTTCTCTGAAACTTACTCACAATAGCCAAACCTCAGAAAACAATGTCTAGCGTTATTACCAGATGAATGGTAAACAAATGGTACAAATTATATACTACATAATGCAGTACAACCCAGTAATAAATAAAAGGGGAAAACTACAGTCTACTCAACAATATGGAAGAATCTCAAAAATGTCATGCCGAGCAAACTAACCCAGACTCGAGAGTATAGATTGTATGAGTCCATACATACACGATTACAGAATTCACAAAAGGAATCTGTAGTGATAGCAAACAGATCGGTGATGATCTGGGACGAGGGGTGCAAAGGGATAGGAGGGAACTTTCTGGAGCGATGGAAATATTCTCTATCTCGTTTGGATTGTGGTTAAGTGTCAAAACCTACAAAACTCTACATGTAAAGTGAGTGTGTTTTATTTTGCTATATATAATTTATACGTTAATAAAGTCTATTTTAAAAAACAAAAATGATGCATCACTTCCAGACTTTTAACCTGCCAAAAAATGTAAGAATGTCCCAGAGTTGATGAGGACGTGAATAAAGGACACTTTTACACACAGCTAGTCAGAAAAATGTACGTAAGGAACCCATCCATAGGGTAACGCTGCAGTTTTGAGCCAAAGCCTTGGCTCAATGTGTACTATCCTGTCACTTTCCCATTCCTTTCTAGGACTTGATTCTAAATAAACAAAATGTACAAAGTTTTAGCCATAAGAGTGTTCATCGAAGTATTGTTTATCATAGACAGTATTGAAAATAAACTGTCCAAAAATAGGATGAAGTTGAAGTAAATTATATACGTATGATAAAGAGCCTTTCAGCCACTAAAAAAATGGGAAATTCTATTTGCCAACATCAAGACACATTCCTAGCATCTTATAGATTAAATAATGCACTTGCTGGCTCTAAGTAAGATAAAGACTAGCACAAAGGGGCCGGGAGCTGTGCGGAACATTATTGAGGTCAGCACTGTTGACGTGACAGCAGCCTCACTTTTGGAGTCTGACCCTGTGGACAGAAGCCAAATCCAGGTGGGGCACCGTTCCTGGGTTCCCCCTCCAGACCTCCTGCACCGCCATCAGACCTCTCCTCTTTCAGGTCATCCTGACACGAGTTGTTTCGCCAATTCCTTCAACCAACGGACTCTTCTGGAGAAATCCATTTTGCGAGAAAGCTGCCTTAGGAAGAGCCACCCACATCAATGACGACAGGATAGTAAATTCGAGCTGAAATGACTTCATGTCAATGTCATCTCCACCACCATGTTTCAACTCCTTAAAGAGCAGCGCTGTATCCGAAAAATATGAGAGCCTGGCCGCGTCCCGTGGTGGGAGGGGTACCTGGTAGATCTCAGCAGCTGGTGGATAACGTGGCTTTATAAAGTCATTACAATAGAAACACTTAGTTGGAACTCCTTGAGACTGTTCAAATGTCTCCTGGCCAAACACCTAATAAGCATCCTTGAAGTAACATGAGCACTGGCACTGAGAACTACTGTGTAAATAAGGTGTGACAGCTCTGTGAAGCCTTACCAGGAAAGGTTCAAAGAACTGAGTTAATTAGCTTGGTGAGAAGAGAGTCGAAGAGAAATGTAATAACTACCTTCAGGACTCTGATAGGTTATTGTAAAGAGATTGTACCCATCAGTTCTCAGTAGCCATGCAGGGCAAAACTTTTGATGCAGCAAGAAGGGCACTGAGTCAGACATGCTTAAGGACTTCCCGATCCCACACTGCCATCGGTTACCAGGGGATGAAGTATGCCTTCCTGGAAACCTTTCAGAATAGGATAGACCAGCCACTGTTTGCTTACCTGGGTCTAGTCCTGGATCAAAGACTTAAACAAATGGCTCTGTGTGTCCTTCCAGCATGAGGGATCTGAAGTTTTCTTTTAACAAGCAAGTCAGTCTATCAGAAGAAACTCGTTGAAATGGTCACAAAGTGCTTAGTGTTAATTTTTCTAAATACCTGTATCGTGTATAAGAATGAGATGAAATGTTTAGATCTCTATATATTGCAGAGGCCGTGCATTTTTAAGACTTAAAAAAATGCAGCCAAACAAAACACTTCTTGATGCAAAGAAATGTAAAACTAACACGGACACCTTGCACCCTGGAAACATTGCGAAGCCCTCTATCCTTCAGGCACCAACCAAGCAAGTATCTACTTTTGTCAACTGTCAAGCGATCAATCAGGTGACTTTGCGTGCCCTTCAGTAAAACGCCGCCTTCTCCAGTGCTGACCAGGAACAACCAAAAAGCTAAGGAAATTCGTTTATTTCCCGAACCATTTGAAAATGTCACACTTTGTTCGCAAGTATTGCCAAGACGTCGGTGCCCAGTCCTCAAAATACTCCACAACACAACCGGGGAATGGGGTATTAACCACACCCTGGTGAAATTCCTCCTGGAAGCGGGCTGGTAGTGCATTCAATTAAAACAATGCAGTTTATTTAAGTCTCAGTCCATGAAAACATTCCCCAAGCTTCAGCTATGAATAGTTTTCTTGTGCTGCTCTCCAAACCTTAGCCTCAGGGCCCCAACAGTCTGCATAAAAGCACCAGAGCTTGGAAGTGAGACTCAAGGGTCTGGAGGGCTTTTTGTTTTTTGTTTTTTCTTCTCCTGCAAAGCCTTTAGGAAAGCAAGCTGCTAGCAAACTTTTGTGCCCCAGTCACATTCCAGGGTCCCAGAGCAGTAATGAACCATTAGCACTGGCACCAAAATAAAGCACCAATATCCTTTTTGCGAAGAGGCAAACACAAAACGTGAGGCGGTTAGCATTAGTTAATGAACAATTATTAATTAATCAACTCTGAAATAAATAGCCAACTTTGGTTTTGCCAGGGACTATTTACTTCCGAATTACTCCCTCATTACCAGTAACAACCAACTTAGGGGCTGTATTATGACATCAATTTTATTACTGTCACATTGGTAAGGCTATCATAACAATAAAATGGCATGCAGCTGTTAAAAGAGTTTTTCTTACGTATTAATAGCGTCTTTATGATGGATTTTAATATTCTATGTCTCAGCCTGCAGCACTTTATATGTAGGACTTGCGAAAAGATTAACCAATAATGAATCCATCACTCTTACCTGTTCTCGTAATAGACTTAACATCTTCCTGAATTTTGCAAAGACGTTTGCACATCTAAACCATTACAGCCAAAATCTTATTTTAGGCAAAATTATTGATTATTATCTGTAAAACTGCTCAAAACTGCTAAAAAAATGAGTAATTAACTTCTGTGTGATGTATCAATCTCTTTGTAAAGGAGATAGAACAATCCCTGTCTGTTTTTCCCGGTTTGGGTCTGGGGAAAAGGTGAGCAGTGAACAGACGCAGCAGTAGCTATTTTGACTAATTAAGGATGAGATTGGGCAGACTCTCTTAATAGTTTTGTTATAGTGGTGAAAAGAAACAGCTTTAGGAAATAGGTGTTCAGTTACCAGAAAATCAGAACACGGATGGCAATTAATAGACTGGTTGCGTATTTGTAAAATCAACATAGAAAAATCTAAATATACATAAAAGATAAATTCAAAGGGACCGTGCTTATACAAAAAAGAACTCCACTGGAAATCCTTAAGATAACAAATTTCCCTTGGTGTTGTCAACTGTATATTTAAATGTTGATACACAGTTAACTTGGCCAAAATGTGCATCTTATTTAAGAGAGCAACAAAGGGGATCCCGCGCGGAAGAGAGGGCGGCCATCTTTGTAATCTGGAGAGCTCTCAATTCAAATGGCAGTTCTGTGAGTTTGGGGAATTCATGGCTGCCAACCCCACTCCTCATCTCTAAAATGGGTTCATAAGCTACCTTGGCACGTTATCCTGAGGGTTAAATTATGTAAAGTATATAGAATGCAAAGTTTATGGAAGGCACGCGCTTAGCATTAAAACGTACTTTGCAGTACACCCTATGGAGTCACTGTGTGGGGAGCCTAAGAAGGAAACCCCTCCTAGAGCCTCCCATTGAGCAACTCCAATTCGCCGAGACCATACATACCAAGTCTCTCCAAATCCCTCTTTTTCTCACAAAGGCTTCCACCGGACTCTACTGCATGGTGACGTGGTTGCCTTTATCTTGTGGGTTAAAAGGAAGAAAGAAGAAAGGGAAGAATTTTTTTCAAAGGAGAGATGATGGTTATTTTAAGCCAACAGGAAAGCATGATGGGACTGAGTCTATGAGAACATGCCACACCTATGGAAATAAAGTATTTATAAACAGAAGTCCAAGCTTGAGAAGGCGATTTTTATGTTTCCAAAGCAAAACCAGAGAACATTCGCATGGAATCTTCTCAGCGAAGGGATGAAGGGGAGCCTGGTAAGGATGTGAAGGGAACTAAGGGTACAGATGTGGCTTCTCGCCCTACCTGACATTTACAGCTCACTTGAATGTTGCCTCTGGTTACACAGATTCCTGCCAGCTTCCCCCAAATGTTGTTCTTCCCTCCCTCCTCTCCCAAGCCATGGCTTTCTCTGCTTTCTTCCCTCCCAGCTCCAATGCCTCCTTTTCTTGGCTTCTTCTCCTTCACTTCCAGGTACCTTTGAATATCTTACATCAGCAAATCTTCCCCTCCCCCATTTCCCCTCTTTCTCTCCCACCATAGACCCCCTGTCCCATCTTGCTTTTGTCCTTGCTCAGCACAGATCTCAAAAGGACAGTTTAGGGGATCTTCTCTCTTGCTTCCTCTTCCCTTTCAGTCTGGGTCCCTAAGACATCCTGTTGGAACTGCTGGAATAGAGACAGTTTTGCCGAAGAACTTATGAAGAACGATAGAATCAGATGTTTTCTTTTGTCATATGATAAAAGTTATCATTATTATTACACAATTATTACTCTTTTAGTCTTGGCTATTAGGAAGCTCTGAACAAATTTATTGCTCAAATGCAGAAACCAGTGGTAGTAGCTACTGTTTGTTGGTTGTCTGTCTAGCATCCATTTTTGCTCCTGAGAGAATCCCAGTTTTCTTGAGGTGTGCCCACTCCCCTTGCAGAGCTCTGTTCTTCAGAGGAAGGTGGCCAGAGACGCTCTCACCTCCCACCTGCTGCACCACCCTGCTCTCTATCCATGTCTGTTTGTGACCCTAATCAATCCAGGTGAATATCCCACCTAAGTAGGTCCAACCAGACCAAGGGGGAAACATGGTTCCATGATCAGTGATGAGCTTTTATTGTCTCTCTCACTTGATACAAAAGCATGCGTCCCAGCCAGCTTGCAACGGCAACAAGACCCAGCCTCAGGACAAAACGCATACACTGAGAACGAGAGTGTCCAGAGACCAGAAGAATCTAATTCTCCAGGGCTTTGTTGATCCCTTGCGACATCAATCTGGGAGCTTGCGCTCCCTCCAGACTTCTTGCTTGGTGAGATGATCGGGTCCTCCTAGACCAGGTTGGATTTACTTTTCCTGTAAAGGGGCAGATAGGAAATACCGTAGCTTTTGCAGGCCAGGCAATCTCAGTTCAGCTCTGCCATCGTAATGGGAGAGTAGCCATTGACAGTATGTAAAGGAATCGGCATGGCTGCATCCCAAGAACATTTCATTCACAAAATCAGGTGCTGGGCTGGATTTGAGGGTTTTGTTGCTTTCAGTCATCCTGATGGAGCAACTAACCCCAGACACCTGCATTACAGGCTGCTTGTATCAACGTATTTTAAAAATGAATCACAATTGCTTTTGTGTGTGTGTTGTTTTATTTTGAGATATTATAAGCTATTTTGAATTATTTTTCTAAGATATGAAAGGTACATATCTTTAAGAACACAGATAAATTGACACCTTAAATAATTTATTCTTCCTTCACCCCTCTGAATATGCATATGTTCCCTCTCTCCATCAATATTTGTACATGGTCAAGAATCTTTGACCTTAAGATACTCTTTTCACTTCTCACCTGTTTAGTTATTATACTTCTCTCCAACTTTATAAAAACATATTGCCCCCTAATGACTTCCAATTCAGCCCCAACCTTCCCTTGAGTTCCAGGTTTGCATATCCAATAGTATATTAATACTTCTGTTCATTATATATCAAAAGCATCTCAAAATGAACTTAAGGTACGGCCCTACGAATCACCCAATCGCTGTGATCAAAGCTAGGAATTGTAAGTGATGCCATCCTTTTCGTCAACCCCTTACCCTCTAATTCACAAACACGTCCTCACAAATCACGTCGATTTCCTCCACTCCAGCCCCAGTCCCAGCTAGTGCATGTCTTGCCTAGACTGCTACAGTCGTTGACCAATGAGTCCATCACCTTCTTTTACTTCGGTCCCAGCCAACCTGTTCTCAAGAGTAGCAAGAGCAGTCTTTTCAAAATACAAATTCGATCATAAAATTTCCGTTCTTAAAAACTTTGTTAGCGTTATTGCTCTCAGGATAAAGACAAAAGTCCTTACCACGACCTCAACGCCAGCACGGCCATGCTCTGCCCGTCTCCCAGCCTACTGCCCACCCTGACTCCGGGTACTTCTGCCTTTTAACTCCCATCGGTCCTTGCATGTCCCCTGCTCCCCCATCACAGACCTGTGACTGCCTCACAGTTTTGTCCTCACAGAATGCAGGTAGGCATTTTGCAAAGTAGGACGACATTGGTAACTCGTCTGACTTGAACTCCACAGAGCACATGCTGCGAATAGTAGTAGTGAGAAGCAATAATAACTCTAATAAAGGTAATATCTGAGTATTTATTCTATTTATTCTATGCCAAGCACTGTGCTGCGTCCATGGGCTAACCTTGCCCTCACAACGACACTACCATGTTAAAATTACTGTCACCATTTCACAGCTAAAGTAACTGAAGCTTACATTTTCTCAAGGTTCCACAGCTCTCAAATGTCAGCAACATGTACAAACCCCTTCAGTCTAACGGCAGTGTGCACACTCTTGGTCCCCTGCACCGTATCATCTCCTAAGGCTCATCATACACATCTTGGGGGAAATAAAAAAGTGAAGCCAAACCCAGGGGGATGGGCCGGAGAAAGACAGGATCTCTGTTTAGAGAGATACCAGAGCAGGACTACCTCGGTCAGTGTGATTTCCTAGGTCTGGTGGAGACGCGGACATCTCTTGGGTTAAGGCGTCTTTAAGACAGATGCTGTGGACACCTTGCTTTTCTCTTGCTGCTTTCAAACTTGAGACAACTGGGAAAACAAGAAAGTCCCTTTCTCTACTCAAGCACAATTCCACAAAGGAATATTCTGTAGTGATGATATGCTCTACAGCCAGGATGGTCTTCGCATCCTCGGAGCAACATTCACTCTTTAGTATAATAGAGTGATTGTGCTTTTATCCGAGCACTGTGCGAGCTGGACGATTGCGATCCTGGACTCGTCCTTCACGTGGTGAAGAGGAAGGCAGCTTTCCCTTACCTGGACCTTGACCAACCCAACGCTTTGCCCTCATCTCCCTTCACCTGTTAGTTCCCCCAAGGCAAGAGCCCGTAGGATTTACCACTGAAAGGATGGACGAGCAATAGTAAGTGACCTCTTCTTGTCAAAAGGGTTCTTGAAATCGCCAGGCAGGAAGGTCACGGCGTGTGGGAGAGACAGCAGTAATTCTTTGCAGAAAGGAGGTGAAATGATTAAAAAGACAGGTCAAGGGATAAAATGGAGTAAGTAGATGAGTGGAGATTTGTGGGTCAAACATCAAGCCAATGTTTCCACTTTCCCACCACTGCTGTCAGGAAGCAATTGCCTCTTTGTTCATTTAAATGACAGGCTTTTAAGGGGCGGACATCCGCCATTAATTTCAAACAAAAGCCTCTCCGGTTCGTCCCTGGTGGATCAAGCTGCTTCCATGAAATAGCAATAAATTGAGCTGGTTTCCCTTGGAGCAGAGGACTGCCTCTCACTGCGCTTGGGAGGTAAAAAAAAAAAAAAAAAAATTTAAGGGAAAGAGGTTGATAAATCGCACTTCCGCAGTCCTCAAAAAAGTGAATAAGGAATGATGTGGAATCTTAAATATTTATTTTGGGTTCCTTATTTTTATCTTTTCTCCAGATTTCATCTGACTGCCTCAGCTGCTGCCCTCTCCACACACACACACACACAGAGCTCTCTTCAGTCCTTATCACAGTTCCGTTTATGCAGCAGGACCCAGTCAATTTCATTTGCCAGACCGTCTGGGCCCCCAAGGCGTCCAGTCCGGGATCATTCTCTCTCTTTCAAAGCCATAATCTAACTCTTTCCAGTGGTCCCCAGAGAGACACATGGAGGCCAATCAAAATCTGGCATCTAGGAGTCCCTTTCTCCTGGCTGACGTTACCTGGATCTCCACCTTAGCTCTTCCCTGAAGGAAGAGGTCTGGGATTATGAACCTGAGTGGGGACTCACTTAAACCAGGAGAGCCCAGCTGAGTTTTGTGCCGACAGCAGAGGTGAGCCCGGGCCTTGTTGTCCAGATACGTAGAGAAAGGAAGATGACACACACGCCGTGCACTGGGAGAGTCCCTCAATACCGACCGCCACACAGAGCAGACCGGTAACCAGTAGCAAAGGGAGTCCCGATCTTATGAAGGGAGCGGCTCCTAGAGGTGGCTCCGAAATCCTCAAATGGCCTAAAAAACAACTCCTTTTTTTTTTTCCTTTCCGGTTACAGATGATCAGATAAGGCAAACCTAGAAAGTCAGCGTTCTAGGACAAGATGTTCACACCTGTAGTCTTTGGAAAATCTATCAAACGACAGTGTGGTGCTCTTAAATATTTATATGAGAAGGTGAGAACCTGCCCGTTTCCTCAACAGAGGCAGCATATTTTATGCCGAAGATGAATCATCGTACAGTCTTCTTTCTCAAAGGGATGATACTATGAGTCATAAATCAGGACACTGAAAGTGATCCAGACACTTTTATCTGTTTATAATCTTTTCTTCCTCCAGTTGTTGCAAGATCATTGTCATTTTATATGCAAGAAGTTCTCCTTGGTGCAGCACAGCTGTGTTCGGCCTCTCATGTTTTCTGAAGTCCAAAAAAAATTAGGCTTCTCCGACCAATACCATGGGAAAAAATTAGGAAGAAATTAGTACAGTATGTTAAAGACCAACACAACATGATGGCTAGCAATCTAGGCTCAGTTGTTGAACTGACCTACATTTTAGGTCACGTTCTGTCACGTACCAACTGTCTCAGTGGAGGAATTTTACTCTAATCCTCAGTCCCCCCACCCTGTAAAATGGAGGCAATATGAAGGAATGCATGGAAGTAATCTTCTCTAAAAGTTACCTAGTATTATGATTAATTCGAGAAAGCCGTCCATTTGTAAAGCCAGGTCCTCAGATTCAATGCCTTTAGAAACAATGTTTGTGTCAAAAAGAAGACAAACACCAAGCTGTTAAACTAAGCAGAGTACAAACAAAACTAAATGAAATTCATTCTTCTTTGGAGTGATTTAAGTTCTGAAGATGTTGAAAGAGAGAGGAAAAGCTTCTGCACAGCAAGGAAACCATCAACAAAATGAGAAAGTGACCTACTGAATGGAAGAAAGTATTTAAAGATCATACCTCTGATAAGGGGTTAACATATAAAATATATGAAAAACTCCAACAACTCAGTAGCAGAAACAAAATTTGATTAAAAAATGGGCAGAGTAAATGGGTAGACATTTTTCCAAAAAGGCTCGCAGATGACCAATAGACACATGGAAAGGTGTTCAGCATCACTGCTCTCAGGGAAATGCAAAGCAAAACCACAACCAGATATCACTTCACACCTGTGAGAATGGTGAGTGTGCAAAAGACAAGAACTAACAAGTGTTGGCGAGGACGTGGAGTAAAGGGAAGCTTGTGCACTTTTGGTGGGAACGCAAGTTGGAGCAGCCACTGTGGAAAACGGTATGGAGGTTCCTCAAAAAATTAAAAGTGGAATTACTTTATGATCCAAGAATTCCACTTTTGGGTATTTATCCAAAAACAAAAACACTAAAAAAACCAAAACCAAACCAAAAGCAAAAATACTAACTTGCACAGATATATGCACCCCTCTGTTTACTCCAGCATTATCTCCAATAGCCAAGATATGGAAGCAGCCCAAGTGTCCACTGATGAACAAATGGCTAAAGAGATGTATATGTGGATCTAGACACACACACACACACACGTATATTTATTGTGTGATATAAATATTACTCAGCCGTAAAAAGACTGAAATGATGCCATTTGCAACAACACAGATAGACCTTGAAGGAATTATGCAAGCAAAATAAGCCAGAGAAAGACAAACGTTGTATAATCTTGCTTGCATATAGAATCTGGAAAAAATAAAAAAACAACTATCCAACCCAGTTCATAGATACAGAGAACAGACTGGTGGTTGGGGAAGGGGAATGGATGAAGGGGGTCAAAAGGTAGAGACTTGCAGTTATAAAAAAAAAAATAAGTCCTGGGATGTAACGTACAGCACAGTGACTATAGTTAATGATACTGTATTGTGTATTTGGAAGTTGCTAAGAAAGCAAATCTTAAAAGTTCTCATCACAAGAAAAAAATCTTTTTGTAATAGATGGATATTAATTTAGACTTATTGTGACAATCATTTTGCGATATGTACAAATATTGAATCATTAAGTCATACACCTGAAATTAATATGTCATCTATCAATTATACCTCAATAAAAAGCGGGGGGGGCAGTGAAAGGTGGGAGGGAAGTGATTTCACTTTGAAGGGTTTGCTCACTTTACTTAGCTCAAGTGAGAGTTAACCACAGAGCAGGTTTCTAGATGTGGGTAGATCAGGTCTTCTCAGTCTTGATACTACTGATATCGGGGGCCCCGTCATTCTTTGTCGTGGCCGCTGTCCGTGTGTTATAGGATGTGTGCTAGCGTCTAGACGTTAGTAGCATAATTCTCTCCTGGACAACTGAGACAACCAAAAATGTCTCCAGAGGGATCCTGCAAATATCCCTGGAGGACAAAAGTGCCCCCTGTAGGGAAACTGGATCCATCAGGAAACGACACTGGCCTTGTACAAGGCCTTGGCTGCAGGTGAAGGAGGACATAATCGGGAGTCCACGGAGTCTGTAAGGCCCATGTGAGTTGAGGGGAGGTGCACTCGGGACAGAAGGGCCACCCTGCGCTGGCTGAATAAGAGAGTACACTCATTTATCAGCTGCAGACTTCAGAGCAGACACCGCCAGATTACCCCTAATGGGACGTGGCCAGCTCAGAGGGCAAAGCCCACCACATGCTCAAAGACCATGCTAGGTCAAGGCTCTCTTCCCTCCACCAGCTTCTCTCAAGCCCCACACACTGTCTTAGGGCCAAATAGAGAGAGGGATAAAACCGAACGACCTAGAAAGTATTCCCAAACAACGAAGTTCAACGCCCTCAAGACATTGTGGAAATCACTGAATCACACCAAATGAAGGAAAGGAAAAACTCCTAAGTGTAGGTTCACAGAAGAAAGAAACTATATTTTCTCAGGCCATGTGAGGGCTGTGATTTTGTAACCCTGTTCCATTTCCAGCAGCGTTAGCTCCCAGATTCCTGGAGCCATCTTAGAAGGCTGCCATCTTGAGAACTGGGACCACGGCACAAAACTGTCCACCCAAGAGGGAAGAAACAAGTTCAGAAGTCCAAGAGTCTGTGGTCAAACTGGCCCTCCCCCTTACTAGATATGAGAAACTTAACCGGTCTCACCTTCCACTTCCTTACCTGTGAAATGGGCCTGGTAATCTTTGTCCTTCCCCCATCAGAGTCATTTGAGAGGATCCCACAAGATCATGTAACACAAAAGTGCTTTTTAAACCATACAGGATTCTAAACGCTTGAATCATTACCACGGTGTCTGGTATATTCTGGATTCTAAATAAACATTCAACAGTAAATATATAGTTATTCCGCATCTCTAGTCTGTGGGTTTTCCTAGAGTATAGCTTCTCTTCTAAATAAAGTGTAGCTAGATTTAAGAGAAGGGAGAAGACACTGTTACCACATTGTAATATCTGAAGCCTTATTTATAATAATAAAGCTTTATATATTAGAGTTGGAAAGACCTGTGAGATGAGTTCACCCAAATCCCTCATTTTCAAGGTCAAGACACAATGACTCAGTGACGTTTGAAGGCCAACACCATGCATGAGGTTTCCTGGTCCAGTGCCCTGTCAACCATACCACAACGTCATTTTTTTTTTTTTAAAGATTTATTTATTTATTTATTTGACAGAGATAGAGACAGCCAGCCAGAGAGGGAACACAAGCAGGGGGAGTGGGAGAGGAAGAAGCAGGCTCATAGTGGAGGAGCCTGATGTGGGGCTCGATCCCGGAACGCCGGGATCACGCCCTGAGCCGAAGGCAGACGCTTTAACCGCTGTGCCACCCAGGCGCCCCCACAACGTCATTTTTTAAATGCCCTATCATAGGTAAAACATCACAACAGTTAGTCACTTGCAGTTGGTCTTTGTATTAGATACCAAAATGCATTTCCATATATTATCTCATTTGCTCCTCAACAATGTCCCACAGTTGGTCACCAGCGAGGAAATCAAGTTCAAGGGTGCAAGATGATATGTTCACTACATGACAAACCATGTTGTAAGGGTCTTTTCCCAGTGCTCACGCTATACTGAAAAGATCTGCAATTTCTGCAAAGAGCAGGAGAGAATAGTCGCTTCATAGCACGCATTAATGACCAGACATCAAAATGAGGTGATTAAGCAAGATTTCTGGGTCAGAAAAAAACAAATGAGACTTTCTTGGTTTCTAAAGGAACGCATTTGAAGACAACCAAAGCCACAAATGGGTGCTGACTTCAGTGAGAAGCACTGATGTTTTCGAAGTTCATTTAAAGAAAAAACATGGCTTGGATCACCAACAAACCACTCCAGCCATGTGATTAGATTTGGTATTTATTGTCCCTTGGAGTGAAATGTTACTAAATAGACTGTATTCTGTGATTTCACCCTAATTTAACTGGAAAGACTGATTTGCACTATTTAAGGGTAAATTTCTTTCATCATGGGACATACAGTAAACCAAATGAAGAGACAATGTCACAGCACAAAACAGGAGGCTCCTGGGAAAATGAAGGACATGGGAAGAGCTCAGTGGGAGGCAGAGTTCACTGGGGACACAGAACTAGATTCTACTTCTTCTCCTATGTATTTTTGGGGATATTGAATAGGAATGCTTCAGTGCTTTTCAATAATTTTTGAGATGGAGTCATTCATGACCATTCAATAAATATTTATTGCGAGTCTATTTTGTTTTATGAAATGCTTGGAAAATAGTTAGGCTTATGGTCCAGTAGGGGGTGGGGGAGGGTATGAGTAAATAAGTAAAAACAAAAAAATTATTTCAGAAAGTAGAAAGTGAAGGAAATAAATAGGACAATTTGATCAATGACAGTAGGTAGTCCGGAAGGGTTTCTCTGTGGAATGATAATGCAACTGAGGTCTGAACAACAAGAGGCCAGCCGTGGGAAGAGCTGGGACAAGAGTGTTCCAAGTCCAGGGAATAGAAGGTTTAAGACCCCAGGGCAGGAGCGCTGGGCCTGTCTAAAGAATATCAGGAGGCAGGTGTGACTGGAGTGTAATGAGGAGGCAGCATAGGGTCCAAAGTGAATTTGGAAAGAAGGGGAAGCCCAAGGTCATATAGTGATATGTCAGGACACAGATTTTATCTTAAATACGATGGGAAATGACTGGAACAGGGCAGGAAGGTCTAACCCTGGCGGCTCTGTCCAGTTGGGTTAGAGATCAGCAGGAACCCAAGCTGAGCGACCCCATAGGCTGCACCCACAGTTCACATGGGAGAGGAGCGGGTTCAGTATGAAGACATTGGTCCAGGGTTTATGGAGCAAAGTCTTTGTTCAGGAATTTTTTTTGGAAGAAGAGGGAAAGGCAGGACTGAAGGATGGCACATAATATTTTGGTTTAAGCTGCTGAGGCAATGGTGGTGCGGGGTTGAGAGAAGGAAGGCCGGACAGGGGACAGATAGAGGGTGGGGAGCTCTGCTGTGTGCACAGCGGATCGAAGTCAGGCAGTTAGCTAGACAGCAGGTGGTTGAATGTGCAAATCTGGAGCCCTGAGGTGACCTGAGGGTCAGAAATCGAGTCTGCGAGTCAACATTGGGAAGCAATTCCAGCCAAGAGGCCAGATGAGCTCACCTGGGGTGGAGGGCGTCGGTGGAGAAAAGAAGATAGTGGAATCAGAGCTGCTTACCAATATCTGTGTGCCCGACGTGAGGAAGACCCAACGAAGAAAACAGGGAGGATAGTTGATGCATCAGGAGGAAAACCAGCAGATGCAGTGTCCCACAAAGCAGGGCCACTGGATCGTGTGCCGCTGAGATTTTGAGCATAATTGGATTTGTCAACATGAAGGTCATTGCAAAATAATTCTTTAATGTAAAATGTGTAGTACCGCAAACTAGTCGTTGCCTATGTTCAATAAATGCTTGCTAAGTGAATAGACGCGTAGACGATGGATGGATGAGTACAAACAAGGTCCAAGTTCTGAAACCAATTCTTGGTTCTGTCAGGGACTCATGCTTGGTCTGGGGTTCACTTAGGATGGGAGCTTTTTGCTGCTGAAGGTTCTTCAACATAGTCTATTACGCTGGATCCTCCAGAGAAACAGAACAGAGAGGGATAGAGATTTATTGTAAGGAATGCGCTCGCGTAATTATGGAATCTGGCAAGACTCAAGATCTGCAGGGTAAGTCTGCAAGCTGGAGTCTCCGGAGGGCTGGTAGTATGAGTTCAGATAGTATGATAGTACGGTTCAGAACCCAGCAGACTCAAGACCCAGCCAGAGCCAATGTTTCTGTTTGATTCTGAAAGTGGGAAAAAGCCAATATCACAGTTAGAAAGCCATTAGGCAGGAAGGATCCTCTTTTACTTGGGTTAGGATCAGGCTTTTTGTCCAGTTCAGGCCTTCAGCTGATTGAATGAGGCCCACCCATACTAGGGCTTAACTCAGCGTACTGACCCAAATATGGATCTCATCCAAAAACACCCAGAGTAATGTTACACCAAATACGTGAGCAATCTGTGACCCAGTCAAGTTGACACATAAAGTTAACCACCACACTTAGGCATGGAGAACGCTCCATGCAGAATGGATCGTGGGTTAAAGCATCAAATGAATTGGTTTAAAAAGTCCCCTCCACCTAACAGACTTCACGACTCTAGGACGTATAAGGTAACACACAAGTGAAACAGACACTTTTGAAGAACTCACTGAAAAATAGTAAGTCTTCTGTTACGGTAGCATTAAATATGAATGCAGCCCAGACGGAGGCTGGCTGACAAGCCCAGGGCTGTGCCTGAGTGTTCCCTTGGTACAGTCAGAGTTGTTACAGCCCGAGGATTCTAACCATGTGTGAGATTGTTTTTCTCTTCTTTTGTTCTGTTTTGTTTTTTCCTTTCTCTGACACGGGTCTGTTGGAGTGGATTACTTTGTTTCGCTGAGAGGCCCTTGGGTGCCCTAAGCATTCTAAATGAGGGGGCGAGCAAAAGCAAGGACAAAGGTTGGAAAGGGCTGTCTTGCTGGCAGAGGGGAGGCCTCTCGTGGCTCTCGCTTTGGCCCTTGACCTCATCTGCTCATCTCCGGTGTGTCTCCATCTCCTCTCTTCCTCTCTGGGTTTTTTCAGGCATCACACATGTGCAGATGCCAACGGACACCTATAGGTGGCAGCAGCCTTCTGAGACAGCAGACCAAAGCCGGATCTCTCCCCTCCACGGGTTCTTAGCAGCCCTGGGGCTGCCTCTCTGGGAAAGCAAGCAAGAGGCGCTGTCCTTGTACGTGTCTAAATATTTGTTATTCTAAATGAAACTCACGTTCAGGGTGGAGGGAAGGACAGGGGCAGCTCTCATCCTTTCAAACTTCTGGTTCTCAAATATTGACAGCAGGTGCAGCCCTCGTCTGCGATGGGGGCTTCCACCACGTGTCGAGCTCTTGCCGTTTCCCAGAGGCAAAAGCGCGAGAGCAGAAGGAGGCAATCCACCAGGGCCCGCAGTCAGGTAAGCGCAGATGTCCCCGTAGATGTATCTTCCCGACATCGGAAATAAAGATAATTGATGCACAGGAAACGGAACAGGGAGCCCGTTTGCCCCAATGCAGACGGCTTCTCCTGATAGAAATGTGTCGCAGAGGGCATTACACGTGTGAAGGTTCAATGACATCACATCAAAACATGGCCCTTCCCAAGAAAAACAGCTGGTATCAATCCTCTTGAGCTTGTCTTTCCACATTTGACGCTGCGCTCCCTGGAGAGCCCTGTGGGGCGGCAGGAGCAAATGGGACACGGAGGAAAAGTGGGTTCACCCTGCGGGGATACCTGCGACCGTCCAGGACATTTGTTCAAGCACTTCACTGACGAGCAAGCCAGAAGATCCAAGCGAGTGCTTTCCCCTGCGAGTCAGCTTCCATCGGGTATTGGGGGTGCATCGGCAGCCCTCCCTGACCCCGCGGCGAGGCTCCGAGAAGCTAGCTTAGGGGGACACGCACCGTTCTCTGAGCTCTCTGGGTGGGTGTGTCTCCCAAATAGTTTATTTTTGAATAGGTAACTCACACCCGCAGTTTAAAAAATTAAAAATAAGTCAAAAGGAACACAGTGTAGCGACTCCTTCAAATACCTGCTACCTGTCTACAGGTTACCACGGTCATGAATTTTCCATGCATTCTTCCAGGGCAGGAATGCCATAAAATAAAGGCGTACAAATAAAGGGATGCATGCAGGATATGATAATATATATCCTTATTTTCTTCCTCTTTGACTCCAAAAGGGAAACTCCATTCACACAGTTCTTCATCTTGCTGCTTCAAAGAATGCTACAGCGTGGAGATCTTCCCATATCAATATCTAGAAAGTTCCTTTAATCTGGTGTACCGTGGCAGATAGCTTCTGATTCGCGCACGTCAAAGTGTACCCCGTGTGTTATTAACCACTTTGCCGTTAGTAGATATTTTGGTTATTTTCAATCTTTTGTAATTACAGACAGTGCTCTAGGTAAAAATCCTGAGACACATCTTTTCAGCATCTGCTGGGACACCTGCGGGAGAAATGGAAGGGTAACTGCTGGCTCTAAGAGCCGATGTCTTCTTCATATCCTTGCTGCACATTCACATGACTCCCCGACTTCTTACGTTAAAATCCTAACCCCAATGTGATGCATTTGGAGGTGAGACCTTTGGGAGGTGATGAGGTCAGGAGGGCAGAGCCCATATGAATGGTCTCCTGTAGGAGACCCAGAGAGCTCACTCGCCCCTTCCTTGTGCACAGAAGGAAACAGCCATCTGTGAATCAGGGGGTGAGTCCTCGCCGGACACGGATATGCTGGTGTCTTCGTCTTGGACTTCAGCCTCCAGACCGTGAGAAATAAATTCCTGTCAACAGGCCATCCAGTCCGTGGTGTTCTCTTATAGCAGCCCGAATGGTTGAACACAGTCCTTTCTTCATGTTGCAAGGTTTTCTTCACCTGTGTCTTGCCTATTTTGTGTTAAAGTAATTCCTATTTTACTCTTGGGTCGCTATTGTAAAAGGGGTTTTTGCCTTCATTATATCCGCTCACTGGCCAATGTTAATATAGATGAAAGCCACTGATTTCTTTTTTTTTTAAAGATTTTATTTATTTATTTATTTGACAGAGACAGCCAGCGAGAGAGGGAACACAAGCAGGGGGAGTGGGAGAGGAAGAAGCAGGCTCCCAGCGGAGGAGCCCGATGTGGGGCTCGATCCCAGAACGCTGGGATCACGCCCTGAGCCGAAGGCAGACACTTAACGACTGCACCACCCAGGCATTGAAAGCCACTGATTTCTATACAATAATTTTGTACTTTATTTTAGTAAGTCTCTTCTAATTTTTAAAATTGATTAATTGGTTCACTCTTGTTTGCCAAATACCCAGTTTTATTGTCTTCTGCATATAAGGATGGTTTTACATTGTCTTTTCCATTTTTAAATCTGAATTTTCTTTTGTCAAGTTTCATATTTAATTCTACAGTGAAATATTAAACAATAATATTAGTGGGCATCCTTAATTTAATTTGGGTGTTTAGTGGAAATGCCTCTAGCGCTGGCTTTTGAACTGAGACACACATATTTTGTCATGTTAAAGTAGTCCCTGTGTTCCGACTTTATTATTTTCATGAAGAACAGTTATTGTATTTTTTAAATGCCTTTTGTGAAACTAGGTAGATAATCATATGAATTTTCGATTACCATGATAAATTATATTAGATTTACTGCTGTTGAATCACCATTAGATTTCTAGCCTGCTATGATTATAATTCCTTTAATGTGTTGCTGAATTCTGTTTGTTGATATTTTATTTATGGTTTTGGAATTACTATTCGTAAGTAAGGTTTGTAAATGGGATTTTTAAAAATTTCTTCATATTTTGGTATTAATATTATATTTACTTTAAAAAAATAATTGGGAGAGTTTTTTTGTTTGTTTTTTTTTAAAGATTTTATTTATTTATTCAACAGAGACAGAGACAGCCAGCGAGAGAGGGAACACAAGCAGGGGGAGTGGGAGAGGAAGAAGCAGGCTCCCAGCAGAGGAGCCTGATGTGGGGCTCGATCCCACAACGCCGGGATCAAGCCCTGAGCCGAAGGCAGACGCTTAACCGCTGTGCCACCCAGGCGCCCCAATTGGGAGAGTTTTTTAATGCTCTGCAAGCATTTCTGTAACCTTGAAATCACCTGCTCTTTAATTTTGGTAAGAATTTCCCTGTGACACTATCTGGCTCTTTGTCATGTCTCTGATTGTTCTATGGAAATAAGCCATTTAAAATTTGTTTCTCTATTTTGTCTGGTGTCAGCTTTGGCAGGTTACATTTTCCTGGAAAATGTATCCATTTCCTCCAGGTACTCAAATAATTTCCAGAGTTGAGCCAAATGGTCTCATATTATTCTTCTAATTTTCTCTGTTTCTTTGTTCCCTCTTTTGTTTCTTATTTTTTATATTGAATTTTTGCCCTTTATAAAGGCAAGGGTAGTTTTTCTTTGGAGTTTTACCCAGCAGTTTATCAGTTTTTCTTAAAAATAGTTTTTGAATTTACTTATTAGTGCTACTGTTTTCCTGTCTTCTAACTCATTAAATTCTTTATGAGCCTTTAATAGGCTTTGTCTTTCCTAAAGCTTAAGGTTTAGGACCTTCACTATTTTTTTGAGTAAGATACAAAGTGTTTGTCTTCCATCATTACTGACATAGTTTTTAATGTTATGGAGATTTTATTACTTGCTTTAGCTGCACTCCATGCATTCTCATATGTGGTGTTTCTGTTACAGTTATATCTCAGACCAGCGCTATCCCATAGAACTTTCTATATGTGCACTGTCCAGTATAAGAACTACTAGCCACCTGTAGCTATCAAGCTATTGAAATGTGACTAGTATGTATGAAAGAAGAACTCAGTTTTTAATTTAATAGTAAGCAGCCACACATGGCTATTGTTCACCATATTAAAGCTTACCTAGACATTTTTTTTTTTATTTAATGATTTTTTATTATATTATGTTAGTCACCATACAGTACATCCCCGGTTTCCAATGTAAGGCTCAATGATTCATTAGTTCTGTATAACACCCAGTGCACCATGCAATACGTGCCCTCTTTACTACCCATCACCAGCCTATCCCATTCCCCCACCCTCCCCTCTGAAGTCCTCAGTTTGTTTTCATAGTCCATAGTCTCTCATGTTTCATTCCCCTTCTGATTACCCCCTTTCTTTATCCCTTTCTTCCCCTACTGATCATCTAGTTCTTATGTTCCATAGATGAGAGAAATCATATGATAGTTGTCTTTCTCTGCTTGACTTATTTCACTTAGCATTATCTCCTCCAGTGCCGTCCATGTTGTAGCAATGTTGAGAACTCGTTCTTTCTATAGCTGAGTAATATTCCATCGTATATATGGACCACAACTTCTAATCCAGTCATCTGTTGAAGGGCATCTTGGCTCCTTCACGATTTAGCTATTGTGGACATTGCTGCTATGAACATTGGGAGCGCATATGGCCCTTCTCCACTGTCTGTATCTTTGGGGTAAATACCCAGTAGTGCAATGGCTGGATCATAGGGTAGCTCAATTTTTAACTTTTTAAGGGACCTCCACACTGTTTTCCAGAGTGGCTGTACCAACTTGCATTCCCACCAACAATGTAGGAGGGATCCCCTTTCTCCACATCCTCTCCAACAATTGTTGTTTCTTGCCTTGTCTATTTTTGCCATTCTAACTGGCGTAAGGTGGTATCTCAGTGTGGTTTTGATTTGAATTTCCTTGATGGCTAATGATTTTGAACATTTTTTCATGTGTCTGTTAGCCATTTGTATGTCTTCATTGGAAAAGTGTCTGTTCATATCTTCTGCCCATTTTTTGATTTGTTTATTTGTTTCTCGTGTATTGAGTTTCAGAAGTTCTTTGTAGATCTTGGATACCAGTCCTTTATCTGTAGTGTCATTTGCAAATATATTCTCCCATTCCTAAAGCTTACCTAGACATTTTATACTTTTCATTTTTATCTCCCTTTTATCCAGAAATTATTGAAAAGATGAGATTTTAAAAAATATTCTCAAGTTTAAGACCTTTTAGTTGTCCAATTTTATTAACTACTAGTCTTACTGCACTATGATCAGAAAATGTTGCTCTCATGGGTGGGACTGGAGGAGATTATGTTAAGTGAAATAAGTCAAGCAGAGAAAGACAATTATCATATGGTTTCACTCATTTATGGAACATAAGAAATAGGAAGATCGGTAGGAGAAGGAAGGGAAGAATGAAGGGGGGGTAAACAGAAGGGGGAATGAGCCACAAGAGACTATGGACTCTGGGAAACAAACTGAGGGTTTCAGAGGGGAGGGGATGGGGGATGGGCTAGCCCGGTGATGGGTATTAAGGAGGGCACGTATTGCATGGAGCACTGGGTGTTATATGCAAACAATGAATCATGGAACACAACATCAAAAACTAATGATGTACTGTATGGTGACTAACATAACATAATAAAAAATTTTAAAAAAAGAAAGAAAAAGAAAATGTTGCTCATGCTTTTGGTAGTTTAGGGGATTTATTTAGGATTTCTTTGTGAATTCTAGTGTCTAGGCTATTTTCATGAGAGGGGCCAGGCCCATTTTAAACAAGCATTCATTCTCTATTTTCAGGATAGAATGTTAGATACGTATCAGTCAATCAGATAATGCTATTTAAAGCCTCCATATTCATCATTTTGTTTGCACTGATCTGCCTTGAATGAAAGAGACTCATTAAGATTTCTTACTACTAGTTTGCTTCTGTTTACTTTTCTTCGTATCTCTTTTCATCTATTTCATAAATGTAGCTGCTATTATTTATTTAGTGTAAGATAATATGTTTTCCTTTTTTTTAAAGATTTTATTTATTTATTTGAGAGAGAGAGCGAGAGAGAGCATGAAAGGGGGGAGGGTCAGAGGGAGAAGCAGCCTCCCCGGTGAGCGGGGAGCCTGATGCAGGGGCTCGATCCCAGGACTCCGGGATCATGACCTGAGCTGAAGGCAGACGCTTAACCGACTGAGCCACCTAGGTGCCCCAAGAAAATATGTTTTCACTGTGATTTTACAAGTTAGCATTTTAAGGTGTCCTTCTTTGTCTTCTTCTGGCCTGAATCCTACCTCATCTGATATGAAGGCTTGTGATCCCGCCTCCTATTCATTTACATGTAACTAATCTATCCCTACCCCAACCTTTTTTTCCTGTTGAAGATGGGTTGACTCTCCGTACTTTCATGCTCATGCTTTCTGCAGGACTATTCTTAGGAGTGTCAGTTTAGTCTAGCATAGAGTTGAGTTCTTTTATGATCCAACCTAAAATCTTTTATATTAATAGAGAAGTTGAACTCCTTTATATTTACTGATATGATAGATACATTTGGCTTCAGTCCCACCTATTATGTTAGGTCTTTGAGTTCACAAAGGTCTTCTGCTGCATGGTCTGTTTACTTCACTGGGTGAGTAGCACTTGCATCAGGAACAGAGATCTAATCATTTTGTCGTTGCTTCAATGCTTGGCTGCCCTTACAATTGCAGTGTTGTGTATTACCAGGAGAACTCTGTGTAGTCCTTAACTACGAGCTCCTCTCCGCTCTCCATGACCCAATTGCAGTTAATAATATTACCCTTCTCAGTACTTAACCAGGAACTCTTACATATGCTAGTGCTTGTATTTCCCAGTTTGTGAGTTTCAAGCAGTCTTTCTGGTTGGCGGTGGATACAGACAAGGCAATCAGCAACCCCACTCCACTTCTCCCATGCTCTCCCTCTGCCTCTCCCATTTTGGCCAGTCCCTGCACGTGGACCTGGTCTGGGAACAGAATAGTTACGTTTATCCTGTCCCACTGACCCTCCATGCTCACCTCATCTCTACAGTTTGACATACTCACCCATCACTGTGAGACCTTTCGCTGATCTCTTAGCTAAATAAAGTACATCCTTTGGGTATCTCGGTTGTGGCATGTTCAAAACTGGTGTTCTGTTTTCCTTATAGGAGAAAAAGAGCTTGGCCTGATGTAAACCCTTGGCTCACAATTTATTTCCTTACATGTCTCCTGAGTGTGGCTCCACAGTCTTACGATCTTTGAAGCCACAACTATTTCTTCGCCCATGTTAGTGACCATATTTTGCCTGGCTACCCAAAGTTTTCTTTTTAAAAAGTCGTTTCTAAAGTTCAATAATTGCACTAGATTGTATTTTTAGGCTGACTGTTTTTAGTCCCTATTTTCTGGCTCCCAGTCGGCCCACTCCGTATGCAGATTTCTACCTTTATTTTACTTAAATTATATCTTTGCATATTTGTTCTAGTCAATTCCTCTTCGTTAGCTCTACTTTGCTTCTCATTTGTATCTTTGATCTCTCTAATGCTTTAAAAATATCTGTTACTATTTTATTTTATTCAATTCTTCTCATTTCTTTAGGCATCTCTTTAGGTTCCTTGGGACGTTTTCTGTCTTCTCTCTTGTGATCTTCAGATTTCCTTTCCATTTCTAGAATGCTTTAGTGTTTCTCTTCTATTTCGTTTCTGAGTTCTGCCCATGTTTTATAACTTACAGTTTCCTTATATTCCTTCCCAAATTCTGAAGTTTCTACTTTGTGTTCTTCCTTCTTAGAAGCAATTGCATCCTTAAGCTCTTTAAAATCATGGTAAAATGATTGGTCATTATTTATCCTTGTTCAGTGGCACCATTTTTATGATGAATATTCTACATCAGTTGGAAAATGTTGAAGATCTTTTCCACGCTTTGATTCACTTTTTAGTACTTTCTTTATTACTGATCTTTGAAAAGTTGACTTTTTTGACCCAGCTGTCCCCAGAATATTCCTACAAGTGGAAAAGGAACAGATCATTTTCCAGGCTTTACAAAGAGGGCTTCCTTCTTCGTTGCCACAAAAACTGACTGCTTTCTGCAAATACTGTCTTTCCACATGAGTTTCCATTTCTCCTCTGCACATCTGAACCAGCCTGAACCCATCATGCTTTCTACGACCAGCTGTCCTCATGCTGGCACAACACATCCGTTGTTGCAAACAAGAGATACAGCTCTCACACTGACTATCGGTAGTGTTTGGGGGGGCTTTTTTTAAAATCTGCTTCTTATGGTTCCACTCTCCACTCACTGAGCTTCTTATTTTCATTTCCTCCCATCTGCTTCTGCCTAATCTTGGGCTTTTGGAAGTTCTATAGGTATTTTGGCACCTGAAGATTAGCTGACGTCTAAATTCCATGGACAATGGAAGTTGTAGGATTTTAAAAATTCTCCTGGTTGCTTTTGTTTGCTTTTCCAGGAGAAGGGAAAAACACCAATCTATGGTCATGGTCATAAGAAAATCTCTTTGAGTTTTTTTTTTTTTAAGATTTTATTTATTTATTCGACAGAGATAGAGACAGCCAGCGAGAGAGGGAACACAAGCAGGGGGAGTGGGAGAGGAAGAAGCAGGCTCATAGCGGAGGAGCCTGATGTGGGGCTCGATCCCACAACGCCGGGATCACGCCCTGAGCCGAAGGCAGACGCTTAACCGCTCTGCCACCCAGGCACCCCTCTCTTTGAGTTTTTAATGGAGTCTCTGATTCCATCATCCTATCTTCTCCTGTCACCCATTATTTTTACTCCTCCATATGCAACTTTTTTGCCACCATGTGACTATCATGGAGAAGTTCTTCAACCTGCCTGGCGTGGATAAGCCCGTGAACCTCTTCCCTCCAAAAACCGCATGTCTCACTGTCACTTTTCCACATCAATTTATTTCCCACCTTGAAAAAAATTTTCCCATTCCCTTCCTTAGTTTACAATCCATTTGGAAATACATAATATATCAAACACACATTAACTAAACTATCATCTTTTTTATTGTCTGTAATCACTACTTGATACCAACATCAGTTCATGCTTATTTCCCAACAAACGGTCATTCAACAGTGCTACTTGTACAAATAGCCTTCCTTGATTTCAGGGAAGTTTATGATCTGTTGAAATCCCCTGCTTCTTTCTATCATCAATGAATTAAATTAAATTCAAATAATGAAATACAAATAATAATAGGCAGCCATGAATGTAGGTTGAGCACGATGTACCAGCCAGTAGCTATTTTTATCAAAATAGCCAAGAAGACAGCAAGCCTTGAGCTGTGGTTTCAGCTCTCATTTCCTGTGCGCACTCACACGCATTGTCTGTCCTGACTCCCTGCCTCCCCTTCTGTCAAAGGAGGGGGTTGGTGTTCTGCAATCCACCCCACCCCCCTCCCGGTATTCAGCAAGCGCCTGCCCAAGGGCTTAGGCAGCACAGCAGCACAGCACAAATTGCGGGCTGACCGGCCAGCACAGCAGAGAAGCTCCATGAGTCCCTCCTCTACCCACGCGACGGATGCCTTCCCTGGCTCCCGTCCCCAGATGCCCCTCCTCCCGTGCCTACTTTGGTGGGTCACATCTTCCCCCCTGCAATTAATGCTGCATGAAGACCACCTGTCTCTTTCCAGTGTAACTTCACTGCAGGCCTTCTGTTCCGGATTTCGGATTTCGTGTGAGTCTGCAGGCCGCATCTACCCTACCCCCACGCTCATAGGAAGCCCCAAGTCCCAGAGCGGGAGTCCAGGTAAGGCTCTCTCTCCCTCATTCTCCCGCTTACGTAGCAGCTCCCGGTCCGTAAATCTACACAAATGCTCACTAGCGTGTCCCAGGACTTCATCCCTGGTATTTCCAGGGATGACGATTTTGGTTTTCTTCTTCTTTTTTTTTTTTTTAATTTTTATTTATTTTTATTTTTTATAATAATTTTTTATTATATTATGTTAGTCACCATACAGTACATCCCTGGTTTTTGATGTAAAGTTCCATGATTCATTACTTGCGAATTCATTCTTACTTAAAGAATGCTTTTAGAGACAAACGAATGTCTTCTCTTTCGTCCTATGTGTTATGTTTAACTTATAGACTGGCACTTCAAATAGCTTCTAGAGAACCCTCTGTCTCGGCCTCTCTCTCTCTCTCTCTCTCTCACACACACACACACACACACACACTCATACACACACAATGTACACACCTCCCAGGAAACGGAAATTTGCCTCCATTCAGGATGCTGGAACAAAGCTCTAAGATTTAAAATAGTTTCTGCTACTCAGATTGTCTACACCAGGAAATGAGTACAGCATCTACGACACCCACATTTCTTTTTTCAAAATCAGATTGTGAACAAGTGGGAGTCAATCCTCCTTGAATACAATTCTTGGAAGTCAGAAATCTCAATTATGGCTGTTCCCCCATGAAAGGTTTTGTGCTAGTAGGTAAGTAGTTTATCTCCGTGGCAACCAGAGGAGCAGAATTCGTTTTTCCTGATAGTTTTTTCTTTTCTATACCTCATGTATAAAAGAATCAAAGTTAAAGGAAAACATCTTGACACCCCACAACCAGTCATTTACTGTGTTGGTGTTAGGACAGGGGCTCCCCCACTTGAGGGGTTGGCTGGCTTTTACAATGTGGTGCATCAGAGTTTCAAGAGGGTGGTGACTTTGTTTCAGACTCAATTTCTCGCTGGCTAGCTAGATGACTTTGTGCAGATTCATTTCTCAACTCCCTTGTATTTGAGTTTCCTCACAGGTAAAAATTTAAGTCAATTCTACCTCAGGAAAAGCCAAGAGGATACATTACGTAAGGAGGGAGAAATCGCCTACTGGTATTGAACATGGAGGAAGCACTCAAAATATTCGTCTCTTTTTTTGTTCTTTTCCTCGGTAGACTTTCTGACTGTAGCTGGTAGTTGCTATTCCTACCTGTTGGTTCCCAAAGAGGAAGCACGTCCCAGTCTCTTGGTGAGGACTCTGGGTCATTGATGGTGCCAGAGCCCTACAACGGAGTCAGAGATGGGTTGGCCCACTTAGCTAATTACCCACGAAATACCGTGTTCTCTCAGAGAAGCAATCGGTGCTGTGTGCTACTCTCACAAAAGAGAAAGCCATTCTCTCACCATGTGGTTCCCAAGCATAATGAAGAAAAACTGGAGAATAATTGGGGTGGTTACTATGTCTCACTTAATATTGTGTGGAAGAAATGTATGGAATAACAGTCTTGAAAGAGGAGTGTCTACCTCTGTGTCTGGGGACCTTGAGCCCAGCCAGTCAAACATGGAGAGTCAAAGAGTTGGAGTGAAGTTCACTCAGAGCAACAGGTGGACCCAGAATTCCAGGTAAAACACCAAATGAGTTGAAAACTGAAGTATATATTTGAGGCTCCATCTCTCTGTCTCTGCCCAATCAACTCAGCAGTCCTAGTCAGAAACCTCAACAATCAGAAGAGAACCATGTCAATATTAGTGGCTTGGTTTTAGGATACAAATGGGTTCATCTGTTTCTTTTTCAAATGCTACTTGTTTTCTCTCTAAAATGTGAGCACGTTAGTGGCTTTATTTAATTATAAAAGTAATAACTACTCATTGCAAAATAAATATTCATTGCAAAAAAGCAACCAGAGGTAACAAAAAAATAGAAAGAGAGAAAGGATAGAGGGAGCGTGGAAGGAGAGAGGGAGGGAGGAAAGAAGAAAAGATGGAGGAAGAGGAAAGAAAAGGAAAGGAAAAGGAGAAAAGAAATACTTACTGGTAATCTTGTCACCCAAGTTAACATTATCAGGTGGCTTCTGAGTACAGAGCACATTAATTTTATATTCTCCACATAAACTGGCACATTTACTCAGCAAATATTTATTGAACACCTGCCATATACCAGGTCCTTTTCCTCCATTAAGGGCCACCAATCTACTAGCTTGACCGACAAATCCCCAACAGTGATACACATGAGAAGTTCTCTCCAAGAGAGTAGCCGAAGATGACAAGAGACACTACCCAGGACAGACCTGCACCTCAGCCTTGACAGAAGAGGGCTGGGAGGTTCCCAGAGGAGAGAACTTCCATCTGAGTTCTAAAAGGCAAAGATGAGTTAGTCAGGTAAGTGAGAGAAGGGGAAGGGGGCCACACAGGAAGGCATCAAGGAGCAAGGTCAAGAAACATGCTCCCATCAGGAAGCATGGTTGTCCCTTCACAGAACTGCCTTTCGTAGGGCTACTGTGTAGGGTATAGGGTAGAGTTGTTGCCAGAAGTGAGGCCAAATAGAAGTATAGGAACAAGATCATAAAGGAATTTGTCATCCTAGAGGTTTTGATTTTTTTTTCTCATCTGGTAGATGACACACGATGTACCAGAATTAGAATATTCTAGAATGTTTAGTGCTCGCGTCAGCAGCACATATACTAGAATATTCTAGAATGTTTAGAATTTAGATTGGTTTTGAGTTATCAGCCCCATTCTATACAGACATGCAAGGCACATACGCATGCGTGAATCTATACCTATTCTCACTGTTACAGTAATGGGTGAAGTTCCCATCAAGCTCCAAATATTTCACCTGAGTCACTGTTGCACAGACCTGTCCATTAATATTCTCATGAGGATATTACCAATATGGTGGAACAGGCTCTGCTGTATTGAAAAGTGGTAGTACAGTATCGCAGCTAGCAGTTGGACTCTGGAGCCAGGTGGCCCACATTCATACGTGCCGGGCCAGGTGACCTTGAGGAGACGACTTAGCCTCTTCACGTGGCAGTTTTGCCAACTGTAAAACAGAGGGCATAGCAGTCCTTCCCTCTTAATATTAGAAGGTGGCGGGAAGTGAATTAACATAAGGCCCTTAGAACCAAGTGCCATACAAATGTTAACAATGACCGCCTCTTCCCCCCACTGTTTTTGTATCAAAACTGGATTGTCAGCCTCTGGCCGAATGGTCAGGCAAGTTCGATATGGCAAGAAGCAAGGATGGGGTAAGCCACTGGTCTGAAATAATGGAGGGCCGGTCGTCATTTCACCTCTGAAGTGGGAATGTGGTCAGATAGCCTCAGGAGCTCCTAGCCCTAGAATGATGGCGGTGCGTGTGTTCTCTTGGTCGGGACTCTACAGACAACCTCTGAAATATCGATTAGAGTTAATGAATGCAGATAATAATGAAAAAGAAAACAATATTGCCAATAACGCTTGTAATATCACCTTCAGGTAAAAATACAGAAAGCTCTTTATTTGGGGTTAGACAGCAAGTCTCCATACAGATCCATTCAGCAAGTAAATACTATTCCAACCAATTCTTTCCTTCTGGTTTAGTGGGATAAAAAAACAAACACACACACCCCACCCCCAAGAAAATAGGCTATTTGTGCTTTCTGTAGCTTCGATTCTGTACCTTCATGGACAACATGCCCATCAGCTAGAGAATCAAGCTTAATAATTTTTTGAAGAACCGTGATCAATGCAACTTCTATGCATCTTTCAAATTTCACCTTACGACATCACTTTTTCAATAAAACGTCTCCAACCCCAGGGTTAGATGATGTGTCTTAAATTATAACCCTACAAAACTCCAAACTCTGCTTTTGTGAGATCACTAAAATTTAACCAAACTATTTCAGTATTTCCTTGTCTAATGCCCAGCTCACCAGGCCCTGGCGGAGGGTAAGCTCCCCGTGGGTCCTCACCAAGTCGTGGCTGGACACCCACAGGCCTTCACGAGCAAACGCGTGCATGAAAGATCATCACAGCTCAGTAGTGGTATCTTCAGAATCACCTCTGGATAGTGATTTGGGGAAGGGAACTGACGGCCATCTCAGAGAAACACGTAAGTCTATCTTTAAATGTTTCTAGTTTTTGGAGCTCCTAGGCAGGACGAAGAGTTTGCAACTTCCAGTTGCATCTGTGAAGCAATTGCGCATGCCCGGCTCTCTCTCATCCCAGAGGATGATTATAAGGGAGCACAAAGGAGGACTGAGGAATTCTCCCCTCAAAACCCTACAAACCAGATGCTGTCCTCTGGGAGTAGACTCGGGTTGAACCTAGCACACACTTGCAAGGGCCGTAAGCTCCCTGGGAATGGCTTGTTGACTTAAAATGACAAACTTGGACCCTGAAGTCTCATCTCAGTCAGATCCTTCCCTCCTCCCAGGAAGCCCTGCTTCTTATGGTTTGGTTCTCCCCAGGCTTTCCTCCCAGCACGGAGAGGCACATGGTAAATGAGGAAGCGTGTGTGAAATAGTTCACATGATAACCAATGTGTTGGGGAAAATGAGGTCAGGGGAGGCCCGACTGATAAGACAAAGAACTGAAGGAACGGGGAGAAGGAACGCATGGAAATACCTAACTCAAAGAATGATGTGGACTATAAAGCATCATAGAGTTAATGATTATCATTTCGTTATTTGCCCCGAGAGGAAAATGATCAACTCAGAAAGCTTGCTAACGTAGCGTCCACGTGAAGGCTTAGGGTTAGGGTTCCATATCACTCTTGGGACCCGTGCAGGTTTGTCTGCAGCAGGTTGGAACATGTTCAGCGTTATCACGGCAATGATGATGATGATGATGATGAAGACAGTTCGAGGTTCATGCCAGAGTGCCCGTGCCCTGGAGGGGTGCTTGGGGACACCAAGCAATGGCAGGCTTCATAGATCCTGGGCAGGATCAGGATGGCTGGCCCCAAATCCTGCCGGGGCGGCCCTTGTCACTCTGCCTTCTCTCTCAGAAGACCAAAAAGGGGTTAATTCCACTTCCTGCCCCTGTGGGTTCTAGCCTGCAGACTGTTGGGGGGGCTCTAGAGGAGGAGACAGCCTTCGGTGTGTAGGAATCACGCCTTGCTGCACACTAGAATACCCCGGGAGCGTCTACAACTTCAGGGCCGGCTTGGTCCCCACACTAATTAAAGCAGAACCTCTGAGGCTGAGACCCAGATAGCAGTGTTTTTTAAGTCTCTTCAGGAGAATCCAGAGCCAAGCAACAGTGGTGTGCGGGAGCCAGCTCCCACCAGCTCAGGAGAATATTTCACGTGCCTCTTTCTGTGATAGAAGAAGGAATATAGCTGGCATTTGTCCTCAGGTCCTGGCACAGAGCTCCACAAACTCTTGGAATTTTTTGAGTAATAGGAAGATCTCTTGTTACTCATAACAAGCCCCTGGACAACCTACCTGAGTTTGTACTAATGAGATGACTCACGATGAGCCCTTTTATCGCTTCAAGGGAAGGTCTGGCTACACTAGAAAGACCAAGCATGTCAACAGAGGGCTGGAACTTTCAGCCACTCATCCGACCTCTGGAGGAGGAGAGGAACTGGAGACTGATTTCCTCATGTGGCCAACGGTTTAATTTGTCGTGCCTATAGAATGAAGCTCCATATAAAAGTCTGGACCCCAAGGCTCAGGGGAGCTTCCTTTCCTGGTTGGGGACCATATCAATGTACAGGGAGGTGGCCCCTTTACAGGAAAAGAAACTCCCGCACTTAGAACTTGCCCTATGTACCTGGTCATTTGACTATTCATATATATCCTTTATAATGAAATGGTAATCATTTCCTCAGTGATCTCCTGAGTTCAGTGTGCCATTTTAACAAATTATCAAACCCGGGGCAACTGTGGGAAGCCCCACATCTGTAGTCAGCTAGGCAGAAGGGCTGATGGCTGGGGGATGCCTGGAATTGCTGGCTGGTGTCTGAAGCCGGAACAACCTTGTGAGGGATTTGCCCTTAATCTGAGGGGTCTGCACTTACCCTGGGCAGTTAGTGTCAGAATTGAATGGAATCTTAGGACCCCCAATTGGTGTCAGAGAGTTGGTTCCAGAACATTCTTCCCAACCCGATCTTCAGTGATTCCACATTAGCAGTTTGAAGTCAGCTATGGCGAGAATATTTACGCCATGGAAACTGCAGATCAGGGCTTATCCTTTCTCTGCCTGTGAGAACTGTGGTTAAACCTTCCCAGCACTCCACTGTTTCAGGATCGGTAGCCTCCATCATTAGGTGGTTATTATGAAATGCTGGAAAGAGCTTAGGGGGACATTGTCTTTACTGGGACTTCCCAGTTCACATGCACTCACGTGAGGCCAAGCCTACTCTATGACTGAGGGGCAGCCCTTCTTTTCTCAATCCTCCTGTGCACTCCCGCCTCCACGTGAGGCGTGCCTAACCTGCTTATTACACTGACCGTCAGCCTCTAGGCAAAATTCTACTTGAGAGGACAAGCCTGCCTTGTAATAAATCAGGGAGAAGCCATAACTACTTCTTCATGTTAACTTCCCATGTGTCTCTCTTTTTCCTTTTGAATTGTTTAATTTATTGTAGATCTTCAGAAGTGGATGGGTCCTGTTCACATCTTAGCCTCGGCTTGACTCAAATTTCTTTCTGGGAACTCAGAGAGGTGTTCTCTTCCTTCGGACTTCAGGAAATTCCGTCAAATATTATGTGTTTTCTGAGATAATTAATCCACCAGTGCAATTCCCACTTGGAATTCTCCCTTTCCCCGCTGCCCACTCCTCTTCACATTTTGTTCTCATTTGCTTAATATTTCTTCCTTACTGACCCATAATTCATGTAAGAGCATGAACACGCATCCATTGTCCGGGAAACCACTGCTTGGGAAATCTCTGACCCTTTTCATATCCAGCTTTTCACTGTTCATTTAAAACAGAGGTTCTGTTGTTCTCCCACCATCAGAACATAGGATTTAGTTGCATTCTTAAGGGAGGCTGAAATTTTTACAATATATTGCAAGAATTGGCACACCTAAAGCAATGAATCACACAAACACTTAAATTGGAATATTGAAGGGGGAGAATCAGAAACAAGGGCTAGAAGACATGGAGGCTTAGAAATTTGGTTCAAGGTGAAATGTGACTTCATAAAGGGATAGCCCTCTTACACACAAACACACACCATACACACACACACCCCCCACCTCTTTTTGCAGCTACTCATGGTGAGGCTAAACCAAACCTGCTACATAATTCTCCCAGTTTAAATCTTAAAAATTTACACAATATTCAATTTGGTCCTAGAGTCTGTATCTTCTCTCTCTTTGTGGTATAATGGGAGATTCAATTAGAGTTAGTCTCAAGCAGCACTGTTGACTACAACTTTCCGTGGTGATCAAATAATATTCTGTGCTGCCCAATACAGTGGTCCTAGGCAAACATAGGAAATATGACTACTGCAACTGTATTTTAATTTTACTGAGTAAATTTATATAGACATACGTAACTAATGGTTACCATATTGGACAGCTCAGGTGTAGAGAAAAAAATCACAAACAGGGATTTGGGGGACAAAGTATGTGAGGTATCCCATTTCAGCTTGCTGGGTTGTCCTAATAAAGGACCACAGACTGGGTGGTTTAAACAATAGAAATGTACCTTCTCACAGCTTTGAAGTCTAGAAATCTGAGATTGAGGTGTTGTCAGGTTTGATTCCTTCCAAGGACTTTAAGGGAAGGGTCTGTTTTAAGCCTTTCGTTGGCTTGTAGATGGCCAACTTCTCCTTGTGTCTTCATATTGTCTTCCCTTTGTTCACATCTGTGTCCAGAGGAATCATCTGATAAGGACACCAGTCATATTGGATTAAGGTCCACCTAAATGACCTCATTTTAACTTAATTACCTCTAGAAAGACACTATCTCCAAAGATAGTTGCATCTGAGGTACTAGGGATTAGGATTTCAATATATGAATTTGTGGGGAGGAGGAGAGAGACACAGTTCAACACAAAATAGCACCTTCATTGATTTTTTTGTGGGACTTCTCTCCAATTATAAAATGAGATGAACAGAGCCTACTCTATCTCTTTCTTAGGTTAAAATGAGATTGATAGATGAAACAGTTTTCCATCATTAAAACTTCTTGATGAAGGCAATTGGTAATATTATTACTGTTTTGTTAAGCTTGTTCCTAATTTCTCCTAAGTATTCCTATAAAAAGTCATCCACCTAAAATATGTGGAGATTAAAAAACACGTGCCTGAACAACCAATGGATCAAAGAGTAAATCAAAAGGGAAATTTAAAAATATCTTGAGACAAATAAAAATAGAAACACAACATGTCAAAAACTTATGGGATGCAGTAAAACCAGTAAAACCAGGAGGGAATTTATAGCGATGAAAACCTACCTTAAGAAAAACAAAAGCTCTCAAATAACAACTTAGCTTGAAATCTCAAGGAACTAGAAAAAGACAAATAAATTAAGCTCAAAGGTAGTAGAAGGAAGGAAATAACAAAGATCAAAGTGGAAATAAATGACACAGAGATTAGAAAGACAATGGAAGAGATCAATGAAACTAAAAGTTTGTTTACTGAAGAGATAAACAAAATTGACAAACCCTCAGCTAAATTGACTAAGAAAAAAGAAGACTAAAATAAAATAAAAAATAAAAGTTAACAACTGACAACACAGAAATACTAAGGATCCTAAGAAACAGCTATGAACAAGTATATGCCATGCCAATAAACTAGACAACCTGGGAGGAGTGGATAAATTAGGAATAAATAGAAAGTCTGAACAGACCACTAACAAGTAGGGATACTGAGTCAAAAACTGATCGTACAAAAAACCTGGTGCATGTTGTTAAAATGTCCAAACTATCTGAAGCAGTCTACAGATCCAAGCAATCTCTATTAAAATTCCTAAGGCATCGTTCACAGATGTAGAAAAAACAACTCAGAAATTTGTATGGAATCACAAAATACCTTGATTAGCCAAAAGAATCTTGAGCGAGAGGAGTAAAACTGCAGGCATCACTTACTGATTTTAATTATATTACAAAGCTATAGTAATTAAAATAGTATGGTTTTGGCATCAAAGCAGACATATAGACCAATGGAACAGAATAGAGAACCCAGAAATAAACCCATGCACATTTCTGACAAAGAAGCCAAGAATATACAAGGGGGAAAGGACAGGGTCTTTAATAAATGGTGTTGGAAAAACTGGATATCCACATGTAAAAGAATGAAACAGGACCACTATCTTAACACCACATACAAAATTCAACTCAAAGTGGGATAAAGACTTGAACGTTAAGATCTGACATCATAAAACTCCTAGAACAAAACAGGAAAAAAGCTCCTTGACACTGGTCTTGGCAATGATTTTTTTGGACATGACACCAAAAGCACAGGTAATAAAAGCAAAAATAGACAATAGATGTGTATCTACATCAAATAAAAAGATACACAGCAGAGGAAACCATCAACCAAACTACAAGGCAGCCTATGGAATGGGAGAAAAACCCTGTAATCCATGTATCCAATAAGGGATTAATATCTAAAACCTATAAGGAACTCCCACAGCTCAACAGCAAAAAAAAAAAAAACAAAAAACCACCAACAACAAAAAGCCCCACTCAGAAAACGGACAAAGTACTTGAGTAGACATTTTCCCAAAAAAACCATTCAGATGGCCAACAGGTACAGGAAAATGTACCCGATATCACTAATCACCAGGGAAACGCAAATCAAAACCACAATGAGGTATCACCTCGCACCTGTTAGGATGTCTATTATCTATTATCAAAAAGGTAAGGGACAACAAAAGCTGGAGAGGATGTGGAGACAAAGGAAGCTTTTTACACAGTGTAAAAGTAAACTGGTGTAGCCACTGAGGAAAACAGTATGGAGGTTCCTCAAAAGATTAAGAATAGGATTACCATACGATCCAGTAATCCCACTTTTGGGTAAATGTCCAAAGGAGGCGAAATCATTATATCGAAGAGGAATGTGTACTGCCAGGTTGATTCCTGCATGATTCACAATATCCAAGGTATGGAAACAATTTAAGTGCCCACTCAACAGATAATAGATAAAGACAATGTGATAGAGATAGATAGATAGATAGATAGATAGATAGATAGATAGATAGACAGATAGATAGATATAAATATGAACAAAACGGAATATCATTCAGCCTTAAAAAAAGAAGGAAATCCTGTCATTCATGATAATATGGATGAAACTGGAAGGCATTGGACTAAATGAAATGAGCCAGACAGAGAAAGACAAATACTTCATGGTCTTGCCCATATGTGGAATCTTCAAAACAAAACAAAACAAATCATAAAGTCAAACTCATAGAAACAAAGAATAGAAAAGTGGTTGCCAGGGGTTGGGGGTTGGGAGAAATGGGGAGATGTTGGTAAAAGGGTACAAACCGTCAGTTATAATACGAATAAAGTCAGAGGGTCTAACGTACCACATGGTGGTTATACCTGACGAGCAGTATTGTGTAATTGAAATGTGCCGAGAGTAGAGCTTGACTGTTCTCGCACACACACAAAAGTAACTATGTGATGTGATCGGATGTGTTAATTAACTTGATTGTGAGAATCCTTTCATAAAGTATGCCTATGTCAAATCATCATATTGTACCCTTTAAATATATTATAATCTCGTCATATTTTATGATTTTATCAATTATACCTCAACAGAACAAAAGGAAGGATCTATCCAGAGGTCCCCTCCACACAAATTACCAAGCCTTTGCTGAGTCTCTGTCACCTTACCACCTTTTATTTCCTCTTCAAGTCCTTTTGCTCAGAGCTTCCTCTCCCTTTCTCAGCTTTTCATCAGCCAGGAGAAAAATGACCCCTTTATAGCTACGAGCTAGGTCTGGAGACTGGATCCTCATGGGACAATGTGGGTTGATGTTGGGTAAGACCACCATATTTCACCCATCTTCCTGAATGGTGGGACTTAACCCCAACTGTTAAAGTTCATCTGTGCTTTGAAGCCTACTGGGCTTGATTCTTACGTTTTCCCCTTTTTGTTAAATTTCCATCAGGCAGGTTGAAATTGATGAATAGAAAGACTAAAATTAAATTAATTAGATGGGAGAGGACATATCATGTAATCATATGGTACTGGCTCTGGACTCAGACATACACCCACTCCATCACTTCCCTGCAAGTTATGAAACCCTTTGCATCTGATACTTTAACTACAAAAGAGAAAAGAAAAGAGGTGTGGCGTGCATCACCTAAGACGAGGCATGTAAGGCTTAGCACAGTACCTGGCACATAGAAGACGATTTTCAAGTTAGCTACACCGGGTATTCGTCTTAGAAATCTTAATGTCAAACAAATGGGGGGAGGGAAGGAGCCTAACAGAGTCAGACGCATCGAGAGATTTAAAAAGAGATCATCTGCGAGATCTTTTCTGATTGTCAAGATCTGTAATGCATGTTGTTGTTGTTATTGTCGTTTTTTTAAAAAAAGGATGGAATCACTTCATCATTGTCTGGATTTTGGTAGAATAAGAGCATTGAAAAACATTGCCCATTTGAAGAATTGGAATTCCTAAAGCACTTTTAATTTCCAAGTATGCATGCTTCTCAAGGAGAACTCTCAAAGCACCTGTGGTATTAAGCGTTTCTCTTTCAAGAGAGCAGCATGGTTTCTTTTAGGCATATCCTTTTGCATCATGCATCGCCACGGTGACTTTTTTCCTGATCCCAACATGTGTTCTTACATCGTGTTTAATTTAGGAAGATTATAACCAATGATCAACCCTGGTTCCCACCTGGATTCCTCATCATCTGCCTTCTTGTATGAAGCTTTTGATGTTTTTGTACTTTCAATTTTAGAAAGTATTTTTGATTATCATTTGTGGCCCACAAAAGCCAAGGATCACCCACTTTCATGATCTTTCTCCCTTTATAAATTGTCCCTGATGTCCCATGAAATTACTTTTCCAATTTCTGCCTGCCTGATAGACATAAGATCTAGGAAGGCAAGTTCTGAGTGTGTCTTAGAAATCTTAGTGTGTATCGTATATGCCCCTCGCAGCTCCCGCAATGCTTAGTTCAGATCAGAAACTTGCTAATTATTTGTTAAATTGTTTTGAACTGTTTTGTTTTGTTTCCCCTACTTTGTTGAGTAAAAGGAATGCTATAAGCCACGGGGATAAGAACTAACAAAGAAAGACTGATCTTTCCAGCCCTACCACATCTGCAATATTTTGCATCCTGAAAGACATTACTTGTAAACACCACTGATTCTGTTCACACCCCCCAGGGACTCTAGGGAACTCATTAAGCATCCTCAAGAAAGCAGCTGGTGTCTTAGCTTTTAGGCTGACAATGAAGGAATTAGGTTTAAAGAACTAGGAAGAAGGATGATTGTCTTCGCTGAGACCCCGCCCTCGGTCACCTCCTCAGTGTCCCACCTACCCATGGGAGAATGGAGGAGAGAAAAGGAAGAAGCAAGTCCCAAAGAGTCATGCAGGACTGCAAGCTTTTTACCCACTTAAAAAATGAAATAAAAGCCCGTAGAGAAAGAAAGAGAACCCTTCTTCACCGCAATGTTCTGCCTTAAGCTCTAACCTATAGATAAAGTCAAAGATGGATGGGAGCAACCATTAACTCTGAAAACCTATTCATTGCTTGGATTGCTGCCCCCGTGGGAGGAAAGCCTTGTGGGAGGGAGAGAGCTAGAAACAGTGCACTGCAGAAGACAGGGCTCATTTCTCCCCATCCACGCATCCCTACGGGCAGAAAACAGTCCTAACCCTAATCCTAACTTCAGGGGCAATATATGTTTTTATTATTTAAATGAAGAGAATGCTCGGGTTTCCCCTAAAGGGAAAGTCACAAAGACCTTTTATTTTAATACTTCATGTTCTGGGATTTGCAGGCTTTGGAAAAATTTGATTGCAAGAACTTTCAGAATTCTACTGGGGTCATCAATTCTGTCTGAAGGAAAGAGGATGGGTGGACAGATCAAGACAGGCAAAACTAACAGAAAGATAAACTCTTCCATCCTCAGTATTTACCCAGAGAAGGACCCTGAAGTGGAAATATTGAATGAAGGCATCAGAATCCTCACGTGCCAGGGGAAGACGTGGGAGCTGAGAGGCTAATCAGTTGCCTGTTGAGAAATTCAAACATGGTGTCCTCTTGCTGGTTTCTCATGGGCGCACTGGGGGACTTGGGTTTGCCCAGTGCCAGCAGCTCTAGTGACAGGGTAATGGGGAGGTAGTTTCCATTGTTTCTCTGTCTGTCTTTTAAATAGACACAACAATATCATTATTAACTCCAAAAAATACCGTTTCTTCTGAAGTCTAAGAAAATGTAATGTCCCCTCTGTTCACTACAGAGATTTCCAACAGTGTGAAACCAAATTCTCTGGAAAATAGAGTTTTTACCTTACGAATAGCAATTCACAGCTCAGTGAGTGGCATTTTCTTTTCTTTAAGATTTAGATCAAAGCAAGGATGACTGAAGCTTAGGTAACGTCACATAGTGGTCAGGGTGCTAAGGAATGAGCCCCTGGAGGTGTGTGTCCCAGATCAAGCTTGCCCACATTTTAGCAGTCTTGGAAAAATAACCTCAACTCCCACCCCCCTTGCCCACAAGCCTTGTCTCCTTCATTGCAAAATGAAGACATTGAACTGGGAGTTTCAAACCTCTCCGTAAAGACCTGCAAAGCTCTCCCCGGGTTTGAAGAAAGGAAAAGAAAGAGTCAAGATGCCCTGCTTCTGTCTGTAATATGGCCTGGCATATTTGTGTAAATTTATATTTGAACATGGGATATCTCCCCTTTTAAAAGTTTGAAAACTACTGAATTAGCTGGTCGCTAGGTCAATATCCTCTAATTCTATAACTCTGAGAATAAAGAAATGGCATCATGAAAGAGAGACACTTTATCAGAAACAAGACATTCACATTTGAGCTCTGGGTTTTCATTTCCCAGTGGTGTGACTTCTTTGTATAAAATGGATGATATTGTTAAGTAAGGACAGTGGTAGAAGGACAGGTCAGCCAAACAAACGGTTGGAGTACCACCCTAACCTTGTTTATCCACCATTCTGTGGTTCTTGGTTCCTTTTAGAATGGCCAATATGTCCAGCCCCTACTCACCTTTCTGCCATCATGCAAATAAGAGGCATGCTGTCAGCCACAGAGCTGTGCCCAGAGACCAGACAGACAAATGCACCCGAGGTGCTGCTGTCTGTGATCTGAAAAGGACGTGTACATCTTCTTTTCTGCTCAAAAATAAAGAATAGAATTACTCTGTGATCCAGAAGTTCCACTTTTGTATACGTATCCAGACTAACTGAAAGCAGGGTCTCAAAGGTATACATGTACCCATGTCCACAGCAGCATTATTCACAAGAAGCAAAAGGTAGAATGAGCCCAAGTGTCCAAGGATAGATGAATGGATAAATAAAATGATATATACACAGATGTTGGAATATGATTCAGCCTTAAAAAAGGAAGAAAATTCTTGGGCGCCTGGGTGGCTCAGTCGTTAAGCATCCGCCTTCTGCTCAGGTCATGATCCCAAGTTCTGGGGATCAAGTCCCGCATCGGGATCCCTGCTCAGCGGGGAGCCTGGTTCTCCCTCTGCCTGCTGCTCCCCCTACTGGTGCTCTCTCTCTCTCTCTCTCTCTCTCTCTTTCACCCTGTCAAATATATAAATACATTCTTTTAAAAAGAAGAAAAAAATTCTTTTTTTTTTAAGATTTTTATTTATTTATTTGACAGAGGGAGACAGCCAGCAAGAGAGGGAACACAAGCAGGGGGAGTGGGAGAGGAAGAAGCAGGCTCATAGCGGAGGAGCCTGATGTGGGACTCGATCCCAGAACGCCAGGATCACGCCCTGAGCTGAAGGCAGACGCTTAACGACTGCGCCACCCAGGCGCCCCAAGAAGAAGAAAATTCTGACGCAGGCACAATGTGGATGAACCTTGAGGACATTGTGTTAACCAAAATAAGCCAGTCACAAAAATCCGATTACTGTATGATTCCACTGCTATGAGGTCCCTAGAAGAATCAGATTCATAGACAGAAAGAAGGGCGGTTGCCTGGGGCTGGGCAGGGAGAAAGAGGAGTTATTATTTAATGGGTACTGAGTTTCAGTTTGACAAGATGAAGCGTGTTCTGCACCAGGTTGGTGGCAATGACAGCAAACACTATGAAAGTACCTCACGCCACTACCCGCTCACTTCCACGGGATTAAGATGGTGCGTTTTAGGGTACGTGTATTCTACGATGACTTTTAACAATACTCTCGTCAGTTGTTCCTGTTGATAAAGTGCATCGCCTCCTCTGTCATACCTAGTGTCATCTTGTAGCGTCCTCAAGCATGATCGACCGTGTGCCCGCGCTCCTCAGCTCACCAGACCACAGGCTCTTGTTCCCTCGGGGCAACTAGTCAGAATTGAGGTCCCCAGGCCGATATGTCAGCGGTGGTAGTCAGCTCGGGCTACTATAACAAAACAATATAGACTGCCTGGCTTAAATAGCAGGAATTTATCTTCTCACAGCTCCGAAGCCTGGGACGTCCAAGAGCCAGATGCCAGAAGACTCAATTCCTTGGTGACAGCTCCAGTCCCGGCTTGCAGCCTCCTCCCCGTGTCTTCATGGGGCAGAGAAAATAAGTCCTGCTAATCCCATCATGACGGCCCCACCTTCACGACTTCGTCTAAACCTAATGGGCTCCCAAGGGTCCCACCTCCAACACCATCACATTGGGGGTTAGGGTTTCAACACGTGAATTTGGGGTCGGGTGAGGGGGAACAGAACCATTCCCTTCATAACATTGGCTAAATTTGCAATTTAGGTTATAGAGGAAGTGATAGCCTATAGAGCTTGGAAAGAAAATTTGCCAAAGAACTCCAATGTCTAAAGTCAAGTCTGCCCCTCACGTCCAAAGTAAACCACCATAGTCACGGGAACCACATTAAGTTAGTAAGCATGGTGAATGATGTCAACAACAACCGCTCTGGAGAAATCACTCAATTAATGACCGGTTTTTGTCCAAAATTCCACAACAGATCTTTACTTCCTTGGTTTAAGTTTTGAGCCCTAAGATATTGGAAATACCTTGGGGTGGGCGTAGGGAGGTCTCTAAATGATCATTAGTCATCGACATTTCTTTGGGATCAGACCCCTTCTCCTCCCTTCTACTGTTAGATTTTGACAGGGAATGAGCAGAAGGAAGCAGGAAGGAGAACATTCCAGTCCTGTGGGCAGCAAGGGACCCTGCACAGATAAACATGTCTGGGACACCACAAACCAATGGCTGACTTCACACATTAAACCAGGACTGGCCCAGGAATAAACTCATTTTAGATCTCCCTTCCAACAATAAGATGATCTCAGAATCAATACAGTTGAAATTCATTTCACTAAGCATTGGAGAATGTCTTTAAATCGTGAAGCTCAAAATGAATCCCTAAGAGTTAAGTGAGAAGCATCCAGAATTTTAACTCATTTTCCATGGCATTAAATTACCTTTTGTGCCCTTATCATACCCCTTGGTGCCCTTTACACACACACACACACACACACACACACACACAGAGTCAATTTTGTTGTCAGAGCATTGCTTGCTGAGTTCCCTGTATTTTCATGGTATCATATGGCGCCATGTGGGAACATAATAAAATAAAGATTAAGTGGAAACCATAACGCTTGAAGGGTGAACATGTTTCCATGAGGACAGGCAGATCTTACAACAAAAGTGTGACCTGCGCCTGGTGAGAGCTTGACCTGCAGAAAAAGACCAAACAACCCTTTTATCCTAGAGCCCGGGCATCTGGAAGTCCAGGCACCATCAGAAAGGTAAGTTTTTGTAGGGTCACATTATCTGCAATAAAACTTTTAAATTGCATGTGGCTGTTTCTAGAGGCCCACCGCTTGGCTATCTGCACTTGCCTTTTATGGAGATTCTCTGCAGCTGTCAGCCTAGAGAGAAAGTAATAACCGTCCCGTATCACATCTCGGGACTGGACGCAGTTCTGATGAGGCCCAGGCTCTGGGACTGAGCCGTCGCGTGGCTTTGATTGCCTGCGGGAGCACCGCAGAAATAGAATTTCACCTATTAGAAGAAGACAGCTTATAAAATTGTGCGAGAAAACCGGTACCAGAAGAAAAGCTGGCGGCTCTAAGGAGGCGCTTGGCCCCTCGCTCTGGAGAAAGAAGAGACACGACTGATGCCGTTTGCATTTCTCTTCAGACCCAAATCAATCAGAGCCTTCAAGCCAGATCATCTCCGCGTGCTACCACCAACAGTTTTCATCTAGAGTTATTGATGATTTTGCTTTTAACCAAGAAAAAAGATGAAATGGAGAAAATTGGTGTGCCGGGCCAAGACTTAGACGAGGTGGGAAGATAAGTTTCAAGGAAAAACCAGTCATCAGAATATATCTGGCAACACTTCAGTTGCCATCTTGGGAAACAAAGCATCACACATAATGACACTTTCTAGGTAAGAAAAGCTCACCCATTTAGCACTCAGACTTTCTAAAACCAAACCATATTTGATAGAAGAATAAGCATGAACATAATATCTACTTTTCTTTCTACCCTCAAAAAATAAAGCATCCCGAAAACCTTTAAAGTTTCCTTACTTGTGTACGTAAATATATTATACAAGCATGTCATGACACGTTAATTCAAATATTGCTTTGCATTCCCCATCATTTGTGTCTACATTAAACAGGGTGCTCTGTTCTTCTGTGGGTAGGAGAGCTCGTTTGTTAAGCCTTTGCTGAGTGACAGTCGATGGCTCTGTGCGAACAACTGAGGTACAAGGTATGATGACTTTAGTGCATGGCCTTTGTTTCCTGAATTTAGATTTGGAGCCATGTTCTTGAGAGTTGAAATCTGAGGATATGTGACTTGTAGGTACGTAGTAAAGTGATACTCTCCTGTGTGGGGGTGAGGGACTGTGTGGAAATATCTGGAAATGCCTGTGTGCCACTAAGTGTGCCTTTGAGCTCATGGACGTCTTTTCTCTGCCTGGAATCAGGCTGGCCGCAGAGAAGACTCCCACATTTGCTCTGAACAGCTGGGAAGGGGGGACCAGAGGTCTGCTTCTCATAAACTTGGCCTAGGAGGCCAGCTTTCTGGGATGTGCCTGGCATGGTTGGCTGTGCCTTGGCCAGAATACCATCACCCAAAGTCCAGTGGGACTGTGCCAGGAACCATTAGGATCGACCATTATGAATTACTTTGAGTCTATCAGGGCACTTCCAAAGACAGGGATGAAAACAGGGGTAATTACTTTTTTAAATCCTCAACCTTGGCTTCAACCACTTTTCTCTGTCATCCCCAAGGCCCTGCAACTGAAGAAGCCAGTGTCTCCACTTCCCCTTCGCACCCCCACCCCATCCCTTCACTGCAGTGCAGCCTTGGCTCTGCTCACCATCCCCAGGCAAACCTAAGTTAGCAGGAGTCACCTCCGTGGCCGCCACACCGCCATCTCCTAGAAGCTGAAGCTCTGTCCCCCTCCCCGCACCAGGACCGGGTGCCTGCACTCTCCAACCTGGCCTCCAGGGGGCGCACAAGTCCTCTGCCCTCCTCGGTGCGCGCAAGTTACCTCCCCAGGACTCAAGTTGACCTGGAGAACAGCTGCCGACAAATTATTTCCCGAGTAAAGACCTCCTTCTTCTACCCACAGCTGCCTACGTGCTCTGGCCTGATGCTCTGCCCAATGCCCTCCCCGCCGTCCCCGTGCCAACCCTCTCCGCCCACGTCTAGAGCCCAGCCAGGCCCTGACTACTCCTCCCCAACTTCTCCAGAACGGGCCACTGGGGCTCAGGCCCGCGTTCCAAATGGTGGCACGGGTGACTGTGAGAACGTGCCATTCACTGGGATGGAGTCGTGTCTGAGCCTGCATGCCCTCCCACGTCCGCCCCTCACCCCCGTCCGTGGAGGATCCTGGGGTGAACACACCGTGCATCCCCCCTGACTCCCCGAGCTGCTTTTCCATGGCTTTTGTCCACAGCCCACCTGCCCGTGGCCGTGATAGCCGTAGCCCCATGCCTGCAGTGGCTCAATTCCGATGTCGGCCCAAGACCTCTGAGTTCTTTGTATCATGTCACAGCGTCCATCAGCCTCCCCCAAAAAACAAACACGTTACTAGAAAGCTTTATTTTTTTTTTCTTTTTTCTTTATATTGACTGAAATCTAGAGAACTCTTCATGCAGCTTGCTAGGCAGTTCGTTGAAAGGAAATCACAGGCAACTTGTCACCTTTTCTGATGTCTGTAAAAAAAAAATGCTTGTATTGGAACATTTAGGGCTATATTCTGTTCGAGGACCAGGAACCACTATAGAAGCCACTACTGAAAACGAGAAGAAATGAAATGTACAGACACGGGGGGGGGGGGGGGGAGCTGCTGTCACCACTAAAAAATGGATTGTTTCTTCTTTGCATTGAATCTCATAAAAATATAAAGTTCATATCTTGGAACCCATCCTACAAGAATAGTTTCTGGTGGAGTAAGGTATTTAAGAGTGTGATAAATTAATGATCCAAAGGGGCTGTAAGATTAATTTTATAAACTCCATCCTGGTGAAGGCGGGCTGGCGAAAAAGGGGCAAAAGTTGAAGGAGGGATAAAAGGGAAGAAATGACAAGAAGGAAGGAGAGTAGGAGATAAAACAGCAAACGAAGAGAGGAGTTTTAAGTTAATAGCAAAAGAATAGGGATTTATGAGCAGAAGGCACTGTGCCCGGAGAGCTGAGATGTCACAAGAAAACCTGTAAACGTGGGAGGTTTATGAAAGTAGAACAGAGAGTAAACCAGGCGTTGAATCAGTCAGGCCAAGAAAATAGCCAGGATCCCAATTTATTTCAAAAGCAGAAGCAATCAGAGAGGATCTCCTTGTCCAGTCGCAGTGAGATAATCCCCAAGGAGAAAGAGTAAGTCCCGTGTCCATGCAGAAAACCCCACACGACTGGGTCTATCAATACTGGTATCAGTGAGACTCCCGTATAATCTCTTTCCCGTACAATCTCCCTGCAAGGCAGTTAAGATGTGACACGGACTAGAAGAGAAGCCGGAAGGGCAAACCCTGATGTGGCCGATTCCACCGCAAATGTGCAGGTGGCATCAGTGGCGGTGAGCAGGTGTGGCCATTAACAGTAATGTTTACAAAATCTGAGGCCGCCTATTTCTGCTCTTTAATTTTTTTTGTCAAAATCTTTATATTACATAGCCAAGAGGACCTATAAGTTTTCTAATAAAATGAAATCCTTTGCTGTATCCTATTTTCTGTCCTAGTTCCTGTTTGCCGGAAGCTAATACTTGTAATCTTTTAGCAATTTATTTCGGTATTTCCCTACCTTTTCTACATGCTGATAGATTTGAGATTTAGAGGTTGGTTTTCTACTCTGGATACTAAGGCCCTGCCCTCCTAAGCGCCATGCCCGGTCTACCAAGTGTGTATGTGCACACACACACACACACACACATGCACACACAGGCTCACACACACAGTCCACTGTCATTATTCTTCCAATAGAGAGATGTCATGGTTTGGGGCAGATAAATAAATATTATGAATGTATAAATATTATTCAGAGTTGACCATGTAGGTCCTTATGAAGGTAACCTATTCCTTCAAAAACCTTCTAGCATCGCTAAAGTAATAATTATCTCAGGGTTTCAACATACTTGGCTTCTTATGTAAGTGTCACTAATTCGCTTGCAAAACTCTATACGCCCAAAGTGGAAACCCGAGCTCTCTGAGAGCTTGTACGTAGGAGATAATCATTCGAGGTCTTGAATTGTTGGAACATTGTGGGTTTTGTTTTGCTTTACTTTTACACTTGGTAGACATTTCAGCTGTAGAAAATATGTCATTTTCCCTCAGACTTTTAAAAAATTTTTCTTTTAAAGATTTTATTTATTTATTTGAGAGAGAGAGAGAAGAAGCAGGGAGGGGGCAGAGGGAGAAGCAGACTCCCCGCTGAGCAGGGAGCCTGATGCAGGGCTCAATCCCAGGACCCCGAGATCATGACCCGAGGCGAAGGCAGCTGCTTAACTGACTGAGCCACCCAGGCGCCCCCTGAAGGCTTTTCTGAATCATTGCCCTCAAAACCATTTTGTTGCCCAGGTGTTTACCCATCTCTTCCCTCCCCCACCTGGAGATGTAGGTCATGGTCTCAACAGCCCCTTCCAGTCTAAACATTCACGTCTTCCAGTTCTGATGTTTTTTCTTTTTATTATCTCTTGAAAGATTTTCTACCCTCTTTTCTATTTCTGAAAGTTTTACATACAGTATTTTACCTGCCAGACTAATCCCCTAATTTTCTAACCTTGTTTCCATATTTTCTGTTTCCATCCATTCTCCTTTGGACCTTAGATACTTCCTCAACATTATTTTTCAAGCTCATTGTTTAAATTTTACTTCTGCTTTCTTATTTCTAATTTCCAAGATCTGTTTTTGCTGTCTGAATGTTCCACTGGCCTATCTCTGTTTTCTCCAAGTTCCTTTGTTGGTTTGTACTCTGTGTTCAATATTGTCATGAAATGGTGATTCATGGGTGCCCGTTCATATTTAAGACCGTGGTGCTGAAGTGTTCATTGGAAGCTACAAACGTGGGTGTGCCTGTCAATGGACAGATGTCATTGTGGGTAATTTCAGTGGACGCTCATGGAGAGACAGCCCTCTATCAGTTACTTCTTTTAGACTGAATTTCCCAGATGGAATCCACCAATCTCTTGTTGGGCGGGGAGGGGGTTGTAACTCCGATAAAATTCTGGACAATGAGTGTGAAAGAATGTTCAGAGATGGTGGGTTCAACTGTCAGTGTTTAGACTTTCACTTATTCCTCCTGTTTTCAGTATGGTGTCTGGTGTCCTCGAGTCCAAAGTCATTATGGGCCACAGTTACCCCCCAATAGTTTACGAATGTCAGGATGGTGGAAGGGCAGTCACAAGACTGGACATGCAGGGCAGAGGGTCTGAGGTACCTAACTTCTCATTCAGAATTCCCTTTAATCCTTCTGTTCTGAGCCCCATCATTTTGAGATGTTTCCTCATCCTGGGTCTTTCTGTGGTTCCAGGATATGAACAAGCTTGTTTACAAGCTTACCCAACTGCCTGTTTGAGTTCAAGCTTTTATTTTTCATTTTGCTAAGCCAGTTACTCTTCCTCAACTGCTTCCTGAAATGTTGTTGCTGTCTTCTTCTCTCCTATTTCTTGCATGTGCGTGTGTGTGTGTGATCACATCATTACAGTGATGTGTTGGGAGGGAGCAGACGAGCTCGTGTGTTATCTCTGCCGTGTCAACCAGAAGTTGTGTTTTTACAAGCTTCTTCCCCAAATACTTGCTTCAGTTATATCAAAGGATTTTGATCTGCCCCAAACTCTGGCTTATTAAACACACACACACACACACCACAAAACATTGGCCTACACAATAGTCTTCAATCTCTTTTAGATACTGAATCTACTCTTCAAATAAAACCTGATCTGAGAAATTCCGTACATAAAGCCCTCTAACTGAAACACCATGAGTCAGGACCCCCGCAGCCGATCTGTTTGTGTCGGTGGTTCCGTCTGGGAGGAAGCAAGGTCATGGAAGAAAACTTGGCCCCATCCCCATCGTGTTTACTTGATGACATGGTGAGGGAAAATACTAACCTTCGCGTTTGTTCCATATTTTTAGTTTAAAGAGATCTTACGGAGAATATAAATTCTGCAGTAATTTCAGAGGTAAAAAGCTTCAAAGCACCTTGCTTATATGGGACATCTTTGCACGGTGCCCTTGGACCCTGTGGTGTGTTCCCACTGGCGTCTGAATCCTGGGATAATTTGGAGTACACATCTGAGAAGCATCACTCCGGGGCAACAATGCAGGACTGAAGAACTGGCAGTTACGTAGTTCCTCGCGTAGAAGACACAAGTAGAAACCCTTCTAGAGAAAAAATGTCAACATTCTTCCTTCCTCCTTTCCTCCTTCCCTTCCTTATTTTCTTTTTTCTTTCTCAAATAACTATTGAATCACCATTAAAGGCCACAGAAGACGTAAAGGAAAGCTCTATCTATGAGACTTGGATGAACCTTGTGACCCATTTGTGTCTCTTTCTGCATCTTAAAACTGCAGGTTTAGACAAACGATCTCCAAGGGAACGTCCAGGTTACTAATTGGTGACACTAATGGCCGAGCCCTCCTTGTGCATTTGTAACATAATCTGTGAAGTAAGTGACACAAAGAACTTTAGAAAACTAAACGGGGCGCCTGGGTGGCTCAGTCAGTTAAGCGTCTGCCTTCAGCTCAGGTCATGATCCCAGGGTCCCGGGGTCGAGTCCCGCGTCGGGTTCCTTGCTCTGCAGGGAGTCTGCTTCTACCCCTGCCCCTCCCCCCACTCGTTCTCTCAATCTCTCTCTCTCCCCTTCTCTCTTCAAATAAATAAAAAAGAACAAAGAAAACTAATACCTCCCCTAAGTTTTCTTAATTTGAAACACTTAGACCTTTGAGTCCAAGGGCTACATCTCTCTAGATCATGGGGAGACAACAGAAAGCGAACAGACCTACCCCACGTCTTCCGGAGTGCCAGACTCACTTTTGTGTCTGCTTGATCACCGTCCATTCACTCATCCAACAAATACGTTTTGAGAGCCCTCCACGTGCCAGGCCCATGCTCTGCACTGGCCCTCCAAAGGTGAGCATCATAACATGGTACCCGTAGGGTCACATCTCTCCAGATAGACCAGACGATGAATTAAAGAAGGCCATTATATTTATGTCAGTCCATCAGAGAAGTAAATTCTCCTATATCCCATCATTCTAATAAAACCCCAGTACCATGAAGCTAGAAGCAGCCACACTGAACTTTTAAAGAGTCACACATATTATAATTTCAATTAAATATGCTTCTTATGTGGAGAAGGGCATACCTTTTCAGAGTTATAAGTTCCCAAAACATAACTTGGCTTTGGAACGTTCTGCTCAAGGTGCATATTTTATGCTTCTCCTCTCCCCATCTAGGAGATGCCCAAGGGACCCGCCGTATTTTCTATCGAGTTTAAAATCATCCACCTATGAAGTACGTATTTCACACATCTTCATTACTAAGCCATGGAACTTTCTAGACTGATTTCATATCTCCGTTGTCTAAAGGAGCTTTGGGGGAAGAGTGGTTTTATAGCAACGGCACTTGAAGTGGCTCGCCCTCGAAGCTCTGGTTCTATTAAATTCCACCACAGGGTTCAATATTTATCTTGCCTTGCTGACACCCATCTCAGATGCGACCAGCTTTTCAGTCAAAACATTGTGCTTCTAACGACACGACAAACGGCCTGTGGTCTGAGAATCAACATACTTCCTTTCCGCTCCGCACCTCATTCTCCTAAACAAGTGGCCTCAGCCAGAATTGGGCTGGCAGATCGGAGAGATGATTCATGAACTAGAACAGGATTCAACTTGGCTTTTCCGCTGGCTACACTGAGCCAAAAAGGAGCCAAAATGTGTTTGTTTCCACAAAACAAGCAGCTTTCACAAAGTGACACATGGGGGAGCGGCCGTGAGGAGGAAGGCTGTCTGATATTCTCTCTGCAACACGGCCTGCTTACCCAATAGATATTTGCTATCTGTGCTCCATCCGGGGGCCACACAAGGCCAGGAAAGTTCCTCGTGGAGGCCAGGAACCTCTGACGGAGCCTTCAGCTGCTCATGCACCAGGGCTGAGGGGTCAGTCAGGGTTTGGACACTCCTCTGAGGCAGCTCTGGGAGGAAACTCGTCTCCAGTCACAGAATCGGTCTTGAGGAAAGGAGTACTCAGCTCTGCCCGTGGTTTGGAGAGTACTCAGTCTGCCCGAGACTGTTCTGCCCGAGAAGGGACAGAATTGCATGGACCTGTCCACATCACGCACTCCCCGCTGCCTGGGGGCAGGGGTCCCTCCTGGAAACAGGGCACCCGCCCCCCCTGCCCCAAAGCTAACTCAGCAGCCTGGGCCAGGCCCTCATTACGCTCATAGAAGGGGTCATGCCTTCCTCGGGATTAACAGCAATGTCTCTCCGGGTGACTTCTTTCCTTAATGGCTATGGATACTCACTGGCCTTTCCCATCACGCCTTGCAAGAAAAAAACTTCTCCTTCAGACTTTCCCTTTTACAGATTAAGGAGTCCCCACAAAATAAATCCCTCTGTTTGTACAGCTTTTGCTCCCTCTCTGACCACAGGCTTCCGGCAGGCAGGACGGTGCTGGTCTTAGTCCCTGCTCTAACCCTATGTTGAGTCGGTAGGGTTCGATCTAGGTCTGGCACACAGTAGTTGCTCAATAAATGCTTGCCGAAGTAACTAATCTCAATTCTCCCATTATTGTTTGTTTTTTTCCTGGACTCATCGGTCTTTTTTCCTTGTTTCATAATCAAGAGTATCTGCCAGTACAGCTGTGAGGGCTGCTCAAGTACTGAAACACTGTCCAGTCTCCACCGTGCACATCCTGCTCACCCTGGCTTCTCACCCACGACTCTCTGGACCTTCCAAAACTTTACATCACTCAACCCTAAAGCTGCAGCGGGGGGCTCCCGGGGCCCTGCCGTCGGTGAATGCCCGGCACCCTGCACTCAACAAGGTTTACAGCGACAGTAAATCATTATATGATCGAGAATAACACTCCAAGGGAGATAAATTTAAATAATAAACCACCAGTGTTATCAGAAGCTCCTACTTTCCATTCATTACATCGGAAATAATAGTTAACGTGGTGGGGCCCTAGGTGACACTTCAGGACCCACGCTTAGAACATCAGGGCCCGGGAAGGCACAACCGCGGCAACATGGTAAAGGACTTTAATCCCGAGACAGTCTTTTCCTGCGAAGACTACCCGGAGAACACCGTCAACCTTTTCAAACCCCCCTCCAGCGCTGCGTGGATAGAAATAAAATTTTACAACCTCTTCAAAACTTTGAGAAGATACCCACTTGCTGAATAATTTACTAAGTTGTTTTTTTTTTAAGATCTGAGTTTACTGGGGTGTCTTTAATATGATGTTTTGTTATATTTGTATTTTTAATTTATGTTGTGGGATAGCAGGAAAGGCACGGGAGAAAGAGCTGGAGCTGAGCAAGCAAACGCATTCATGACAATCGCTTCCTTGTTTTTCCTCCGCATGGAAACACATAGAAAAACAAGGGCACTGCGCGTTCCAGGCACCTAGAGGGACGTTTATTTTGCGGTTGGCAAAGGAAATTTTCTGAATTATTGCTTAAGAGATAGATTGCTAGCAATAATCTTAAGCATGTCCTCAGAACTATAGGTGTGAAGCAAGCCCTTTTTGGCAAGGTAGTGGTGGGAAAATTCCCATTACTTGACTTAGAAAATTCAAATAAAGGACAAGAAACAACAAAAGACAGCTTCCCATTTCAAGGCATGTATAAATCTTTTAATGCTGCATGGTAATCCATTTTATGTAATACAATTAATCTTTAATTGATGAACATTTGGGTTATTTCCAGTCTTGTTCTCTTACAGTCAATGAATTGCAATGAATTGGGTTATTTCCAGTCTTGTTCTCTTACAGTCAATGAATTGCAATACAGATGCACATAGTTTTTATTGATGAACGCAAAATTTATGTGCATGTGTTTAATGAAAAATGCAAGCTGTAGAAAACTAACTATACCGTAAGTCTGTTTGTGTTTTATCTGCAAAGATATGTATATATCCATCTATGTATATGTGTAAAGGAGTAGTAATTTCTGGAAGGTCACACGAGAAATTGTTAATGGTAGCTGCCTCTTGGAAATGGGTTGGGAACGAAGGAGAGTTGCCTTCCCTTTTACACCTGTTAGGCATTTTTATCATGAGTTGATTACTTTTATCTCTCTCCTCCAATTCAGTTTGAAAAGTTTAAGTTTGCAAAAAAAGTAGAGTCCAGAGACTAAGCTTCCAGGCGTCAGTCTGATCTGACCATTCACAGGCCTGGAAATGTTAAGTACGTCCCTCAATCTTTTTCATCCTCAGTTCCCTCACAGAAAAATGAGAAAAAAGAGTACAGCACTTTTTCCCTAATTAAGTAATTATTAGGGTTAAAGAGATACTATACGTAGCACTGAACACAGGGCCTAAGGGACGCACTCAATTAATGTTAATTATGTTTATATTACTATCAGCATTTTATTTAAAAAGCAAATCCAAAAAAAAAACCCAACAACATATAGCATCATGCTGATTGCACTAACATAAGCACAATAGACAAATAAAATTCCTTCAATGGGAGAAAAGAACAAACATTAATAGTTGAACGAATATCTGAGCTTCCCTAGGATGACGTCATCCGTCAAGTTGGTGTACCTTGTTTGTGATTACTTATCACAGCAAAGTACCATAACAGGTCAACGTCAGTGGGTCAAGGAGCTGCATTTCTGTGATACCCGCACTGTTGATTGGCATTCAAGGAGATATCCGGTTAATGTTTCGGCTACTCCAAAGAAAACATGAGAATCTGCCCTAAACGAGAGGACTCTGTGGGCTCCCTCCACCTTCTGTTTGGTCGGCTGTGGTGTCAGCCGTATGGACTCCCCCGGCCACCCCCCCACCCTCCACCACCACGGTGCTTTCAGTACTGCTCCGGGTCCCAGTGACCCCGCAGCCTGCACCAAGCTGGACTCAGCACTCCAGTCTCCATCCGTTGCCTGGAGTCACCATTTGGTGGCTATTTTGCTTTCATTTCTGCTACCACGTCCTGCTTGTCTGTCCCCTTCTCAGGAAGGAGATCTTGAACTCCTTTGAGGTGGAGATCCGGAACCCAAAATATCAAAAGCGTACGGCCAAAAAAAAGAGAAAAAAGCGTTCTTGTTGCCAAATGAACAACGCAGAGGAATATCAAGTGAAAGAGCAAAGATGCTCCCTCCGGAGTTAACCATCGTTAACATCTGGTGTGCCTCCTTCCATTGACCCCACGAGTCTTTACTGGGCACCTGCTATGAGACCCTTGCTCCCCTGGGACCTGCATTGGGCGTGCGCGCGTGCGTGTGTGTGTTTGTGTGTGTGTGTGTGTGTGTGTGTGTTGGGGTGAGGGAGACAGATAATAAATGCACAAAGCAAATGCATAAAGGAAGCGATTCATCATAGCAGGTGGTGGTGGGGAGGTCCTCCCAGAGGACAGGGACATAAGTTAGCCCGCGGGTAGGGGGCTTGGCCGGTGAAAAGCGCAGGAGGAACGCTCCCGGAGAGGAAAGAGCTAGTGTAAAGGCCAGAAGTGGGAAAAGTTTGTGGTGTTTGAGTGTCGGAAAATCCACAGGGTGTCTGGGAGCTCCGGGAGCGAGGACAGGTTATAGGACGAATGAGATGGAAAAGGAGGCAGCGCCCAGAACTTTCGGGGTTGGGAGGCCTGTCAAAGAAAGCGGGCACTATTCCAGGAACCACAGAAAACTGCTAAAGGAAGGAGCACGGATAGATTTCTGTTTTTAGGAGGCTACACTGGCTGCTTCTGCCCAGAATGGACTCTGGAGAGACAAGAGTGTCGCGAGAAGCCCACTAAAGAAATTGCTCTGGTCTGGGCAGAGAAGGATGGTGTCCGTAGGGAAAGGCGTGCGGGTCCCCAGCGGGAGACCCTGATGCCGGTATCCGACCATGAGTGAGTCGCCTGTGGCGGCAAACAGTGAAGAGGGCTCATTTGAATTGCATACTGGAAAACCTTTTCAATATTCACAGTGAGCGTTTCTTGGGGGATAATGTAATAACCTGGTTCAAAGCATTTACCTTGTCTTGGCTGTAAACACGTGCAATCACTTTTATAACCAAGGACTTGCTTTCTGCAGCCCCAGGGCACACATCTGTCACCAATAAGGCTTGGGTTAACACACAACGTCCCCAAGGATGGGTCCCCTTGGCAGAAGCGAATGCAGGGCTGCCCCCTGAGCAGATCTGGAAGAGAGGATCCCACCGCCCCCAACTCCAGCCAGGTGAGGTTGGCGCCGTGTCCTCATCACTTCGCTGGCACAAGGAACCCCTCTCGCCCCCCACCAGGAGCGATCATGCCCTCCCTCCCCCACCCTGCTCTCCTCCTACCCTGCTCTGGCTGCTGGACATTCCCTGGCACGCTCTTTGGGCGGCTGGTGGAGCTCCCCGCCAGTTCCTCGCTGAAATTCCTGGCCTCTAGAGGGCGCCTGCAAACCCTCCAGTTTCAGATTCAGGAGGGGAGCGCACCCCCACATATGTGGAGACAGAGAACAGAAGATGGATGGAGTCGGTACGCATAGATTTTGGAATTAGCCCCCAACCCCACTCCGTAAATATAAAATCTTATGTAGTCAGCGCTGCTGTGCCTTTCTTTTGAAAATGCAAATTGGAAAATGCAAAGTGCGGTGGAACTGAGGTATTAGAGAATGATCTTAAATTAACGCAAATTTCCTATTTTCTCACACACAGTTTCATCTGTAAAACCACGAGCGTGTGCAGCTAAACCAAGCAGCGTACGGGTCTACCAAACGTACCCACCTCGAAGGACAACCAAGGTCACCAGCCTCTAGCCCATCTCCTATAACCCCTCCCCCTGCCTCAGGAAGAGGGGGCCACAACCCTTCCACGGGCAAGTTTCGGGGGCTTTTCCAGGAGCAAGTACCACATTTATTATAGTATTTCTGTGTTTCTTACCTCTGTACCCTGTGAAGACCCACTGCCTTTTGTCTGAGTTTCTATGTTTGTTTGCGATGTGTCACTGGTGAAATTGTTTCAGTATTTGCCTCAACCTGTTTATTCGGGGGAGCCCTGTGGGTTTGGCACTGCTGGGTGATTTCTAGAAAGGCCCATGGATGACACGTTACAGAAGAAATGATGTATATTCCCACGAACGGAACTCCATCCAACCCAAATGAAATTACACCATGTGCTCATTTGGCAACTTGCTGTTGACCGGATTCGGGACACGCCAACCCCAAATACGGCACCTCGCCAAGCTGAGTATTTAAGCTGAAGGAGTTTGAGAAAACAGCAGAAGCAGGAGGTCACTCTGACCTGTCTCCTCCATCTCCCCTGAAGCGGGTCCGAAGACCCTCTGGTGAGAGGTGCCTTTCTCTTCAAGTTGCGGGGGTGCTGGAATATGAACGGAGACCTTGCTACGTTTCCCCTCTTCGCTACGCGCACGCGCTTCACGCTCTTGGTCTTGGTCTATCCCATCTTCCACTCCTGACCGCTCTGCATGAAAACACTCAGACTGAACTGTTTCTTATGGTCTTCATTTCCTTGTGAGTTCTCCGTGTCACATAAACTTTTATTAACTACATGTGTATGCTTTTGTTCCGCTCAGCCGTCTTTGTCAGTTCAATGATCAGACATGGCCAGGGACGCTAAGAGGGTCGGGGGAAGCTTTTCGTTTCTCCCTGACACTGTCTTCGTTTAGCAAGGGGTGTGGACATCCCTGTTACTACATCGAGCTTGGAACTCGGGTTTGTATATTCCGTGTAGACCTACACGTGAGTATTATCTGCAAAGACTGTATCCATGTGCTGTGACCAATATTTAGGGGTTTTTGCGTTTTGTTGTGGAAGGGAACTTGCCTCACTTGGGTCAGGGCAGGTGTAAGGGAAATCCCTACAAGCGGAGTTGCTCTGCTAAAGGTTGGCACATTTAATTTTGAATAGATTGCGTCAAATTGCTCTCCAAGGAATTTATATCAGTTAACAATCACAAACCATATACGACAGTCTCTAGTCCACTGACATGGGAGATGATCAAGTTTTTAATGTTTGTGAATCATACAAATTAAAATGTATATATATTCTGAATAAACAATGGACTTTCATTAATATTGACTTATCACCATTGGTCCATTGATTATAACACATGCACTAAACTGTTGTACTATGTTAGTAATAGAGGAAACTGGAGATGAGATATATGAGATCCGTTCTCTCAATTTTTTATAAAACTGTCAGAAAATTATAAAGTCTATTTAAAAATATTCCTAGACATTATCTTGTGTTGTTTGTGTATCTTTATTAATGAAGCTGAACCCAATTTCATCTGCATATAAATCATTTGCCTTTTAATTTCTGTTCACTCCTTTTTTATGTTCCATATTTAGCTATCAATTAGACTATCTTTTTCTCCAAAATTTCCAAATTTCTAAATACTTTTGTGTATTTGATTTTTCAGTGTCTATGAAATTTGGTCAAATCTGCCCAGTTTTGAAGCCTTTGGGATTTTATAGCTTTCATAGAAAAGACCTACTCCACCCACCATTGTGTTTAGAATTTTATTCATGATTAACCTAAAATACTTCTTTATCAATTAATTGATGAACCAGTTATATTACTCTGCTTGGACCGCTACAACCACACACCACAGACGCAAGGGCGGGGTAGGGGGTGGAGAAGTGGAATCTTAAACAGCAGACTTATTTCTCCCAGTTCTGGAGGCCGGAATTCTGAGAAGGGGGGCCAGCAGGGTTGGTGTCTGGTGAGACGTCTCTCGTTGGCTTGTAGACAGCTGCCTTCTTGTCATGTCCTCACATGGCCTCTTCTCTGTGCAAAGAGAGAGAGAGATCTCTGGAGTTTCTTCCTCTTCTTATAAGGACAGTAATCCAATCAAATCAGGGCTTCACCCTGTGACATCATTTAACCTTAACTGCCTCTCTGAAACAACCCTAGCACCACACACAGTTACGTGAGGGGTTAGGACTCCGACATACGACTCGGGGGTGGGAGGATGGGGGCACACAACTCAGCTCCCAGCACCAATTAACAGATATTTATTGATAAGGGATTAAATGTTTTACAGCACGCTCACTGATCGAGACGGCATGGTCTCTGATATCTGCCAGTGTCTAATCTAGGCTTACAGATATGGAACAGCAGTTACAAGGGTTGGAAATTTGCAGATTTGAGAGCTTCCCCCGAGGAAAGAGAACACAGTGTAATGTCTACACTGCAAAGGTTCTGCTGTACCTCCCCGTACATGGGGCGGTGACTTGAAGTTAAATATGTCAGTGCAGTCCTCAATCTCTAATCAAAGGACACTCATGAGGTGGATAGGAAGATGAGCTCATAAAATATGGCAGAGGAAGGGGGAGAAAGGCAGTGAAGACTCTAGAAAATATTGGCGTGCAGACAGGAAACGGATGCTAGGTATCTGAGGCTTGCCAGGAGGTACACGCCCCCCCAGGAGCACAAGTATCAATTTCATGTATATTGCACATATTTTTCCCCTGAAATACTCAAAGCATTTTTAAAATATTTGATACCCTCTCATAATCACATTGAGGTGGAAAAGAAATACCTATCTTTAGCTTTTAAAAAAAAATTCAGGTGGTGATAAAGTTATACAGGGATTCACTATCGTGGATTCGTTCAGTAAATATTTTGCTGAATGCCTCGTTTGCATAAAAGAGCATCAGATCCCTGAGAAAGTAACAACTACTGGAACAGAGAACCTACCTGGAAAAAGTTAGGTCTTTGAGCTGGAAAGAAATAAGAACTCGTCAGCTTGGAGAAAGAATCACACTCCGCTGTGGCAGCCATGGAGAGTAGCGGCCACGGGAGTCCCCAGAAGGATCCGCGGGACCCTTCCCACAGAGCGCCCCGAGGAACCACGACCGTCAGAGCCAGGTTGGGGCACGCCCGAGCCAACCTCTGTCCCCGCCACTGTTGCCTGTCGCTTCCTCTGACAGTTGCAGCACCCACGGGCAGCCTGAAAGCTCATGTCATACCGGCTGTTGGCTGGTTGGTTTGTCTTTGAGCCTTCTCTTTTACTATCAGCGTAGGAAGAGTAATGTCCAGAGCTCCGCGTCTACAATATCATTTTAATAGCTCCCAAATAAGGAATTTTTCCAAGACCAGAAACTCTGGGTCTACAATGTGCAGATCTTAGGCTTGTCAACCTCCATAGCTATTATTAGATAGATAGAGAGAGAGAGATGATAGATAGATGGAGAGATAGATGATTGATAGATGATAGATAGATAGATCGAAAGAAATATACAGACATATATCTCCTATCGGTTTTGTTTTTCCAGAGAACCCAGACTAATACAGTGGGTATTCAGAAAGGGGTTTTAAGAAAACCCATCAAAGAAACAGACAACCCAACCAGTGGACGTGGAGTGTGCATGCCTAGTTCTCCCTGCTGAGGCCGGAGAGATCGAAGTGAAAACAACCAGTTGTCACATTACGATTCTACAGGAAAAGGTGAGTGTGACAAGAGACCTCCAGGGACGCTGACGGCTACAGCACCTAACTGAGTCACGTCCGAGTGGATGGCCGCAATGAACTTGACTTCATGCAAACACCACCTTATTTATACGCTGAGTATCGGGCACGCTTCAGAATGGCGATGCTGCTGTTGGCCTTGACCAAGATAAGGATTCCTCAGTGCGGGGGGAGGGAAGAAGGCTAGGGGCCCTGCGACTAGTGTTTCCTACAGAACCCTCCAATAGCAACAGGTTCTTGGTTCTGATGGGCTTCCCTGGAGAGTAATTCTGGAAAGCATCTATTTCTTGCAGCACAAGAAGATACAATTGGTAATGATGATGAATATCCTTGTCATTATTATTAAGCCATTCATTTTATCGTGATTATTTTATTTTCCCCATCCAGAACTATGCTGTGCCCCTTTTAAGAACTTCTTTCAGGTAATTATCTTAACGGCTCTGTGAGGTTGCTATTATAGTTCCCGTTTTGTAAATGAGGAGATCGAGGATCGGGGTGGGTCCGAGAATTCCCCAGGAGGTGACACAGTCAGTGGGAGTTGGAGTCATTTTCTGCTTCACGAGTATACTACCGGAATGTTCTAGCTTCACGCTCATTCTAAGGGGGACGCAGAAAACTGAGGGACATAAGTCTGCAGCAGAGATCGGCAAACTTTTTCCAGAAACTGCCAGAGAATAAATATTTTAGACTTGGTGGGCTGGACAGTTCATAGCTGTTCAACTCCTCATTGCAGCATGAAAGCAGCCTGAGACAGTACAGAAGCCAAGGAGCGTGGCTTTGTTCCAATAAAGCTTTATTGATAAAAACAGATGGAGGGCAGATTTGGCCCTCGGGTTGTGGTTAGTCCATCCCCATCTGCAGGAACAACAGATGGGAGAAATGGTTGCAGGAGTTGGAAGAACATAGCAATAACAAATGAAAGACCCCATCTTTAACCTCAGAATCTTTAAAATCTAGCAAGTAATGTCAGGGAAGCCTATAAAAAGGGGGAAAACAAAAGCCCAGAGATTCAGAAAGAGAAAACCTAAGGAAAAGTAAAATGAATGTAATGCAAATTATAAATTTCTAGGAGCAAAACTAGTCGGGCACAATTAAATTAAATGTCTTAGACAAAGCAGGTGTAGAGCTGGGGTGCAGGCAGGGTAGGGAGAAGAGAGAAGGACAGAGGTCCCAGGATTTAGATTTCTGAAATTTACATGACAGAGAAGGACTAAAGACAAGAGCAACACCGCACAACTACAGGTAAATAAGCAAAGGCGTTTGAGTGCTTAAAAAAAAAAAAAAAAAAAAAGCACACCTTAAGTAAAATCTCATACCCCCTCCAAGAGAGTGCCTATTAAAATAAATGTCATCTGCCCAGACTCACAAATGGGTAGGTCTGAATTATTGATCACCCTATGAAAGTCTCCGTTCAAAATGTTCCCTGGGTTAATGCAATAATCCAGCCCATTTCCCCAGTCCGTCCCCCGCTTTTCTATCTCAGCTGCGGGATCTGTCAGCTCAGAAATGTAAACCAGGACATGGTTTTATCTGGAGCCTCTCTCTCTCTCAACATAACCCCAGGCTCTCCCGCATCATCATAAGCCAGGGCCTGAAAGCCTTGGGAATCCGCTGGCAGAAAGGAGAGCGGGCTCAGTGCCATCTTCCTGCAAAGTAATTTTCAAGTGGAAATCGGACGCAGTTGCACGATGGGCTTTACTCCTCTGCTTCAAGCACCGGACCTGGCAGGCTCTGAATCCCCGGCTCCGCGCAGCGCGAACACTTCGGTGCCGGTAGTGGCAAATTTCTGTGGTGGGAATACTGGGAACTGGAGTCCGGAAAGGGGTGCAGAACTATGGGGGTGTCAAATGAGCCCCATCCCCAGCTCAAAGATGACCAGGGTGGGAGATCCAGACTAATATCTTAGTGAAGTGGCCAAACAGGTGACAAAAGTTGCTGTCCAGGAAAGAGCACCACCTGCCCCCGAGGAAAATATGATTGGTTGAGCAATCAAGTCCATGAGGCAGAAATGGCCCGTCACCCCGGGTTTACTGGTCTCCTCTAATATTCAAACCCACCTTGAGTTCCCTGACCTTGGCCCTGAGCTTCAGCTGAGGTATTCACCCTGTGTTAGCGACTTGGTCTTAAATCACATTGACTTTCTTGGTCACACTTCACCTTAGAATCTTAGCTTTGTTTCCTATAAAGCCGTGTATCTAATTGTACCAAAGCTGAGTTTCCAATCATTGTCCCGTTTCTCTCTGTCTAGGAGCCGCAACGATGACTGTCACGTTATTCAGACCCTGTAGCTGTGACACGGAACGGGCTCCTGCCCATTATGGCAGCTGCCGGCCGCGTGTGGTTTCCGAGCCTCTGAAACATGCCTCACTGAACTGTGGGGTGCTTGAGCAAAATACACGCCAGATAGAAGGTCAAAGAAGGTAGCTATCGCATTCGTGATTTTTATATGGGTTATATGCTGAAAAGGTAATATTTAGGCTACACTGGTTTACACAGAATATTTGTATGAATTTTACCGATTCCCTTTAACTTCTTAACGTTTTTATTTTTTAAAAGATTTTATTATTCATCGGAGAGAGAGAAAGAGCATGAGCAGGGGGAGAGGGAGAAGCAGACTCCCCGCTGAGCAGGGAGCCCGATGCAGGACTCGATCCCAGGACCCCGGGATCATGACCTGAGCCGAAGGCAGACGCTTCACGGACTGAGCCACCCAGGCGCCCCTCCCTTTAACTTTTTTAATGTGGCTCCTGGAAAACTCAAAATTACACTTGTGACTCAAATTCCATTTCTGTTGAGGGGTGCTGACCTGGAGTTCCAGAATCCATAAGCAGGTAGCGAAGAGAGTGAGCTCTGATGAACCCTTACGACACTCCCCGCGTGTGTTCTGAGGGAGACGTTCTTCACTGAAGGCAAGGCCATCTCACAGGTTGTTGTCAGAATTGCCCTCCTTTCTGTCCTTGGTTAAAATGGAATTTTCTGTTTTTTTAAGATTTTATTTATTCATTCAACACAGAGAGAGACAGCCAGTGAGAGAGGGAACACAAGCAGGGGGAGTGGGAGAGGAAGAAGCAGGCTCCCAGCGGAGGAGACTGACGTGGGGCTCGATCCCAGAACACCAGGATCACGCCCTGAGCCAAAGGCAGACGCTTAACGACTGAGCCACCCAGGCACCCCAAAAATGGAATTATTTTTTAAGTTCTCTGTATAACATATGTTATCTCTTATTTATGAAGTGGCTTTGCCGCTCCCGTCTTGAGACGAGGCCTTCCCTGGGAGAGGCAGGCCGTCTCTGGGTTGGGGGAAGCTCACGGCAGGGCCTGGGGGAGCAACATCCCTGAATTCACAGCTCATCGACAATGCCTGGGCCTTAGGCCTTCTGAATAAATACTCACTAAATATTCAATGTGAAATGTTAAATGAAATGAAGTTCGCTGTGTTGGGTGCCCATAGATAACTTTGGGTATAGCTTTGAAACCAGACCGTGATCATATTTCTTCCACACTTAAGAATACCCCCAAATAAAATGTTATCGTAGCTGAACTTAAAAAAAAGAAAAAAGTCCAGTGTTTTTTAGGACAGTGATTCTTACAGTGGGGTGGGAATGAGATGGGATCTTCCCGGACAAGACAGGCTGCCCATGGATCGCTATTCCATGTCATTGGTGGGATTGTTTTATGGCCTCAGATGTGACAGGTTGAACCAAAGGTTAAGAGTATGTGTTTGAGTGCAAGTCACTAAGCACGGCTCAGGCTCTCCGAGGCCGTCTTCAGTCCATTCCCCGGCAGGGCCAACCTCATGGGCAGACAATGTGGGCCTTCGCGTGGCGCCCGTAAAAAAGGGCTTCCTGCTTGGCTAACGATGTGCTGTCTCTGTGTCACCATTCCTACGAACGTCTTTGAACGGGTGTTTGGTCGCTGAGGCCTGATGGACCACGGAGCAGGTGCGTGACCAGGAAACTGACACCCCTCTCCATCTGTAAGGAAGGAAGCAGCCCCAAGGGGGCCACCCTTTCCGTGTGGAAAAGAACTTGGCCTCTAATGCAGAAAGAAAGCAATGGCGCTCCAAGAATTAGGAGCAACTGCGGAATCCAACCGTATCCTCCTAGCATGTTAGTTCCCTGGAAGGGCAGCCACGCACACCAGCAGTGATGGCGCAGAAGGAGGGGACGGCGAGGACCCCAGAGCTCCTTCTCCTTTCACGCTCTGCTCCCCATCCCAGGCTCCAGGTGGATAGTGTTGCTAGAATGTGTGCGCGTCGAAAAGCAAAATAAAAGCAGTTGAGCTGCTTTGGGGCTGAATACCTCCCGGGAACACACCTGCAGCTTTAACAAGGCGGGTTTACTACGCGTCACAGCGAGGAATTCGCATTGCCCGTGGGGCTCAGGGGCGGGCTTGGTAAGAGGGCGTGAGGACCCGCTATGGGACCGGGGCTCTGGCTGGGTGACTTGGGGGAGGATCTATGGAAGCAGAGGTGTGTTCCAGATTGGATGTTGGCACAAAACCGGGGCAACTGGGTGAGTGGGTATCTTAATAAATCTTGCTTCTCGGAAGGGCAGGGCCGAGTGAGGCTACAGCTGGAACAGGTAAGGAAAGCCCTAGCGTCATTCATTCAGCAAGAGGCGGCACGGTGACCTGGCTGGAGGGGACGTTCTGTGAGGTCATGTCCCACAGGAGAACAGAAATGTTCTTAGGTCTTGAGTGTAAGCGTCCGATCTGTTTGCCATAACACCGAGACCAAGCTGTGAACGCCAAATCCAGTTCCCAGACGTCAAAGACGGCTTTTTCGCCCCTCATACTGTTTTGTTAAGAAAAAAAAAAAAAAAGACCCGTATGAATGTATAAGCTATGAAATACGAACTGTGTAATCGCACTGATTCTGCATGTGAATTAAGTGCACGGATATTCGCATTTAAAACTGGCCTGCACGGTATAAAAACGAACGCTGCAGCTCATGCTGATAATTTCAATTTTTAATTTTTCTTTACTTAGATCAACATTAAACAGCAAATAATAATAATATAAAAAACATCATGAGACGTCGAGAGAGAGACCGTGGAGGAAAAGAAAGAGCTTTACGTTGTAGTGGCTTTAATGACACTTTTTTCTGCTTTTTGAGCAAGGGGCCCTGCGTTTTCATTTTGCACTGGGTCCCACGCATCACGTAGCTGGCTCTGTGCCCAGTTCTTTATTTCTTTTAACCCTTGACATTGCCCTAAAGAGAAATTCCTAAACCTCCTGATTTTCTTTTGTCCTTTAGAGGTCGCCAGCTGCGATGTGTCCCCCAGGTCAGCGAATGTCACAGGAGTTCACATCCCTGTGTGTTCCTCTGTAGGGAGTTCTTTGGTCAGTTGGGGACAGTCCGCTGGCCTCCTCTCCTCTCAATGGGTCCTAGTCCCCGAGCTCTTCTTTTCACGGGGTCCAAGCAGAAGCAGGAAGGTATGGGAGGAGTATCCTCCGCCCCCACCAGAGTATTCCATCCATGGGTCTGATCCCGCTGGTGAGAGATTGCCCTGGCATTACCGTGCTTGCCTGTTTAGGGATTGCGTTTTCTGTTTCCCAGGCCAATATCCAAGTCGCTACTCACTCTTCTGATCAATATCTTATTTATAAACAATTTTCCACCGCTTATCTCCAGTTGCCCTATGAAGCCTCTGGTCCCAACCTCTGATGACATTGATCTTTGATACAGATTTAGAGTGAATCCGCTTCTTAGAAAGGCCTTTCCTTCTCCCTTACACAAAATACAGCTTTGCAAAATAATTTAGAGACAGATATTTGAACAGAGATTTAAAGTGACTTCATGCCACACCAGATGAGACCGAACAGATAAACTGCACTAGAAAGTTCAGAGCTTTGAACACACCCTCCCTTTCTTTTTCTTAACAAAAAGACCTGCCATGCTTACAATGAGGTGTTTGAAGGGCTCTGCTCCATGACAAAGTGTTGGTGGAAGATTGGGAAAGGCCGGTGTTGAGGTGCTGAACGTGCAAGGAGCTCTGACGCGTCCTTACGGGTCAATATAATTAGCATGTGAGACATCAGACCCTTACTACAAAATCAGCAGCCATCGTCTCCCCATCTGGACAATGAGTGCATTGGCTCTGAGGGGCGGTCATAGAGGCCAGCACGGAGTGGGGCCAGTATCCCTGCTCAGTTATCCTCCCTTACTCAGGCCCTGCATGGAATTGGGGCTTCCATGAGTATATATTTCGAAATCAACAAGGGCAAGTTTTCTCTAAAACTGGCTTGGGGGCCCACCCTTCCCTTTTTATATTAATTATTAAAGTATGTGTCTACCATAGCCACGTACTGGTGTAATGAAATCACAAACGCTTATCTCCCGCTGCCCCGATCCCTCTTCGGCACGTAGTCTTCGAAACTTTCCAATCCGCACGCACACGTGCACGCACGCACACACGCACTCACGAGAGCAAATACACACACCCACAAATAGTATCACTTTTAACAAAGTGTGTGCGTGGATTGTATGGGCTCCTTCGATTGCTTTCTCCAGGAGGGGAGAGATACTAAAGAATTAGAGGATAATGTCCATGTGTAAGAGCACAGGACCCCTCTTCTCCTAAGAGCCTAGGAGATGCCGTTAGCAACAAATATTAGCGTAACATCTATCCACAAGTGGCCTCGTTTCCATTAGTAACGATAATGTTCTGTAACAAGATATCCGGAAAGATCAAAATAGTCATTGCTGAGTCGAGGGCAAATTCTGTAGGAGCAAGAGGAGATGAGACAATGAAGCAGAACAGGGTAGATTACGGCTAATTACATCCGTCATCATCCAGGAAAAAAAAAATCTAGACAACGTGTTTTGTTTTGACTCATTTGAGTAATTGACTCTTGAGTCGTTGACACTTGCCACCCATTCCGCCAGGGACCTTTGTCTGGCCCCAGAGCCCCAAGGAGAAAGCCTGGTGCCCTCCCCACCAGCTTGCTCTCCCGGACGCAGATCCCCTCCCCGGGGACTGCAACACCATCTCACAAAAACCAAGTCCTCTTTCAATTCCTTTAAACACAGGAGAAAGACTATGTGGCATTATCAAAAGTGAAAGCCTACTTTGCTGAAGGGGAAAAATGAATCCCTTCTAAAGGCCATTAAATGCAAATTGTCCTACTAGTCCTAGTGGAAGGTTTCACTTAACACCGGAATTTGCCATCGGGCTGAGCTGGAGCTTCCCGGGGAATCCAGACGTCTCGTGGTTCGTTTGTTCAAACACGAGACAAGTCAGGAGCAATTTACCAGCCTAAACCCATTGAAGGTAGTGACCGTTTGTTCTGGCTAATGGGGGTGAGCTGGCTTTGTCAGAGCTGGTACGCTGCCCGCAGGAAACACTGGGACCCCGATTCCTTCTATCATTCCTGCTCGCAGGCTCTGAGGGCACATCCTTCTACAGAAATCTTCCTGGACACTGTTCCTTGGGGATTCATCAAGAATAAACATCACGGTGTCCCCGTTTCTCTGATCTCTCAGCTGCTCTATGTTCCTCTGGGGATGGCAGTGGGGGGAGGTGGGACATCAGTACGGAGCTCGGGATGTTTTTGCTTGCCCATTTGTATAGGTGGGGAACTAATTTCTGTTCAAAGTAAGATTCTGGTTCTAAAAGAGCTGTTTGCTGCCCCCACAGAAGCAGTAAGATCCCCTTGTCCCCCTAGTTTGAAGAGGCCAGAGTCTGCCTCGTGCTCACCTCCCCTCTCCTGTCCTCCTGGCGTGTGGGGTACACGCACTCACTCGCTAGCTGGGTGAGTGAATGAGCAGCGGACAGCGTCCTGGCATGATGCTGAGGGGGCTTGATCGGTTCTTCCAAATAAAACATGTCTAGGCTTGTGTCTGTCCTTCCTTGATTTGGGCCCCATTACTCCTAATTCAGCCCTTTCTTGCCTCAAGTTGTGGTGGCGCTGGGTCCTTGGAAACCATTTTTTGTTTTCATGCCTTTATGTCTTATATGAGGAATCTGGTGCCCAAGGAGTTCCAGTTACTTATTTGGGGAAACACACTACTCAGTTTTTACAGTATTTTACATTGTGAATCTTTCCAAATGGGTATTCTGGGACAGCATCAGTCTGGCCATAGACTCTAGTTCGTCTCTGAGAACAGCACAGCTGAGTTATCGGGAAACAATGCTCCCTTCCTATGTTGGCTAGCAGAGAATCGATATCCTGTGGTTGCTTCAAATCTTAGATACCAGTTGATTACAAGACACACAATTATTTTATGTGCTACTAAGAAAAAAAAATAATGCCCACACAGAAATTTCTAAAATTTCTTCATAGTCAGGACATGATGATTTATATTACATCTTAACTCCGTCACTGATGGACAGCCTTGTCCATGACGCTGTCATTTGTGGCATTATAAGCATCGATGATACAGCTCTTTTAAAAAATGAAACATAGAAGTGCTTCCACTATGGTCTGGGATTTGTTTTCAGACTTCCTTGCCTGCCTGGGGTGACAGGCAGCCCCACTCCCTCTGCACGTAGGTGTCCTCCTTGAGATTCCAGAAAGCATTGGTTGGGGCTTGGCAAGCACAGAAGGAATTACAGCCATTCCTTTCATGACAAACAGTTGAGTTCCTAATACCCAATTTTGTGCCTCCTCCTGTCTTTCTTTGTACTCGATAACTTCTCGTGCGAATGCCAAAGCATCGTGTAATCCTTCTATGAGACATTTTAAGTACCCATTAAACCATTAAACACATATGGTGACAGCGATTCACAGAACGCAGTTGAAGTGGCCGAGATAAGAGGAGGTGTGAACAAGATGGTGTGGGTAACAGCAGTGGTGGCTTCCCTGGGACTGCTGCCTGGTCCCACCGCGACCGACCGCACATCGGGAGAGGCATGCTGCTTTCTTCTGCATTTAAGGGTGGGGGGATGTCTACCTTAGAAATGATGAAACACAGAAATAACTCCAGTCTGAGTCAGGGCTTCTCCTTGGGAAGCCTGTCGTTCCAACTCATCAAACTGGGATCTGACATTCCACTTAAAACTAGAAAAGGGCCTAAAACATCTCCCAAAGAAAAGGTAATCAAGGCAGGTTTTGAAAAGATGTCCGTACGTCGAGACGAGCAGCTCTCAGCGAGGGCTGCACAGAGACTCAACGGAGGAATCTTAGAAGAACACAAACCAACAAAAAAATGCGAACCCCAAACACATGCGATCCGAATCTCCAGCGGTAGGGCCCAGGCGTCAGGTGATTTGGGAAAGCTCTCCAGAAGGTGCCGGCGGGCAGGCCAGGAAGCCAACCACTGGGAACGGAAGCAATCCCTTGGATTTCCAAGAAAGACAGTTCCTAGTGCCTCCCACGCGCAATTAAGAGCTTGCACCTTCCTCGGAAACATCTGGAGGCAACGGCAGGTGAGTCTAGGGTTTATTTCCCGTGGACATCCCCAGTGTGGGCACCTGTCCCCCTCTTCTTTCTTTCTTCTTTCTCTTCTCTTTTCTGTCCCTCTCTTTAATGCCAGGCTGGCAATCTTGCCCCACAAGCTTTTAAACCTTTCACACTGTGTGAAACCATGAATGCCCCACCATGCATAGAAAATAGACTTTCCAGGATTCTCTGAACGCAAATCCTGACTGCAGATGTTTGGGCGTCCTCCCCACCCCTCCCTCCGTGGGGCGAGTCAGTTCCGCTCTGCCTTCCCTCCATTCCTTGGAGATGTCTCCGCAGCCCACCTGGCCCTGACGGCGAGGCACGCAACAGCAGCCCCGAGATTCTGCAGGATTCCAGCGGCTCAGCCCAACCGCTTGTCAGCAGCAGACAACACAGGTCAGATCCAAGGGAGGGGACCCGTGCTCAGCGCCAGGGACCACAGCTCTGAGAAATACTTATCACAGTCCTTGTCTCGTGCTTCCTGGGGTGTAGTCCCTCTCCTGGTGCATGTGTCTACCAAGGGCCTGGGGTCTTCCATCATAAAAGGAGAGATCTTTTTATTAAGAAAGAGATCTTGTTATAAAGATCCCACAGCCTCCTTATCCCCACCCTTTCGCAACTCCCCTTTTGTTTTGGTTGGTTGGTTGGTTGGTTGGTTGGTTGGTTGGTTTTCTAAGCTTACAGACCCTGCGTGATTAGGAAAGAGAAAGGCAACCTGATTGAGAGAATTTCAGCTGGGGAGGCAGAGGGAGAATTTGATACCTAGAGATTGGGGGAGTTGTTTAAAATTCATTCTCCAGGGGCCGTCCACATATTTTCAAGGAAAATAGGCTATAATGGGCTCATTTTTTAAACTTCCTTTGAGCCTTTTACAGAGGGGGCCCCATGGGTGTCTCTGCATATTTCATACAGATTTTGACAGTATAATTTAGATAATGATCTGTTTCCGAGAATTAGATAATCACACCACTAGAAGGTGATCCATTTCTGCGTGTCTCCATAAGATCTCTGATCCGGAGTGAGTTTGCTTTTCTCTTAATGGACTTAGGACACATTTTTCTTTGTGTAACTTTCTTTTCCTAAGAAGAAGAGACTAGACATTGCCGTACCTATCACAGACAGAAAAAAGAGAAATCTATTACCTGAAATCCCTCCTCCCTTCTCTTCTTCACACTTGGATGGCTTTTCTTAACAACCCATGGGCTTTCGGTAGAGACTGTAGCTCGTGTGAGTGAAACAGAGAAAGAGATAGTTTGTAATGAATTCTTCACAATCTCTGCAGTGATGCATAATGTTCTTTAAGTTAAAGAAGTCACAGCAGACCATTTGTTGCCACCCCATACAGTACAATACACAGTACAATGTATGTCATGATACAAGGTTGAGCACATTGCTTGACCACGTTAGGCCTCAGTGTCCCTGTTTATGAAAGGAGATCTTTATAGTATCTACTTCATAGGGGTCTGTGAAGATTAAAAGGAATGTCTAGGAAGAAGCTAATCGCCACACAATAACATGGTAGTTAGATGCCATCATCTCTACTGGGGGCTCCGGACATGCCATCGGTAAGAACAAAGCACAAACAGTAGGTTATTCCCATAGCCTACAATTTACCTTCTCAACTTCTGTCTGGGATCCTAAACAGAGAGACAGAATTCACAGAGGACAGTGGATCTGACTCGGAATCTGGGTCTGTTCCTGATGTCGGGGAGAAAGAGTCCTGTCCCCTCAACGTCCTTCTAGCTGAACTAAGAATCAAATTGACATGAGACAGATTCACGGGAGAAAATCCAATTTAACAGCGTACTTACCGGGAATCCACACAGACATGGAAATTTCACAGTCAGGCAAAATGACGTGTATAAGTCATTCTGAACTAAGGAGAAGGGGGTAGGGGTCTGGGACTTCAAAGGGAAAGATTGCAATTCATAGGAAAATGCAAAAGAGCAAGCATTTGGTAAACAAATGTTAGCTGGCCTGCTCAGAAACCAGGGGGCAACGGGAGGACTTTGCTGGAACAGGCCTCGCTAGGCTCCTCCTCCCTGTCCACCGCACCTGCTTCCTAGCATAATGCAGATATCTGGGGCGGTAGCCCTCTTCCTGGAGCAGGTCCTCTACCTAACTCTTTGTAGGCAGTTGTGGGGGAGGTAAAGAGTTTTTCCCGAAGCTGCTGGGTCTTGATTGCTTTTAACTCAAAATAGTCTTTATGCCAAGTGGCCCGTCTTGGGGCGGCCTGCCTTTGGCCCCCCACTGTCTACAGGCGGATTTGACGCAGTGATCCGAGGATCCCGAGGCTTCTGAGGCTCCCTTTCTGTGAGTTCACTGGAGTCCTCCTCCTCCATCTCGATCCCCAGAACTCACTACTAGCAATGCACTATACGCCTACATAGAGTCTGTGGTTTTCCAGCCTGCCGGCTTCAGAACAGCCCAACAATATGTCCGTGCTGACCGAGAAAGAATTCACTGAGCCTTTAAGCCACCAGGAATTTATTCTGGCAATTAGAATTGTACTTCCGGAGACGTTAGACTTGGGTAGAAACCCGACTCGTGTTCTAAGGAAGACAAGGTGGAGGGGGCGGGGAGGCGGGATTATGAAGGCAGGAAGCCACGAGTGCGGGTCTCACTCAGGTCCTCTAAGCCGAACAGGGGTCGCAGCTGAGCCGACTGGGACTGGTTGGGGCAACACGCACACGAGGGATGGAAACTTGTCGAGTCTCATGGGCTCCTTTCAAAGCGAAGGAAGCTGCCGATCCAGGTGTCGTGGTGGGAATGGGGTGAAGTCCAGGCCGAGGGCTTGCAGCTGGCTGGGAGGTTTTTAAAAGGTTCGTGGTTTCTCCGATGAGCATATGCACGAATTCCTCCTCCCTTAGGGCCTCCTGACCCTATTTTGAAAAAAGACGTTCGTCGCTAGGCTTGCTTGCTCCGTCGTGAAATCCCCTTTCACATCAGCAATACTACTGTTAGCAAAGAAAGGGCACCAGACGTGGGTGAGCTGACCGCTGTCCCTCAGTGAGGGGGGAATTGAGGAATGGGACTAATTGTATCCCCCATGCTAATTGTTTTTCCCACAACAAGGTCAAAACAGCCCTATTCATATCAAAGAGGCAGACACAGGGCTAAGAATCCGTAGATTATTTCTTTATCTTGAAGGTATCCAGTGTTGCTATGGGGACACAGCCCTCTTGTAGTGCCCCTTTGTTGCCTGGCTTAGCCAAAAAATAAAATCTGCGAGTATTCAACACTTGACTTGGGCCTTCTGCTTCAACCTCTTGTCACCTGCAGGCCTTTACCTGCCGGTGAACGTCAACACGGACCTGCTTTGGTGATTTGCCACTTCTTTTCTTGCTTGACATTTCTTGGGGGGGGGGGGGCGCAACAGAAGGCTAGAGAAGCAAGTACGGAGTGTATGAATTAGGGAGCGGAGTTCATAAATTCACCCAGAGGAGAAACTCCCTTGTGACTACAAGCTTCGAGTTGATGTCAGGCCAACTCTGCGTTCTCCCGAACAGTTAACAGTGTGACAACCTTCGGGGAGAAGCACCCCTTCTCCAAGACAATGCATGTGGTTTCCGATGGCCTCATGTGTCCCCGGCACGATGACATCCGTGTTCCTATTTAAAACTCAAGGGTGTACCACCTTTTTCTATCTGAGCTGTTAGCTTTTAAAAATACTTAAAAACCAATCAGCAACTAAATTGCATCTGAAGAGCTATTTCAATTATAGAATGAAGGCAGTTCCTCGGCAACCGAAGTATTTAAGAGCTGCAAAAATTAATGTGCATTTTAATGCTGATTTTCGGAGTATAATACACTTTGTAATTCATTTAAATGTATTCTGTGTGTTCTGTTCTAGCTTCGGGCTCAGCAGCAGTCCTCGAGACATCATAAAACCACATTTAAAAAGAATTTTTTTAATACAAAAGTATTTAAAACCTAAGAAAGATAAACTGAGTGAGAACATAATTGGTCAGAATCTGAATGCAGATGGGTTCTCCTCCTTGAATCACACCACTGAAAAGCCCTCCCGTGGAATGATCCGTAGCCCTTAAAGAGACAACCCGCACTTTGGGTCATACCAGATAAAAAACCTCATCTAATTGCCTTTTCTCTTCTCGCCGGATTCGGACACAGCCTCTAAATTTTCCATCTAGGAGCCACGCGATTCCTCGGAAGCTACTGACTTGGCAGATAAATGTAGTAGAATTAGTGCCTCCACGGATGGCGTGTTTTAAAACCGAGTTAATCAAACCTAAACGTTTTGCCCCAGAGCAACGGCAAACAGTACATATGTCGACAGCCCACTGGAAGAAAGTCAGCAAAGCAAACAGCTGCTTTTGCTCAGTGGTTGCCAACACCGCGATGAAATGGGTGTGCGAGGGGAAGATGGGAGCCACCGGCGGGGACGAGAGGTGCGGGGTGGACCTGGCAGCCCAGGTCCCCTCTCTGCAGCCTTCCACAAGAATTTAGGGGAAGGACAAATGGCAATCAGGAGACATTACTGGCAGGAGAGCCCTGCGCCTCCCCTCCTTCCCTCCCTCGTCCTTCTGCACAGCAAGCGAGCCAGCATCGCCAAAGGGAAGGACCGCAGACTCAGGGCAAGAGCTGCCCCCAGCCCACACCCCTGCTCCCAGCCTGCTACCCGCCCACGAGGGGCATGGAAGCTATATTCCTCTGCTCCGTTCTTCAGCCATCACGAGCGGGAAGAGCACATGCTTCCTTGTGACACCCGGGGTGGGGCGGGAGGAGTCCCGGGCCCCCAGTTCAGTATTCTTCGAGCTTCCTCTGCGGGAGCTGAATTACGATCAGGAGACGAGACGCACGGAGCGAGGGGACTCTCTGCCTTCCGCGGACCCCTCCCTCCTGAACTTTGTTCTTCTCCTTCCCCGACGTCCAAACGGCTGCAAACCGAGCCAACCAGCCGAGCCGCCCACACAGAAGCAGCCCCTTCCCCAGCCCAGTCCGTGCACCGCCCTTTTCCAGAACAGGGCTGGTGACGTTCTGGGCCCCGGGCAGAGAAGACAAAGAGCCACTGAACAAGCACCCAGCGAGCCCTCACCACCAATGCATATATAGGGTGATGATAGGGAAACGGATGACGGGCGAGCCACAGCTCACTTCGCTCATCAAAGAGAACTAAGTCCAATGGATTGGAAATCTCTGGGGACTCCATGTCGCTCACCTAAAAATCAGCCTTCCCTCCAGCTTTAGAGGAGTGGGTACGGGGTTTAGTTGAACTCGGAAGTTGCACTTAGCACCTCAGTTTGGAATATGGGATTGCCCGGCCTGGATCTCGAGAGGGAGGAAACCAAGAGCTGGGGAGCTAAAGCGATGCTGGGGGAGCTCAGAGCCTGCTCACACGCTGGTCTGGGAGTCTGCTTTTCTGAGCTCTGGGCTCCCTTTAGTTACCTCTGTGGAAACTGAAGACCCTACAGTTTGCCCACGGAGCCATTTCAACACCGGAGCCCTCGCCCCGGCTTCCAAAGGGCCCTCTGTGCCCAGGCAAACCTACTATGTGAGTCCGGACACCAGCATGGTGCACCCCACCCTCGAGACCCCCGTGTCCAGGCTTCCTCTAAGGGAGCCCGTGGGGCTGCTTCGGAGCGGTCCACAGTGGCGGCTTTCATTTCAAGACCCACTGGTATTCCTGACGGAGGTGGGGAACAGAGAGAGCTATTTATAAGCATTCTGGTGGCAATTCCCACAACGAGGAGGTGAGGCTGCTTTCTGATTTATGCCTTTCTAGCCAGCTGTCCCTTGTCATTTTACACATGCTGGCATGACATTTCCCTCCAGCCAATTTAATCCTGAAAAGTTTTGTTTCTTTCACACGTGAATGAAAAGTAAGTCTTTGACTTGAATCACCCCTCGTCCTTCCTAAAACTGTAATTTCACGGGTTCCATCTAATTGGTACACGCGTATCGCACTCAGCTGCGGGGATAGCACGTCAACTCTCTTTAGGAAGGCTCGTGTGGCTTACAACTTGGAGCTTCTTTTTGGGGTGGGTGGGAGAACGTAATTAAGAATTTGAGGAATAACTGGAATCAGAGTGATTTTTTTTAAATAAGTGTTCCTTTTCCACATATTTCTGAAAGCTAAAAATACAGCGCAAGGATGTACTCGCAGCTAGTTGAAAGCTAAGCAGATTGAGAACTAGACAAGGGGAGGATACCATCCAATAATCTAAATGTCTCAGGTCGGTGGGGGGATACCACGTACCCAACAGTGGGAAACAGAAAGTCAGTGGAATGACCAGAAGTGAAAACCTGAATCATGGAATGGTTGGACCCACGTGTGGTCAAGGGTGAGATCCAATCCAGGTCCTCCAGAAACCTGAACTGTTGTAAATCGTAACAAAGGTCCGAGACTGTCCAGAGAGGCACAGTGAGACCCAGCCGCCCCCTGCTTGTGGGTCCGTTCCCGTGCCACTCTGCCCGGATATCCTCTTCACACTGCCCTGTTGGTGGCAGGGGGGCCTTTGAGGACGTGAGATCACATATCATGAAATGGGTGAGGAGATACATATGAAAGACACTCTAGGGGCGCCTGGGTGGCACAGCGGTTAAGCGTCTGCCTTCGGCTCAGGGCGTGATCCCGGCGTTATGGGATCGAGCCCCACATCAGGCTCCTCGGCTATGAGCCTGCTTCTTCCTCTCCCACTCCCCCTGCTTGTGTTCCCTCTCTCGGTGGCTGTCTCTAACTCTGTCAAATAAATAAATAAAA